>NC_088388.1:16067666-16373000 GCF_037993035.2 Macaca fascicularis
CAGATGGTGAGAGGTGCTCAGGAGGAAAATAAGGCAGGAAGGGACACAGGGTATGTTCTTATGTTGGAGGAGATCTGGTATTTTTTATTTATTTTTAATGTATTTATTTATTTTTCAGATGGAGTCTTGCTCTGTTGCCCAGGCTGGAGTGCAGTGGGGAGATTTCGGCTCACTGCAACCTCTGCTTCCTGGGTTCAAGTGATTCTCCTGCCTCAGCCTCCCAAGTAGCTGGGATTACAGGTGTGTGCCACCACGCCCGGCGAATTTTTGTATTTTTGGTAGAGATAAGGTTTCACCATGTTGGCCAGGCTGATCTCAAACTCCTGACCTCAAGTGATCCACACGCCTTGGCCTCCTGAGGTGCTGGGATTACAGGTGTGAGCCACCGCACCCAGCTGTGGTATTTTTTAATAGGGTGCTCAGGGTAGGCCTCTTAGAGTAAGTCATATGCACATCTGGGGAAGGGAGTCCAGGCAGAGGAAACAGCAGGTGCAGGGGCCCCGAGGCAGGAATTCTTGGTGTGTTTCAGGAGCTGCTGGCACTTGGCAACAAGTCCTCTTTTTCTAACTTCGCAGCTGCCCTTTGGGGCTCTGTGACACCACTGGCTTTGCTGAGTCCGATAATCTGAGCTAATCAGTGTTGAGGCCTCACGCCAATCTCATGCTTTATCAGACGCTTCCCCTTGGACGTTCTCATAGACTCCTTCCCTCCATCCTCACCCAGCAGAAGAGGAAGCGGAGACTCAGAGTGTTTCGGTGGTTTGCCCAAGGCCAAAGTGAGCAACACAACCCCGGGGGCCTGTCTGACACCTCTGGCATCCTCACTCTGAAGCTGTGTCTCAGCAGTCCCTGCCTACCAAAGCCAGCCATAGGTGCTGGCATAGGAGAAACCAGGGCCCCAGTGGAAATCCTCCCTTGGGGCTGAGACTGCAGGGTCAAAATCCACGCTGGACTGGGAGCCGTGGGAAGGACACACACTGGAGGATTTTGGAGAATGGGACAAACTCCCTGCAGCCAATGCAGTGGCCCATGGTTGTGGGTTCGGATGCTGTCCCTCTGTGTGGGAGAGGCAAAACCTTCATTCCCACTGAGCCGGGGGAGTGGGTGGGGAAGGGCTCCGCCACTGGGGGCTTCAGCATTGGCCACTCCCTCCCCTCATCCCCGGACTCCATGGGAATCGGAGGAGAGTTCTGGAACAGGCAGTGGGGTGTGATGGCTGTGGCAGACACTGTTTCCTCTTCACACTGAATCTTTACAGCAAGCCCTGTGATGTGGGGCCTCTAGAGAGGCTAAGACAGCTGGCCAGAGTCACAGAGCTGGGGAGGAGGAGGCGGGATTCAAACCCAGGCACCTCCGCTTCTATTCTCCTCCCTCCTTCTCCACACATCCCCATGACCTCCTGGGCTTTCAGCTGCCTGATGCCTCCTGTCGGCCTGTCATTGTCATCTGATGACTCCTCCCACCTTCCAGCGGCTCTGCCTGGCTCAGAACCAGAGTCCAGGCAGCTGCAGGAGCAGGACAGTGGTTCACAGCCTGCGGTTCAGGAGCACTTGGTCAGAGCAGAGCTGCCTGCCCTTCTGATATTCACTTAGAGTTGTAAATCCATACTGTGAGTTTCCCTGTCATTTTTTAAAATTGTAGTTTTTTTGTTTTGTTTTGTTTTGAGACAAGGTCTTGCTCTGTCACCCAAGCTAGAATGCAGTGACTCAATCATGGCTCACTGCAGCCTTGACTTCCTGAGCCCAAGTGATCCTCCCATCTCAGCCTCCCGAGCAGCTGGGACCACAGGTATCCACCACCATGCCCAGCTAATTCTTTGATTTTTTGTAGAGATGGGGGTCTCGCTGTGTTGCCCTGGCTGGTCTTGAACTCCTGGCCTCAAGCGATTCTCCTGCCTCGGCCTCCCAAAGTGCTGGGATTATACAAGTAAGCCACTGCGCTTGACCCAAGCAGAGATTTTTGTCTGTTTCACCCACTGCTGTATCCCCAGAGCCTGAAACAGTGCCTGGCCCTCAAAAAATGTCTGTTGGGTATATGAATGTGTGGCACCAGCATCAGTGTAACTGCCCACTACTCAACCCCTGTGAATCCAGTCCTCGCCTAGGATCCCATCCAGCTCTGCCAGCCCATGGCTGAGGCTTACTCTGCTGTGGAGAAGGCCAGGGTGAAGTTGTGCCGGCGCTTCGTGGGGTCCAGCTCTGCGTAGTCAAAGGCATCAGGGAAGAACTTGTGGATGAGGGCACAGAAGGCCATGCCACTGCTCCAGCTGGAGGAGAAGTTCTGGATGTCCACGTGCTGTGGCAGGCAGGGCACAGGGGAGGCCTCAGTGAGCCTCAGCCAGATGGCCTGGACTCGGCCCCCTTCCCACCCTCCCGCCCTTTGGGGTTTGCACCACTCGAACCTTCCTTGGACCCCTGCCTCACCCATGCAGCTCTGTCCCATGCCCACCTCGTATTTTTTTGTCATGGCTCGGCACCACTCCAAGAGCATGTTCTTGACACCACCAATGGCTGCCCCAGCTGCCTTAGTGTTCCGGAACAGGGCCGTAGGGCCGGACGCTGCCCTGTGAGGGGAGAGGGGTGCAAGGCCAAGCCAGAGAGGCAGGAGGCCATGAAGGGCCCTACTGGGAGGATCCCCAGCCCTCAGGTGTCATTCCTCCTGCCTTGGTCTGGGCTGTTCTCACAGCCCCTGAGGCCACCCTCCCACCAACCCAGGGCTCCTACGTACGGGAAAACCCAGCTCAGCCCCTGGCCTGTGTCCTACCCGCCAAACTTGTCCACGATGGCTTTGCGGTTCTGTGCTCGGGGCCCCCGGGGCCGAGCAGGGGTTGATACCCTGCGCTCTGGTGCCTTCTCCTTCTTCTCCCCTGAGGGAGGGGACTCAGGGGGACTCTGGGGCACATCGCTGGGTGAAGACTCACTATATGGAGAAGTCCAAAGAAGCATGAGAGAGGCTGGGACCAGCACTGCAGGACGCAGGGAGGGGGCTGTGGGGCTGGAGGGTGGGCAGCACTGCAGTCTAAAGGGGTGTGTGCAGTTGTTACACACATTTTTTTCTGTGCCCAGCACTGGGAGGACATTGAGAAGGAATCGTGAGTCTCGGTCTAACCTGAAGGAGCATGTGGTCTGGTGAGGACATGTGGGTGGAGCTAGGACACCTCTGAGGTCTGACCTGAGTTTGGAACCTGGCTTTGCTCCTTTTTTTTTTTTTTTTTTTTTTTTTTGAGACAGAGCTTTGCTCTTGTTGCCCAGGCTGGAGTGCAGTGGCATGATCTTGGCTCACTGCAACCTCCGCCTCCCAGATTCAAGCAATTCTCCTGCCTCAGCCTCCCAAGTAGCTGGTATTACAGGTGCCCGCCACCACACCCAGTTAATTTTTGTATTATTAGTAGAGATGGGATTGCGCCATGTTGGCCAGGCTGGTCTTGAACTCCTGACCTCAGGTGATCTGCCTGCCTCAGCCTCCTAAAGTGCTGGGATTACAGGTGAGAGCCACCGCACTCGGCACAGCTTTACCTCTTATTTGCTGTGTGATCTTGGGACTGTCAGATTGTTTGAGCCTTAGCTTCCTCATCTGTAAAATGAGGACAAGAATACCTACCTGTCCTATGTAGGAAGGTGAATGTAAAGCATCCAGCGGTGCCTGCTCAGTGACTATTCACTGGTCATCTTTCCCTAAGAAAGGGACAAGGAGGCCGGGCGCGGTGGCTCACGCCTGTAATCCCAGCAGTTTGGGAGGCCAAGGTGGGTGGATCACCTGAGGTCAGGAGTTCAAAACCAACCTGGCCAACATGGTGAAACCCCGCCTCTAGTAAAAATACAAAAATTAGCCGGGCATGGTGGCACGCGCATGTAATCCCAGCTACTCGGGACGCTGAGGCAGGAGAATTGTTTGAACCTGAGAGGCAGAGTTTGCAGTGAGCCGAGATCGCGCCATTGCACTCCAGCCTGGGTGACAGAACAAGACTCCATCTCAAAAAAAAAAAAAAAAAAAAAGGGAGGACAAGGAGGCAGATTTCAGCTCCATATAATTCCTCTAATGACTGAAGTTGTGCAATGGCAAGCATAAGCCTCTTATTTTATCCAGCACCTGCCACGGACCAGTCACTGGGCTAAAGTGCTTTGCACTTGTTACTCATTGAAGTCTGAGAATAATCCTACGAGTTAGATACAATTGGTACGCCCACTTCACAGATGAGAAGAGGTTCAGTGATGTGGCCAAGGTCACACAGCTGGTATATGGCAGAACCATTGTCTCAAGTCAGGCTTTCTGATCATGCTTTTTGGGTGACTGGCACCATGGAAACATGTTCAGCTGAAAGATAAGGAGCTCCTGTGAAGTGTCAGGGATGCTGCAGGGCAGACTTCAGCTATGACATGGGAAGTGGACCAGGTATCCTTCGTGTTCCTTTCTGCCTCTGGTTTTTTTGTTTTTGTTTTTTTTTTAGAGTGTCTTGCTTTGTCACACAGGCTGGAGGGCAATGGCACGATCTCGGCTCACTGCAACCTCCGCCTCCCGGGTTCAAGTAGTTATCCTGCCTCAGCCCTCCAAGTAGATGGGATTACAGGCACCCAACACCATGCTCAGCTAATTTTTGTATTTTTTGTAGAGACAGGGTTTCACCATGTTGGCCAGGCTGGTCTCGAACTCCTGACCTCAGGTGATCTGCCCACCTCGGCCTCCAAAAGTGCCAGGATTATAGGCATGAGCCACTGTGCCCCGCTATGCCCCTGGCTTCTTTGGTTTCCTGGGCTCTGCCCTGGGATAGGAAGCTGAATGCCAGGAATCCTGGAATATCTTGAAATCAGGTGCTGGGGGAGCCCAGACTGAGGTGATGGTGGATGCTGAGGGAAGCAGGAGGTAGGGGGAATTGGAGCTGGAGCCCCAGAGTTTGACATTACCTGGCTGAAGGACTGGTCTCTCCAGAAGCTACGGAGTCTGGACCCAACCCATCTGGAGGAGAGGGAAAGGAGGGAGGGAAGCTGGGGCTATCCATGACACGTTCCTTGCTCCCTCCCGCAGGTGGCCCCTGCAGGATCCTGTGGGCTCTGGGTTCTCACTCACCTGTGCTGAGGTTGTGCCCCTCCCCCGTGGGGCTCTCAGGCCACTCCTCTGGGGAGCTGGGAAGCACCCCTGCCCCTCCCTCTGGCTCTTTTTCCACATCCTGCTCCTGCTCTTCACTGGGACTGCCTGGCTCCTGGAATGAGCATGATCTGTGTGAGCTCATGGTCACACAGCACCTGCCCTGGCTTCGAGGACTTCAGAAAGATCTGAAAGGCAGTCTGGGACTACGGTGCTGCACCCCTTGTCCCCCCTCCCCCACCCTGGGCTCTGGAAATCATCGGGAGGAAGACCAGACTTTGCCAACGGACTAAAGCAGAGGGGCCTTGTTTCCAGGAGCAGGAGATGACAGAGCCTCCTTCCCCCTTTCCCGCCTCACTCACTGCCTCCTCCACCTCCTCCACCTCCTCCTTTGCATCAGCCTCCTTTGTTGTATCATGTTTGGCCTCCTCTTTCCCATCGGACTCCTTGGGTTCAGCCTTAGCCTCATCCTCCACAACAGCCTTCTTCTGTGATTCAGCCTTGGCCTCTTCGTCAGTAGCCTTCTCCTTGGGTTCAGTGCTGCGCTTCTCCCTCTGGCCTGTCTCCTCCTGAGAGGCTGTCTTGGCCTCCTCCTCCTCAACAGTTGCCTTAGGTTCAGGCTTGTCTCTGTCGTTGGCATCGGCTTTCTGCCCAGATTCAGGTTTGGCCTCTTTCTCCTCCGCCTTCTGCTTCTCAGAGGCCAGCATGCTCTCCTCCTTTTCCTCAGCCTCCTTGGGTTCAGATTTGGTCTCTTCTTTCCTGCCAGTCATCTCCTGAGAAGCCGCAGTGGTCTCTTCCTTCTCACCATCCTCCTCTTTAAGTTCAGCCTCAGCGTCCTCTTTCCCACCAGCCTCCCCCTGAGATTCCACCTTGACCTCATCTAATCCATTTGCTTCCCCCTGGAGTTCCACTGAAATGCCATCCTCGGCTGGTGCCTTTTCCTGCTTTCCTGCCTCGGCAGGAGGCCCCTCATTGATGGCCTTTCCAGCTGTGCCTTTGGTCTCCTCTGCAGGGGCTCCACCTCCTGACATCTCAGGGTTGTCTGCAACTGGGGAGACGGTGGTCCCATCCTCAGAGGGCTTCCCTTCCTTCTGCTCCATCTCTGGAAAGAGAAGACAAGCAGACCTTGTCATGCCCCATCCCAGCATGAGGTGAAGACCCCATCCTCAGAGAGCTCTGGTCTGGGAGTCAGGAAGTCCGTGGTTCAGTCTTGGCTCCTACTTGGACATGAGACCCAGGCATGAAGGACAGAGAAGTGCTTCCCCAAAGCTGGGATGGTTGGGCTACATTGACATGATGTTAGATGGTGTTCACCTGATGCCCCTCTGTAGGTTCTGGCTTTGGCTTTAAAGAACATTGAATCACATAATGCCTTTTCAGTCATGTTGCCTCTTTTTGATTAAGCCACTGAGCTGGTCACAATTTTATTGTATTATTTATTTTTTGAGAGGGGGTCTTGCTCTGTCATCCAGGCTGGAGTGCCGGAGTGCAATCTCAGGTCACTGCAACCTCTGCCTCCTGGGGTCAGGTGATCCTCCAACCTCAGCCTCCCGAGTAGCTGGGACTACAGGTGCTCACTACCACACTTGGCTAATTTTTGTATTTTTTTGTAGAGATGGGGTTTTGCCATGTTGACCAGGCTGGTCTCGAACTCCTGAGCTCAAGCGATCCGCCTGCCTTGGCCTCCCAAGGTTCTGGGATTACAGGCATGAGCAGCGCCCGGTCACAATTTTATACTGGCATCCTAGAACACCTGTGGAACAACAGCTACTCTCCCCTGAGAGCCTAGGCAAGCAGAAGTATCTAGATAGAATTGAATAACACCATTTTATTTCCATTGTATTTATTTTTACAGTTACTTTCTATTTCTGGTAAGTGATATTGAGTTTCCATTTCCAACAGTGATACAGTGTCTTTTAAAAATACATTTACTGAATTTAAAAATAAGTTGATTCAAAGGAAGTCATTCAGGAAACTGGAATATAGGTGGTGCAGAGGTAGCAAAATCATGAAGGTGGTGTATAAAAATGGCTGAAATTTAGGAACCCCAGGGCCAACTGGTCTCTGGAGCCTTGCCAGCTCTGCCAGCCTATGGTTTTCGGAATAGGTGGGCCTGGGCAAAGAAGTGTTTCCTTGAGTGAAGAATGAGGCTGTACTCTCCCTGACCTCTGCTTGGCAACCTGACCCTCCTACTGCCCCCAGAAAGCATGGGGGTAGATTATGACATCTGAACTCGGAGTTGCCTATTTAAGTACTGTATATACTAGAGGAGCTAGTATAAACAGGTGTGTAGGGGCCTCGGGTTAGCTCCTTCATGCCCCTGCCCTTCTTGGGGGGTGTAGTTACAAAGAAAACAATCCCCAAATAGGGCTCAGGGCATGACTCAGGCAGTAAGAAAAGTGGGCACTCCTGTCACGCACTAAAAATACCCCTTGCCCTTGGCAGTACCATCTTTCTCAGTGATTGTACCGAGGGCACCTGGGTAAATGGGCAGAGGACAGGAGGCAAGAAGACGGACAGGGCTCTGTTCCCACCACCCACTCGGGTCTTACCTAGAGTCCTGGGGTTCCTGAATTCGATGCCCTCACTGTTTCCTAAAAGTAGGCTGGGATTTGTAAAGATACTCACACTGTCCTATGATTCCTGCTAGAGCCCCCTTCCTGGTTCAGTGGCTCCAGCAATGTCTTAAAGTAAGAGAGAAGATGACACCAGGCATGGTGGCTCACGCCTGTAATCCCAGCACTTTGGGAGCCCGCGGCGGGCAGATCACAAGGTCAGGAGTTCGAGACCAGCCTGGCCAATGTGGTGAAACCCCATCTCTACTAAAAATACAAAAATTAGCTGGGTGTGGTGGCGGACGCCTGTAATCTCAGCTACTTGGGAGGCTGAGGCAGGAGAATCGCTTGAACTTGGGAGGTGGAGGTTGCAGTGAGCCGAGTTCGTGTCACCGCATTCCTGCCTGGGTGACAGAGCAAGACTCTGTCTCAAAAATAAAAGAGGGAAGTTGAGCCAGGGCGATGGATATACATCAGCAGATATGCTGGGAGCCGGGAAGTTGTGGAACTGGCTGTGACCTGCATCTTCCAGTCCCGACTGAGACCTGAGCAAGTCCTTTTCCCTCTCTGGGCCTCAGTTTTGGCTGACAATGATGAGGTTCATTTGGGTCAGGTTCTCCACACTGTGTTCTGTGGAAAACTAGGGTCTCCCGTGACATGGAGAGGGTTTTCTGTGGGGTTGGGAGAAAGAGTATTCTCTGGCTAAGGTTGCTCCACAAAAAAGCCTACTCTTTACCCTCTTAGAGATATACAGTTTCAGCCAGGCGCAGTAGCTCATGCCTGTAATCTTAGCATTTTGGGCCGCCGAGGTGGGAGGAGTACTTGAGCCCAAGAGTTCAAGTCCAGCCTAGGCAACATATGAAATTCTGTCTCTATAGTAAAGAAAATAAAATTAAACAAAACAAAACAAAAACAGATACACAACTTCATTAGCAATTAAGTAGATTTTAGAAACCAGATAGTCAAGAAACCTTAACCTTGCTTATACTTCATTTAACTCACTTTTCTCCGAACCTATTTGACCATGACTTTTTTTCCCCCTCCCTTTGTTTTCTTTTCTTTTTGCTTTGTTTTTCCTGAGGAGCATCTACTGCCGTCTCTAGCAGCAGAAGAAAGCATGGCAAATGCTGGTCTAACACAATCCCTTCCCCTCCTGCTCTCTGCTCTTGTTTGGAAGGTGACATGGACTAGTGGTGAAAATCATTGATTCTGGTGTCTTCCTGTGACGGGATCCCAGCTGCCATGGGTTACTAATTGTGTTAACCTTGAGCAAGCTATCCATCCTCTCTGTGTTTTGATTTCTGCAGATAACAATAGGTCCCATCCCATAGGGATGGTGGAGGATTAAGGCAGCCCATGCTTAGAAAATATTTGGAGCCAGGCGTGGTGGCACATGCCTGTGGTCCAGCTAATTGGGAGGCTGAGGCAGGAGGATCACCTGAGGCCAGAAGGTCAAGCCTGCAGTGCACTATAATGATGCCTGTGAATAGCCACTACACTCCAGCCTGGGCAACAAAGTGAGACCTTAGCTCTTAGAAAAACAAAACAAAACAGGATTCGGAGGCATGCTTGGCATGAATGAGTACTCAGCACCCATCAGCTCGTATGGTGTAGGTTGGCTGTGACCAGCCCTGGGCCAGGGCAAGGTCCTGACCCAGCCTTGAGGGCATTTATCAGTGAGTCAAGGCGGAGAGAACTGAATGCCAGTAGGATGATAACAAACCCTTTTTATACCTCAAAGTGTGACACTGTTTGGCTAAGACATAGCTAAGTGCTCCAGTCATCTTTTTTTTTTTTTTTAAAGAGACAGGGTCTTATTCTGCTGCCCAGGCTGGAGTGCAGTGGTTCAATCATAGCTCCTTGTGATCTCGACCTCCTGGACTCAAGGGATCTTCCCACCTCAGCCTCCCAAGGAGCTGTGACCACAGGTGTGCGTCATCACAGCTGGCTAATTTTTTTTTTTTTTTTTTTTTTTAATAGAGATGGGGTCTCACTATGTTTCCCAGGCTGGTCTCAAACTCTTGGCCTCAAGCGATCCTCCTGCCTTGGCCTCCTAAAGTGCTGGGTTTACAGGCATGAGCCACTGAGCCTGGCAGCTCTAACCATCTTTCCTTCTGTCTACATGCTGCATACTTAGAGTGGTAGAGGGGACGGGTAGATGCACACACACGCACGCACACCTCGGCTATCCTGCATGTTTATCACCTCAGCTTTCCACCCTCCAGGCTTGTCACAAATAGAAAAGCAGTGAATATGCTCAGAGTGCTAAGAAACCAGGACGCCACCACCCACCCCCAACATTCATAGCCCTACTGTAGTTTACAGCTTACACTGCGGAGGCCCTGCTTTCTCTTGGTCGTTTTTTGCTGTGACCCTTCAGAATAGGTTATTGGGCCCATTAGGGAGCCAATAGGAATTTGATGCTCAGGGAATTGAAGTCCCTTGACTAAAGTTATAGGACAAATGGCCTGGCCCTATCTAGAATCCAAGTGTCCCAACTTCCACTCCAAAGCTCACACCAAATATATGCTCCCACTAGCTCCTCAGCCCAGTGTCCCTCCAAAGGCCCCGGCCCAGAGTTGGGGCACCCCACCAGTTGGGAAGGGCAGTCAGATTCAGCTGAGGAGTTTCTCTCTCTTTCTTCTAGGTGCACAGTAGGCCCTTTGTGAAAGTTTCTCCGCCCCTCCTATCTTTCTCTACTTTCCTTCCTCCTTCCTTCCCCAGGAAGCCTCCAGACCATCCCTGTTTTGTGTCCAAAGCAGCAGTGCAGATATCTCCCCTCCCGCTCTCTTCCTGTTTCTTCTGGCAGACCAGGAGGAAAGGGATCCAGGAGCCCAAGAACCAAGCCCCCAGTAGTATAAACGCTGGATGTTCTGTGATGTGTCCACCATCCACTGCAGCCTCCTCTGTCATCTCATTGTCCTAAGGCTTCCACCTTCCCCACTCAGCCAGGGGCCCTCCCTTGGAGAGGCCGATCTCAATTGCTTAGCCTAGGAGTGCCCAATCTTTTGGCTTCCCTAGACCACACTGGTAGAAGTAGAAGTGTCTCGGGCCACATGTAAAATACGTTAACACTAACGATAGCGGATAAGCCAAAACAAAAATTGCAAAAACAAAACAAAACAAAAACAACCAAAAATCTCATAATGTTTTAAGAAAGTTTATGATTCATATTGGGCCACGTTCAAAGCCATCCTGGGCCGCAGGTAGCCCACGGGCTGGACAGGCTTGGCTTAGACAGTCTATCCCCCAACCCAGCTTGACTCTTGAGACTCCCAAGGTCCCCTCCCCTGCTCTGAGGCCTCCTCATTGATGGCCACTGGCTGTCTGCTCTGTAGGTGCTCTGGTGCAGGGCTGAGACCCCTGGCATCTAAAGCGAGTAGATATCGTGGTGGAGAGAATTAGAAAGGAGCCTGGATTTCTCTAGCTGGGGGGCCCTCCTGGGAGGCTCTGGCCCTTGGAAGGTGGGAGTGAGAATTGGCAGATGGGGAGGGGCCCTTAGGAAGAGGCCCAGGGCTTCTCCTACCTGTGGGGCTTCTGCCTGTGGCTCAGGAACTGTCTTTCCTCCAGCTGAGCGGCCTCACTCCCAGGCTGCCTTTAAGCCCCAGTGGCCTCTAGCCCCCAGCTCTTTGGTCCCGCCTCCCCCCTTCCTCTCCCTCTTCCACCCCACCCCACCCCCACTTCAAGAGGCTTGGGCTGCCTGAAGAGCATTGTTTACTAGCCTGTTGGTACAACACTTTCCCTTAGACTGGGAGGCTCGGATTTCCCGTGGAAGATCTGACAGGTGGCACCTTTCAATCACGGCACGTCCCTCCCGCCCTGAGCCTGGCAGCATCCGTCCTGTGGTCACCTTTCTTCCCAATGGACTCTCCTAACCATAGGGACCTTGACAACCATCTTCAGGACCCATTTGGAGCATGGCCCTGGCCTCTGCTGCTCAGCCAGAGCCCATGCGAGGCCTCCTGTGCTCCCTTCACACCCGCCCCTGCCACGTTCCTTACATAGGCCCTTTCCGTCGTCCTCAGACAAAAGCAGCTGCTTAAGGCTGGGCTAAGGAGGGGATGAGTGGGGCAGCTGCCAACACAGGGGATGTGTCTCGGGGCTCACAGCTGACTGAGAGATTTGGAGGGGGAGGGGCAGAGAGGGCAAAAGTGATGGGACAAGCTGACAGATCACTGGATGGAGCCTGGAAAATACAAAACTCCTGAGTTCTATTTTGAGTTGAAGTGACAGGTACACATTAGGCTCTGAACACATTTTTATACTAAGAAAAAATTGAGTATTTTGGCACATTTTGCTGAGAAAAAAACAAAACAAGCCTGGGCTCAGTGGCTCATGCCGGTAATTCCAGCACTTTGGGCGGCCGAGGCCAAGTGGATCACTTGAAGCCAGGAGTTCAAGAACAGCATGGCCAACAGGGTGAAACCCTGTCTCTACTAAAAATACAAAAATTAGCCGGGCGTGGTGGCGCACGCCTGTAATCTCAGCTATTTGGGAGGCTGAGGCACAAGAATCACTTGAACCTGGGAGGCAGAGGTTGCAGCAAGTCACACTGCACTCCAGCCTGGGTGAGAGACTCCATCTCAAAAAAAGTCTTCACTTTCTCTGTGCGTTTTATGATCTAAGAAAGGCACTGCTTTTGGAGAATGGGTGCAGGGGACACCCTTACTACTACGAAGCTTGGGACCTCCCAGTCCTCCTACCCGAAGTCCCACCACTGGGCCACAGTGGCCTCCTTCCTATTCCTTAAATAAATCCATCCCTTTTCAGACTCAGGACTGGTTTTCCTTCTACTCTTTGTAAGACTGGCTCCCTCTCACTCTTCTGGACTCAGCTGAAATTTCATTCCCTCAGGTTTTCCATGACCTTCAATTCCTCTCCATCATTTCAGCTGTATTTATGGTCCTCATAATACTGTTTTTATTGTCCTCATAATACTAAATCTAAAATTACCTTATTCATTTCCTTATCATCTGTCTCTCTCAGTAGGCTTTAAGCTCCATGAGGGCAGGGATTTTATCTACCATGCTCATGGCTGTATGCCCAGAGCCTAGCAGAATTGCCTGGCTCATAGTAGGTACTTGATAAATACATATTGAATGAAATAACTAATTAATTAACAGAAATATGACAGGAACTTGGAAGTCTTGCCCGGGATGATCTGAAAGAGAAATCTTTTTGTGCATCTGTGTTTGGGTACTAGTGATTAAATAGTCCAATATTAATGGTTGCCGGCTGGTTCTAGTAATACTTGAAACCCGGCTGGGATTATAGGCATGAGCCACCACGTCCAGCGTATTTTGCTCTTTTCAATATTTAATGACAGTAGGACTAGAGAAATGAATTTAAACAAAAAACCAGTAAGCCAGAGAGAGATGTGGAAGAACTCACCAGTCTTGGGCAGATACACCCTGGATGGGTGCTGTTTTGAGAATAAAGTGAAGAAGCATGGATAGAAGTGGGGAGAGCAGTCAGGAGACAAACTCAGTGACCCTGGTGCAGGATGGTGGTGGCTTGGACCACAGTGTCAGCCATGGAGGTGAGAAGAAGTGATGGGAAACAGTAATAGTGCAGACAGTGATTTGTTTTCTTTTTTGTAGTGATTTTTAAAACTTTTTATTTAGAAATAATTATAGGTTCACAGGAAATTGCATTAATAGTACAGAGAGGTCCTGCACACCCTTTAGCAACTTCCACTAAAGGTTAAATCTCACATAACTATATTCAATATCAAAGCCAGGTAATTAACATTGGTCTAATGTGTGTCTGTCATAGTTCTATGACTTTTTTTTTTTTTTTTTTTTGAGACAGAGTCTCATTTTGTCACCTGGGCTGGAGTGCAGTGGCACAATCTCAGCTCACGGCAACCTCCACCTCCCAGGTTCAAGCGATTCTCCTGCCTCAGCCTCCCAAGTCACTGGGGTTACAGGTGCCTGCCACTACACCCAGCTAATTTTTTGTATTTTTAGTAGAGATAGCGTTTCACCATATTGGCCAGGCTGGTCTCGAACTCCTACCCTCGTGATTCGCCCGCCTCGGCCTCCCAAAGTGCTGAGATTACAGGCATGAGCCACTGTGCCCAGCCAGTTCTATGACATCTTATCACCTGTGTAGATTCTTGTAACCACCACCACAATCAGGATACAGAATTATCCAGCAACACAAAGATCTCTCTTGTGCTACCCTTTATAGGTACACTTCTGTCTCCCCATCAACCCTAACACTAGGCAATCAGAAATCTCTTCTCCGTCTCTATAATTTTGAGATTTTGAGAATGTTACTTAAATGAAATCATACAGTATGTAACCTTTCGTAAGGCCCAGTAAATATTGCAAGATTCCTCTTGTAAGAACCCATCTCCTTTTCCCACGCAGTTTCTTAACTTTCCATAATGTTGCCTATATTTTTTCTTTTTTGCAGGGGGATCAGAGTTTCACTCTTGTTGCCCAGGCTGGAGTGCAATGGTGTGATCTTGGCTCACTGTAAACTCTGCCTCCCGGGTTCAAGCGATTCTCCTGCCTTAGCCTCCTGCTTAGCCTCCTGAGTAGCTGGGATTACAAACACCCGCCACCATGCTGGGCTACTTTTTTTTTTTTTGTATTTTTAGTAGAGATGGGGTTTCACCATGTTGGCCAGGCTGGTCTTGAACTCCTGACCTCAGGTCATCCACCCGCCTCAGCCTTCCAAAGTGCTGGGATTACAGGCATGAGCCACCACACCTGGCCAATGTTGACTATATTTTCAAAAGCAAAAACCAAGGCAAGATATGTCCATCTGTACAAGAGTATCATAGCAGCATTACTGCATAGTAGGCAAAAACTGGAAACAATCCAAACATCCATCAACAGGAGAATGGATAAATGAATTGTGGCATGCTCATACAATCAAACACTAGACAGCAATAAAACAGAAGGAATAACAGATGCACACAACAATATGGAGGAAACCTTACAGGTACATTGAGCTAAAGACGTCAGGCACAAAATAGAAAATAATGTGTAATTCCATTTACATGAAGTTCAAGAACAAGGAAAACGAATTGATGGTGATAGAGGTCAGAATAGTGGTTAACTTCAAGAGGGAGTATTGATGGGGAAGAAACACAAGATAACTTTTTGGGGTGCAGGAAGTATTTTATATCTTGATCTGGGTGGTGGTTATACAAATGTATATATACACATATATATTTAATTAAGCTTGAGATTCGTGTATTTTATGCACTTTATGAATATTATACCTCAATCTTTAAAAATCAGGGCACAAGGTTTGACAAAGATGAGTCTTCAAAGCAGAAAGGTCGATTGTTTAAAATCAGGATGGTCTTGGACAATTAGGGAAGCATATGATGACCACACATATAAAATGTCTAGCCCACCTTTTCCAATGAGCAATGTGCCCTTGCGTCATCAATTTACATCTTGTAAATTTATTTTACTAGGAAATTGTGTGACAAATCAAGGGACTGAGTGTTGTTTCCTTCTTTTTAGTGGGGAATGAGTGAATGGTGCAGTTTGAAGAACACATTAAGTCTTGAAAGTTGAAAAGTTCACCAGTACCCTCCTTCTCCCTCACCCATGATTAGCCTCGGTGGCAGCCGAAATTGCTTTTATTAATCTCTTTGTGGCTCAGGACCTCTGACTGTTGAAGAAAACATATTTTACACGTCTTGTCTTTCTACGAGCAGGAAGCCTATCTCGCTTATCGTTGCAACACCAGAAGGGGCTTAGTGTGACCTACACACAGTAGTAATCGCACAACGTCCCATGGAGCACTGCTTCTCAAATTTGGCTGTACATACGAATCACCTGGGGAATTTTAAATTGTATTGATGCCTGGGTCCTACTCCCAGAGATTCTGATTTAATTGAAATGAGGTGAGTCCTGGGCACTGGGACGTTTAAAAACGTTCCAGGGATTTTAACGCGAAACAAAAACAGAATCGCTGTTTGGGGGCGTTCTTCCTTCTCCACGCCTGATTTACGCTCAGGAGTCGGCTGTCCGGAACTGGGATGAGATTCACTGATATCTGTCACCACGCCTCTTCCTACAGAACCAATAAACTGAAGCGGCTCTGTGACATCCCAAGGGACTTGAATTGTAAGCGGGCTGCAGACGCTCTGCACCCCGCCCAAGCCTCTATGGTACTTTGGCGTCCCCTCTAGCACTGGCAAGTCGCCTTCCTCTTCGCCCGGCGCCGGCCGCTCCCTCTCTAGGATCGCCGAGTTCCCGGCGCCGTCTCGTTGGTATTTAGTTCCGGAAGCGAGTTTGAATCAAAGGAGAGGCGGGACTTCCCTCCCGGAAGTAACCCACGTGCTTCCGCTGGAGCCTTCTGGAGAGGCGGGTAACGTTATAGTTTTTGTCAGAAGTTGGGGTCTCCGTGAGCATTGCGATCCGTCCCAGGCAGTGGTGAGTGACCCATGACCTCTGAATTCAATGTGGCTCTGATTATGGCGTCGCCATTTCAGAGGCGCAGCCTTTAGGCTGCGTCCCGGTCGCCTGTGTTCAGCGTACGATCTCATTCCCAGGGCCCTGGAGGTTCAGGCTTATGGGTTAGAGCGTTCTGCCTCGGTCCTCGATCTTCTGAATAGAGGTGACCTCCAGGGACTGGGGCATCAGAGATCCGGGGCTCGATTTCCAGGCTCGCCATGGACGTCCTGTGCGACCTTGGGCGAGGCCTCAGTTTCCACATCCGTGAAATGGGGTGGTTAATCTTACTGAGGTTAGTGGCCCGTGGTGGTCTGGCGCCCTGTGAGTCCTCTGTATCCTCTAGCCCCAAGGGGTAGGAGAGTGAACGGCGGCGGTGGGTGCTGATGGTGATGTCTGCTCCCAGGATTAGGAGGCCAGAAGGAGATACCTTCCACGGTGCTAGGCTGAGATGGATCCTCTCAGGGCCCAACAGCTGGCTGCGGAGCTGGAGGTGGAGATGATGGCCGATATGTACAACAGGTAAAGAGAACTATGTTCTACCCTGTCTTGGAAAATAAGTCTTGGTCACCCATATCGAAGGTGAATGACTTACAACAAATTCC
Source organism: Macaca fascicularis (assembly GCF_037993035.2). Taxonomy (NCBI): domain Eukaryota; kingdom Metazoa; phylum Chordata; class Mammalia; order Primates; family Cercopithecidae; genus Macaca; species Macaca fascicularis. The sequence continues at coordinate 16,084,331 of NC_088388.1, forward strand.
TTCCTGAATGTAGGGGAGCCTGAGGCCCATGCTTACCCTCCCCATACGCACCTCCAAGGTTGATCCTAATGTAGACGCAGTCACTAGAATGAGTTGGGCATTTAGATGGGGATGGAACTGGCAATGCAGGAGCCAAGCAGGAAGAGAAACTCCAATCCAGGCTCTGGTTAGGTTCCAAGAAAAGCTGAGTATTTGCCTCTTGATAAATAGCACATAGCCAGCCCATTTAGTAGTTAACATTTTAAAACCCTTTATTCTGTGTCAGGCTCTTGTTAATCTTCAAAATAATCCAGTGGGTTAATTTTATTAGTCCCATCTTAAAATGAGGAAATTGATGCTGCTAGAGGTTAAGTAACTTCCTTAGGGTCCGCAGCTGGTGGGTAACAATGCCAGAACTAGCACCTCAGTCTGGTTCTGCAACTAGTGCTCATAACCATTTGGCACATTTGGGAACAAATCCTGGCTCCACCAATCACCAGCAGTATACTTGGACATGTTACTTGCACTGTTTGACAATTGGTTTCCTCATTATGAAAAAGACATAATGATACCTACCTCATAGGGCATCATAAATATTAAATCTAAAAATATATGAAAGTCCTTAGCCTCAAGCCCAACACTTAGTAACAGTGAAATGTCTGCTATTTTTATTGGCTTAAGCTCTCTTGATTGGTTTATCCTGACGACTATAAATTAGAAAGATTGTTAAGTGTAGACTGTGAGGTCAGATGACCTGGGTTCATATCTCAGCTCTATGTGATTCTTAGAAAATTACTGAGCCTCGGCCGGGCGCGGTGGCTCAAGCCTGTAATCCCAGCACTTTGGGAGGCCGAGGCGGGTGGATCACGAGGTCAGGAGATCGAGACCATCCTGGCTAACACGGTGAAACCCCGTCTCTACTAAAAATACAAAAAGAAATTAGCTGGGCGTGGTGGCGGGCGCCTGTAGTCCCAGCTACTTGGGAGGCTGAGGCAGGAGAATGGCGTGAACCCGGGAGGCGGAGCTTGCAGTGAGCCGAGATCGCGCCACTGCACTCCAGTCTGGGCGACAGAGCGAGACTCCGTCTCAAAAAAAAAAAAAAAAAAAAAAATTACTGAGCCTCTGTTTGCCTTAATTTTCTCGTCTGTAAAATGGGGATAAGTATCTCTTGGGGTAATTGTAAGCATTGCGTAACAGAATGCAGGTAAAGCACTTAGCATGATGCCTGGCACATAGCCAGTCCTTAACAAATTGTTTCTACTTAATTAGTCATATACATGGGCTCAGGCAAGTTTCCTACTTGCAAGGACCTTCCAGTGGTTGAGGTGTAAACTGAGGATTTACACTGCTTTCTTGGGGAAGGTGACATCAATATAGCAGGGCTGGAATGGTCGAGGGTTCCTGGGATGTCACAGGATGCTGCTGACATGACCTTGCCCCTCCCTCCCTCCAGAATGACCAGTGCCTGCCACCGGAAGTGTGTACCTCCTCACTACAAGGAAGCAGAGCTCTCCAAGGGCGAGTCTGTGTGCCTGGACCGATGTGTCTCTAAGTACTTGGACATCCATGAGCGAATGGGCAAAAAGTTGACAGAGTTGTCTATGCAGGATGAAGAGCTGATGAAGAGGGTGCAGCAGAGCTCTGGGCCCGCGTGAGGTCCGTGTCAGCATACACCCTGGGGTACACCCCACCCCTTCCCACTTTAATAAAAGTGCTCCCTGTTGGGTGTCATCTGTGAGGACTGCCAGGCCTAAGCTCTCTGTAGCGAGTCTTCAAGATCCTGGAGTGGTAGCGCTGTCCCCTGGTGAAGGAGTATTTGTCACACTGGAATGTGACTGTGTGTATGTATGTATGTATGTATATATATATTAAAACAAGTTTGTTGACACCTACTATGTGCAAAGCAGTGTGCGTGGCATTTGAGAGTAAACAGACACAGCCCCTACCAGCAGAGGGAGACTAATGTAGTGTTTAAGAGTAGGACAGGCCAGGCACAGTGGCTCACGCCTGTAATCCCAGCACTTTGGGAGGCTGAAGTGGGTGGATCACTTGAGGTCAGGAGTTCAAGACCACCTGGCCAACATGGCAAAACCCCGTCTCTATTAAAAATACAAAAATTAGCTGGGTGTAGTGGCCGGTGCTTGTAATCCCAGCTACTCAGGAGGCTGAGGCAGGAGAATCGCTTGAACCCAGGAGGTGGAGGTTGCATGAGCCGGGATTGTGCCACTGTACTCCAGCCTGGGTGACAGCGAGACTCCATCTCAAAAAAAAAGTAAGACAGCTTAGGTTTGCCTGTTGTCTGCCGCTTTTTGTGTGGCCCTGCACCTGTCACTTTTGTGTGCTTTAGCTTCTGCATCTGTAAAATAGGGTTAGCCCCCTGACTAATCCTGTTATACAGATGAGGAAGCTGAGGATTTAAGAAGTAAGTTGCTTGCTGGAGGTCACACAAGCAGAGCAATAACATGGAGGCCAGACCCAACTGCTGCGTTTGCTGTGTCCAGATGGGACTGTGGTTGACACCGGTGCCACAGTGACAGCGGTACCTTCAAAGTGGAGCTTCCTGGTAGAAGTGTCCGGGATGTAACTAGATCATTGGAGTAAAGGAGATAGAACAGAGGCAGTGAGTTTGGGGCTTGTGAGTGCAGGTTCAAGCCAGACTGCTTAACTTTGAGTTTCTACTGAAATTTTCTAGCAGTGTGATCTTGGGTGAGGCATTTTAACTACTATGTGCCTCGATTACCCCATCATAAAATGGCAGTAAGGTTACCTACCTCATTAGGTAGTTGCAAAAATTAAACGTGTTAATAACCAAAGCACTTAGGAGAGTACCTAGCATACACTAAGTATGCAATAACATTAGCTTTTTTCATTGCTAAGTTTGGTGGGAGTGAAGATACCGGATGTACTGGAAAACTTCAAAGCCATTACTCATGTCTTAGGGGTAGAAAGCAATAAAGCTCCTTTCCAGGTACTGAAGTGCAGATTTTGGTCAACAGGTGGCGCTGTCTGCTCATGGTCAGCGCTGCTGTGGACAATTCCGCACATTTTATCATTTGCCTATTCTCTGCCGGCCTTGTTCTTGGAAGAGAGGACAGGTGAGGAAAATCGATATTGTGCATGCCCTCAGGTTTAGCAAGAAACATCAAGAATTCTCTGTTAGCACATAGACGGAACATCTAGAAGGGGTGGTAGGAGGCGGGATTAGAGGTTCCAGCTGGAGGCAATGGCACTTGCAAAGGCTTTGTTGAAGTGGTGGTAAGTGTGGAGGTGGAGCGTTCAGGAAAGGAGAGCTTCAGCTTCAGTGTGGCTGGAGTGCTGAGTGTGAAGGGAGGTGAAGATGAGACTTGGAGCCTGGGCAGACAGCTCCACAACAGCTTGGTGAGCTGTGATAAGGAGTTTGGATTTTCTCCTACTAAGGGCAACAGCAAACTATTGAAGAGTTTAAATCGTTCAGTGATAATGACAAGTTTGCGTTGTGGTGGCTCACTCGAGCTGCCAGCCAGGTAGACAGTGGCAGAAGATGGTCGATAAAGGACTAAAGGGTGATGAGGCAGGAAGCCAGTGAGGAGAGAAAGGGAATGGATGATGTGAGTGACAGTAAATCATTTATTGAGTTTCTGTTGTGCGCTAAACTCTGTGAAATTCTTCACGTGTATTATTTCAGCTAATCCATCTAACAACTCTCTAAGGCAGGTACGATTGTTCCCAGCTGAGAAAGCTGAGGCTCTCAAAAGCTAGTAACTTGCCTAAGGTCGTGCAGCATGCAAGTCATCCAGCCAGGATTCTAACTTAGACACCAGAGACCACTTTTAACCCCTGCTCTAGGACAGGGGGAAATGGCCCCTTGTGAGGTATGTGTCGAGTTTCATATTTCATTCAACAATATTATTGGCCTGCTACATGCAAAGAGCTGCGGAAAGTGCTCAAAGTGAATTAGTTAGATCCCTATGAGCAAGTGGGACAGGGGTGGAGTGGACAGTAAGAGGGCTGGAACACACATAAAAGGGTATAAGAAATAACAATTAGGCCGGCCAGGGGTGGTGGCTCACGCCTTTAATCCTAGCACTTTGGGAGGCCGAGGTGGGTGGATCAGTTGAAGCCAGGAGTTTGAGACCAGCCCGGCTGACATGGTAAAACCCCATCTCTACTAAAAATACAAAAATGAGCTGAACTGGTGGTGCATGCCCATAATCCCAGCTACTTGGGAGGCTGAGGCATGAGAATCACTTGAACCTGGGAGGCAGGGGAGGTTACAGTGAACCGAGATTGTACCACTGCACTCCAGCCTGGGAGACAGAGTGTGACCCTGTCTCAAAAAAAGAAAACAAAACAAAACAATAAAGTAGGTACTTTCTGCCATAGGGAGGAGTCATAAACTGCTATAATAAATAATTAATAAAATAATAAACGGTTGTATTTTTGCTTATCCGTTTTAAAAATCAGAAAATATCTCAAAAAATTAGGATGTTGGCTTCTTTTGAAAATTTGGGCCGGAAGCGGTGGCTCGTGCCTGTAATCCCAGCACTTTGGGAGGCTGAGGCGGGTGGAGGGTAGATCACCCAAGGTCAGGAGTTGGAGACCAGCCTGACCAACATGGCGAAACCCCGTCTCTACTAAAAATACAAAAATTAGCTGTGCTGGTGGTGCATGCCCATAATCCCAGCTACTCAGGAGGCTGAGGTATGAGAATCACTTGAACCCAGGAGGCAGGGGTTACAGTGAACCGAGATTGTACCACTGCACTCCAGCCTGGGAGACAGCAAGACCCTGTCTCAAAAGAAAAAAAATTTGGAAGATCTGACAACAGTTGACCTGCATTCCTGCTTGGCATCAGCCTGATGGAGGGTGGGCAGAGGCTCAGTTGTCTGCCAAACCTCCCCACTGATGCCTTCCCTCCCTGTCATCATCTGCTTGACCTGTAGGCATTTGGTGTGTGCCTTCCGCTCTGGGTGCCCAGATAAATCGGATGCTATATGAGAAAACATTCTGTATATGTCTTGCAGTAGGCAGCCTCAAAGATCACTGGGGCCTCCAATGATCCCTCCTTCCTGGTATTCATGCCTGTGTATAATCCTCTCCCTTGAGTGTGTACTAGACCTAGATACTTGCTTCTAATAAGCAGAACACAGCAAGGGTAATGGGGTGCTACTTTTAAGGTTAAATTACGAGAGTGTAAAGTCTGTCTTGTTTGTTTCCCTCTCTTGATCTTCCTCTCATTCTCTCTCTCCCTCTCTCTCACTCTCTCACTGTCTTGTTCTTCCCTCTTGTTTACTCTGATGAAGCAAGCTAGCAAGCATCCATGTTGTGAGCTAACCTATGAAGAGGCCCATGTGGTGGTAAGGAATCGAGGGCAGCCTCTAGCCAGCAAGGAACTGAGTCACTCACCATATGGGTGAGCTTGGAGGCAAATCCTTCCCCACTTGAGCTTTCAGATGACTGCAGCCCTGGCTAATGCTTTGCAGGCTTGTGAGAGACCCTGAGACAGAACACTCAGCTAAGCTATACCCTATCTCCTGACCTAGACAAACTGAGAATACATGTAGTTTTAAGCCACTGTGTTTTGGGATAATTTGTTACTCAGCAATAGATAACCAATACATATACTGTCTACATAACTGTTTCAGTTGTCTGAGACTATATTTAGTCATTTTACACCTACATCAAGAATGTGCCAGGCACCATTCCAGGTACTTGGAATACATCAATTAACAGAATAGGTAAAGAGGCCAGGCACAGGGCTCACATCTGTAATCCCAGCATTTTGGGAGGCCAAGGTGGGAGGACTGCTTAAGCCCAGGAGTTGAGACCAGCCTGGGCACAATAGTGAGACACTGTCTCAACTTAAGAAAAAAATTAGTTGGGCATAGTGGCACGTGGCTGTGGTGCCAGCTGCTCAGGAGGCTGAAGTGGGAAGATCGCTTGAGCCCGGGAGTTTGAAGCTGCAGTGAGCCATGGTCACAAAACTGCACTCTAGCCTGAGCAACAGAACAAGACCCTGTCTCAAAAAAAAAAAAAAAAAAAGGTAAAGGTCCTTGATTCTTGCCCTCTTGGAACGTGTATTCTAGAGGGGGATGGTTTTTCATAGTAGAAGTCTGTGTTGGCAGCGCTGTTTGAAGCTCCTTTAGCATCTGGGGAAAAGTTCTTCTTTCAGATCTTAGGCCACTTGGAAAATCTGACAGAAGTCACAGCCTACCTCCTGAATGCACATAGAATTTTGCATGCAATTTTAGAGATTTACTTTTTTTTTTTTTTTTTTCTTTTTTTTTTTTGAGACAGTCTTCGTCTGTCACCCAGGCTGGAGTACAGTGACGTGATCTCAGCTCACTGCATCCTCCGCCTCCCAGATTCAAGCAATTCTCCTGTCCCAGCCTCCCAAGTAGCTGGTATTACAGGCACCTGCCACCGTGCCTGGCTAATTTTTGTATTTTTAGTAGAGAGGGGGTTTCACCTTGTTGGTCAGGCTGGTCTTGAACTCCTGGCCTCAAGTGATCCACCTACCTCGGCCTCCCAAAGTGCAGGGATTACAAGCGGGAACCACTGTGCCCAGCCTACAGTTTAGAGATTTTCATAAGCGCTCTTGTGGGCTGACCTGAGAGGAGTCTTGTGACAAGCATTGTTTTAGGTGCTGGGGCAAAGAAGATAGAAAATCTAAACCAGTTGTGGCCAGGTACGGTGGCTCACGCCTGTAATCCCAGCACTTTGGAAGGCCGAGGCAGGAGGATCGCTTGAGGCCAGGAGTTTGAGGTCAGCCTGGGCAGCACAGTGAGACACTCATCTCTACCCGCCCCCCAAAAAAGAGATGTTCAGCAGGGTGTGTAAAGGAATGTGTCCCGTTGTCTTGGTGCTCAGGGAAACTGCCCTCCAGAAAGTAATAGGTGAGTGAGATTTGAAGGATGGTTAGGAATTTGTCAGGCAGGAGGCATGGTGGGTGGTGGGTTCTGTGTTACGTGGTGAGAGGATAGTGGTGAGGAAGGTGGGCACAGGCCCTTGCCCTCTGAACTGTCGGAGGAACAAATATATGATGCGTTTTATCAAAGGGAAACTCAGATGTTACGTAGGTTACATTGCAAAAGGATTTATTGCTGGAGTCAGTCAAGTTACTACAAGAGGTCAGGCACTTAAAGGAAATGACCATTAAGATCTGAAGAGTTGCCTGGGCGCAGTGGCTCACGCTTGTAATCCCAGCACTTTGGGAGGCCGAGGAGGGTGGTCATTTGAGGCCAGGAGTTCGAGACCACTGGCCAACATGGTGAAAACCCACCTCCACTAAAAATACAAAAATTAGCCAGGCGTGATGGTGGGTGCCTATAGTCTCAGCTATTCGGGACGTTGAGGCAGAATAATTGCTTATAATAATTGCAGGAGACGGAGGTTGCAGTGAGCTGAGCTAGATTGCACCATTGCACTCTAGCCTGGCAACAGAGCGAGACTCTGTCTCAAAAACAAACAAACAAACAAACAAACAAAAGATCTGAAGGGTTAGTTGGCTAGGCTAGTGCAGAGAATGTTCCAGGCCCAGGAAGAACTTGAGGTAGGAGAGAGCATGGAGTATTAATGGGTGTGAAGGAGGTTACCATGGCAAAAACACAGAGGGCAGACCCAGATGGCACAGGACTCAGGGGCCATCATTGGGAGTTTGTGCATTTCCCCGAGGGTCACAGGAAGCCTTTCAAGGGATGTGGCCTGATCAAATCTGCATCTCGAGTAGTCCATTCCGATGGGCTGGTGGGGTCATGCGTGGGTGGTAGGATTGGGAAGACCAGGTTAGAGGGTTGCAGGAGTCCAGGCCTGAGCTGATGGTGATCTGTGCTTGGGGGACAGTAGTGGCTGGAGATGACAAGTCTTTACGTGGTAGGACCCACAAGCTCGCTGATAGGCTGGATGTGGAGAGTGAGGCAGGGAGAAAGCCTGGGATGACTTGAGTTTCATGTCTTAAGCCACTGGGTGGAAGAGGGTGGTGCTTTTATGATACGGGCAACAATGGAGGCAAGTTAAGTTAGGGAGGAGGAAGGCCAGTTTCGGTCATTTGAGATTACTGCATACTCTTTATTGTCTCAGAAGATCCAGTGTAATCAGCTTGTTACCTTTCCAGCTGGAACGTCACACCACAGGCCCTGTATCCTATGTGTTTTGTTCACATCATCCCTCTTTTAGCTCTCGGAATATCTCTGCATCCTCCTGTTGTAAGATTTTTCATTTGCTGTTTACTCCTCTGGAGGGTTGATCAATTCTACTGATTCTGACATGGAAAATTCTTAGCATAAGCCTCACCCTGAAAGATTCCTCCCTGAGCCCCAGTCTAGATGAAATCCCCTTCTCTAAGCATATGTTCTCGTGGCACCATGTCTCTCCTCCATGGTGCTTCCTGTAGATGGTGTAACACTTGATTTGTCTGTGACTCTCTCCCCCTGGGCTCTGTGTTCTCTGAGGATAGGGTCTGTGTCTTATTCACCATTGAATCCCTAGTGCCTGACACATGCAAAGGTTGTTGTTGTTGTTGTTGTTGTTTTTAAATTGAGATATAATTCACACACCATACAATTCACTCTTTTAAAGAATACAATTTAGGCCGGGAGCAGTGGCTCACACCTGTAATCCTAGCACTTTGGGAGGCCAAGGTGGGTGGAGCACTTGGGTCCAGGAGTTCAAAATCAGCCTGGGCAACATAGCAAAACCCCATCTCTACTAAAAATACAAAAATTATCCAGGCCTGGTAGCACATGCCTGTAGTCCCAGGTACTCGGGAGGCTGAGGCAGGAGGATTGCTTGAGCCTGGGAGGCAGAGGTTGCAGTGAGCTGAGATCTTGCCACTGCACTCCAGCCTGGGTGACAGAGCGAGACCTTGTCTCCAAAAAAAATAAAATATAATAAAGTATACAATTCAGCGTGTTGTATATTCACAAAGTTTTACAATGATCACCATTATCTAATTGTACAACATTTTCATCACCCCAAGAAGAAACCCCATACCATTAGCAGTCATTCCGCATTTCCCATTATCTCCCCTCTCCAGTCTCTGGCAACCACTAATCTACTTTCTGTCTCTATGGATTTGCCTATTCTGGGCATTTCATATAAATGCAGTCATACAATATGTGGTCTTTTGTGTCTGGTTTCTTTCACTTAGCATAACGTTATCAAGGTTCATCCATGTTGTAGCATGTATCAGTACTTCCTTTTTATGGCCAAATAATATGACATTGTATGGGTATACCACATTTTGTTTCTCCATTCATCAGTTGATGGACTACTGGGATATTTGCACTTTTTAGCTCTAATGAATAATACAGCTATAAACACTTGTGTACACATTTTTGTGTTAACAGATATTCTCAATGCTCTTGGGTGAGTGGAATTGCTGGGCTATAGTGGTAACTCTATGTTTAACTATTTGAGGACCTGCCGGACTGTTTTCCAAAATGGCTGTACCATTTTATGTACATTCCTCATGCAGATTTATTTTTTTTTCTTTTTTGAGACGGAGTCTTGCTCTGTTGCTCAGGCTAGAGTACAGTGGCACGATCTTGGCTCACTGCAACCTCTGTCTCCTGGGTTCAAGCGATTCTCCTGCCCCAGCCTCCTGAGTAGCTGGGATTACAGGCACCTGCCACCACACCCGGCTAATTTTTTGTAGTTTTAGTAGAGATGGGGTTTCACCATGTTGACCAGGCTGGTCTCAAACTCCTGACCTCAGGTGATCCACCCGCCTTGGCCTCCCAGAGTGCTGGGATTACAGGCATGAGCCACTGCGCCTGGCCCAAAGATTTATAATAACTATTTGTTAGGCTAAATAATTCATTACATACCGAATTGAATTGGATACTTTTATTTTGAGCACTTAACAGACTGGAAGAATGAGGCTCGTGAGATGGAGTGATTTGGACAAAATCGCACAAATAATCAGCTGCAGAGCCAGGATTTAGACCCACCCTGTCTCAGTGTTCTTGTCCACTAAGCTGTGAAGCAGCCGCTAGCCAGGAGCCCACATGACAGCAAATGTGATAATGCTGTTATACGTAACCTATGAGTAGTGTCAGGAGAACAGAGTTGAGGAAGGAATTTGTTTTGAGGGCAGGGGAGAAGGTTGATAAATCCTATTGATTCAGATTTGGAAATGTATCTTAGGTCTCTTTCCTCTTCTCTGTTTTTTATTATTTTATTTATTTATTTAAAGACAGTCTTGCTCTGTTGCCCCGGGTGGAGTGCATTGGCGTGATCTCAGCTCACTGCAACCTCCGCCCCCCAGGCTCAAGTGATTCTCGCACCTCAGCCTCCTGAGTAGCTGGGATGACAGGCATACACCACCACTCCTGGCTATTTTGTTTGTTTGTTTTGTACTTTTTGTAGAGACAGGGTTTTGCCATGTTGCCCAGGCTGGCCTTGAACTCCTGGGCTCAAGAGATCTGCCCGCATTGGCCTCCCAAAGTGTTGGGATTATAGACTTGAGTCACCATGCCCGACCTATTTTTTATTATTTTAAATGTGAATCATTTTTGTTTGCTTGTTTCTTCTTTTTCTTTGTTTTTTCTTTATTTCTTCTAAAAACAAAACAAAACAGGATTCATGTGCAGAATGTGCAGGTTTGTCACATATGTATACGTGTGCCATGGTGGTTTGCTGCACCTGTTGTCCCATCCTCTAAATTCCCTCCCCTCACCCCCCACCCCCCACTCCTCAACAGGCCCTGGTGTGTGAAGTTCCCCTCTCTGTGTCCATGTGTTTTCAATGTTCAACTCCCATTTATGAGTGAGAACATGCAGTTTTCTATTCCTGTGTTTTTGGTTTTCTGTTCCTGTGTTAGCTTGCTGAGGATGATGGCTTCCAGCTTCATCCATGTACCTGCAAAGAACATGATCTCATTCCTTTTTCCTTTTTTTTTTATTTTTTATTTATTTTTTTTTTTGAGACAGTTTCGCTCTTTTTGCCCAGGCTGGAATGCAATGGCGCCATCTCTGCTCACCACAACCTCTGCCTCCCAGATTCAAGTGATTCTTCTGCTTCAGCCTCCTGAGTAGCTGGGATTACAGGCACGTACTGCCACGCCCGGATAATTTTGTATTTTTAGTAGAGACAGGGTTTCTCCATGTTGGTGAGGCTGGTCTCAAACTCCCGACCTCAGGTGATCCGCTCGCCTCCGCCTCCCAAAGTGCTAAGATTATAGGCATGAACCACCATACCTGGCCTCATTCCTTTTTATGGCTGCAAAATGTGAACTATTATGGTGGTCTCCTACTGCTTTAAGGTTTCTGTCCTTTCCAGTATATCCTCCATTAATTAAACACAAAAACCTGACGATAACTCTCGCCTTCATTAAAAACAAACAAAACCGGCCGGGCGCGGTGGCTCACACCTGTAATCCCAGCACTTTGGGAGACCAAGACGGGCGGATCACAAGGTCAGGAGATCGAGACCATCCTGGCTAACCCGGTGAAACCCTGTCTCTACTAAAAAATACAAAAAACTAGCCGGGTGAAGTGGTGGGCGCCTGCAGTCCCAGCTACACGGGAGGCTGAGGCAGGAGAATGGCGTAAACCCAGGAGGCGGAGCTTGCAGTGAGCTGAGATCTGGCCACTGCACTCCAGCCTGGGTGACAGAGCAAGACTCCGTCTCAGAAAAAAAAAAAAAAAGAAAAGAATAGAAAAAAAAAAAAAATCAGCCCGGGGGTGATTCGTGCCTGTAATCCCAGTTACTTGGGAGGCTGAGGCATGAGAATTGCTTGAACCTTGGAGGCAGACGTTGCAGTGAGCTGAGATTGTGCCACTGTACTCCAAACTGGGCAACAGAGCTGGAATCTGTCAAAAAAAAAAAAAAAAAAAATGAAGGAAATCTGTCGTTCCCACAAGAAGGGATAGCAGGTAGAAAGACTGGGAGGTGTCTTCATTGCACATATGCTGAGTGCACATATGCTGAGTGCCCCTTAGGTGCGGGTGCTGTTCTGGGCGCTGGGATACACAGCAGTGAATGAACACACCAAATGAGGCCTGTGTCCTCATGTAGCAGGCAGTCCAACCCCATGGAAATGTGGGTTGGGATGAGGAAGAGCAAGTGTTCCAGCCATGGGGGTCCATGGACCACTAGAGTCTCATGGAAAGGGTCCATGAAAATCTTGAAATGTGAATGTCAATGAGTGTGTGTGTCCATGTTCACGCAAGCATTTTTGTCGAGAGTAGATCAATAACATCTTTATTCTTTTTTTGTTTGTTTGTTTTGAGACAGGGTCTCTGTCGCCCAGGCTTAAGTGCAGTGGCGAGATTTTGGCTCACTGCAGCCTCGACCTGCCGGGCTCAGGGATCATCCTACCTCAGCCTCCCCAGTAGCTGAGACTACAGGCACATGCCACCATGCTCAGCTAAATTTTTTGTAGAAATAGGGGTCTCACTATGTTGACCAGGTAGGTCTTGAACTCCTGGGCTCAAGTGATCCTCCTGCCTCAGCCTCCCAAAATGCTGGGATTACAGGCATGAGCCACTGCCACCGCGCCCACTGTCTTTTGTATTCTCAAAGGGATCCATGACCCTCCTAGCTTAGAAAGTTGACTCTAGGGCCCCCTGTGCAGAGCTGAGGAGTTTGACCTTGATCTGGAAGTTCTGGGAGGCAGTACTGCATTTTAAGAAGTTAAACCGTCAGAGCCTGACGTGTGCTTTGGCCAGCGAGAACTCCTTGTGCCTTTCCCACTGCTAAGCCTTTGCTCTTGCCGTTCTCCTTCTGGGAGGGGCCATACTTAAATGCCAGGCCGACCTGACTCTGCATCCTACCTCTAACCTTGCTCCAGCTGCAAGCCTACAGTTTTCTCCCTCTGTGAAAAGCTATGAGGTTCAAGTGAGACCATGATGTCTTCAGGAATTAATAACAATATTTTTATTTTAAAAAATGCCCTGTCTATGGTAGCCATTAGTTCCTCTCTTGGCTTGGTGGCTCATCTGTTCAGGGGTTCCCTTTTATCAAAGGCCTTCTTGGAGCTTTCTGTAGTCACTCTTGTTTTGTTTTTGAGACAGAGTCTCACTCTGTCACCCAGGCTGGAGTGCAGTGGCATGATCTTGGCTCACTGCAGCCTCCATCTCTCCAGGTCTAGTGATCCTCCCACCTCAGCCTATTGGGTAGCTGAGACTGCAGGTGCACGCCACCATGCCTGGCTATTTTTTTTTTCTTTTTTGTAGAGATGGGATTTCACCATGTTGTCCAGGTTGGTCTGGAACTCCTGAGCTCAAGCGATCCTCCTGCCTTGGCCTCCCAAAGTGCTGGAATTACAGGCATGAGCCACCACACCTGGTCACCACTATCACTCTTTTTTTTTTTATTATTTTTTATTTATTTTTTATTTTTTTATTTTTTTATTTTTTGAGACGGAGTCTCGCTCTGTCGCCCAGGCCGGAGTGCAGTGGCCAGATCTCAGCTCACTGCAAGCTCCGCCTCCCGGGTTCACGCCATTCTCCTGCCTCAGCCTCCCAAGTAGCTGGGACTACAGGCGCCCGCCACCTCGCCCGGTGTTTTTTGTACTTTTTGTACTTTTCAGTAGAGACGGGGTTTCACCGTATTAACCAGTATGGTCTCGATCTCCTGACCTCGTGATTCGCCCGTCTCGGCCTCCCAAAGTGCTGGGATTACAGGCTTGAGCCACCGCGCCCGGCCTCTTTTTTTTTTTTTTTTAATTTTAATTTTAATTTTAAGTTCTGGGGTACATGTGCAGAATGTGCAGGCTTGTTACATAGGTAAATGTGTGCCATGGTGGTTTATTGCATCTATCAATCCATCACCTAGGTATTAAGCCCAGCATGCATTAGCAGCACTCTTAACACACAATTAAACTCACATGTAATGAGATTACTTCTCATTACTCCACACCATAGTAGTCTATTTTACAGATGAGGAAACTGAGGCTCAGGGAGGCTGAGAGATTTACCTTGAGTCAATCAATTATTGATCTGGAAGCGTCCGATCACCAGGTCTTCTGAAATAATGACAGCAGCAACAATTAACATTATGCTTACTATGCCAAATGCTATGCTCAGCATTTTACCTGCATCACAATCCTAATTCCTTTGGGCAGTTAGGTTCCGTTTTAACCGAATTTAGGGAGGAGGAAGCAGAGGCTCCGAGAGGTAACTTGCCCTAGGTACCCAGGGTAGTCAGTTGAAACGTCAAGACTCAGACCTCGATCTGACTAACTCCAAAGAAACCCGTGCCATTCTGCCTCGGAAAACACTGCTCCCAGCTGCACAGTTCAAAACCCCACCCAAGCCGGCCCTGAATCGCTGTCAGTCGGCTTCAGCCGAATCGCACTTTGTTTTGAACAACGATACAGAGGGCGCTGCCTGACGTCAGTGTGGGGGCTTGGGGGAGAAGATGGGGGTCCAGGGTGGAAGTGTAGGTGCTGGGGCTGTGCCAGAGGGAGAGTGTCCGGGACCAGCGGGCGAGTCACGTGCGCGTGAAACTCGACCTAAGGGGAGGGGAAGGGAAGGGAGCCCCCGCCCCCACCTCGGGGCGCAGCTCTGGACGCGTGTAAATACAACTATCAACTCCGCAGATCCACTTCTTCCAAGCCCGGCTTCGCAGACCTCTGGCCCCCGGCGGGTTCCCAGTTCCCCTGCTTCTTCCGAGGGGACAGCGGAGGGGAGGCCACCGGGCTGTCAGGCTGAAACTCCGTGGCAGCCGGGTCCCGCACGCAGAGAAGACCCCAGCGCGGGCGCGGCTCAGGGCTGGGCCCCCGGGACTCCGGACGCGCCGCGAAAGCGTTGCGCTCCCCGAGCCGTCCGCTGCTGCTGGCTGCTCATTTGCCGGTGACCGGAGGTGAGCAGCGTGGGCAGGGAGGAGGGGGCGCGTAGGGTCTCCGTCTGTGCGTCCGCTGAAAGACACCCAGGCCGGCTCCCGCTGACACTGCCAGGTTCCCCAAGGAAAGCCCGTTACTTGCGCCCGTGGTCCCGCGGCACAGTGTCCAGTCTTGCCAAGCAGGTCCTTCCCTTTTCTTTTCTCTGACCCCTCCGACTCTTCTTTTCCTCCCAGGCCCCCGCTTGCTGCACTTCCTCTGCTTAGAGCTGCGCGTTTGCCAGAGTTCCAGTGGACCTCCGGGAGCGCTTAAACCCAAAGCCCCATTTCACAGATGAGAATACCGAGACCCCCTGGAAGAAGTGACTGGTGCTTCCTCCGCTCGCTCTGGGTCTTTCTTGCCCTTCTCCTCTCCGCTTTCCTCGGTCTCACCCCGGTTGTAGCTCCCCGCCCCCGCGCCGCCCGCGTTCCCTATCCTCCCGCCGAGGCTGCAGCGGCCGTGGCGGGGGGAGCTGGGGCTCCTTCCCTCCCTCTGGTAAACACACCCGCCCGCCAGCCCATCCGCCACCGCTGCCCTTATAAAGTCAGCAGCCGCCAGACTTCCTGCCGAAGTCCCAGCCCCCTCCCAGGGCTGGAGGGGGCAGGTGGGTTCCGAGGTGCAAAGCCTGGTGCCCCGCGCCCTGCGGAGTGAGTGAGGGGCGCGCAGGGGAGGAGGGAACTGGGGAGAGCCCGTCCTGGGTCACACTCCACGTGGCAGCTGTTGGCTTGGCCGGAGAGACTCTAGGGTCGTGGGTCGCCTGATACGGAAAGGGAGAGAGCTTGTTGTCGCCCGGCCCCAGAGGGGAGGAGAGGTCTTGGAGGGGCAACTGGAAGATGGGGTCGTAGGGTAGCCTGGAACTTGCCCTTCTTCCTGCAACTTCTAGGGGTCTTTCCTGGCGCGAGAATCCGGACATGGGCCAGCGGTGCTTCAGAGCGCGCTCTGCCTCTTGCTGCCCTCTGGGGGCTTGGGCAAATGCGGTCTTGCTCCCCAGCAGCCCGGCCCTGCGTGCCCTGGCCTGGGTGGGAGAACCCGGCAGCCTGCCAGGAAGCTGCGGCGCGCAGACAGGACCTTCCTTGTTTCCGATAGTGGCCCAGCGGGAGCCTCGTGCCGCGTGCACCCCTGGCACTGCTAGTGTGCGCGGAGCCAGCTCCGTGGCACCGGCTGGGAAACCCAGGGCTCTATGGGGCCCCCATGAGGGGCTCCTCGAGGGCTGGCCCGAGAGGTCTCGGGTGCCACCATGATGCAGGACCCCTCCCTGGGGCCACTGGGGGGCCCTTCACCCAGCGCTCTGTTTCTGTGCAGGCTCGCGGCCAGCATGGCCCCCACGCTGCAACAGGCGTACCGGAGGCGCTGGTGGATGGCCTGTACGGCTGTGCTGGAGAACCTCTTTTTCTCTGCTGTGCTCCTGGGCTGGGGCTCCCTGCTGATCATGCTGAAGAACGAGGGCTTCTATTCCAGCATGTGCCCAGGTATGCCTGAAAATGGGTTGGGTGGGCTCTGGGGAGGGATGGCAAAGGGGTAGGTGGAAGCCGGAGAAGGTTAGGTGGCCAGGTGGGCCAGGTTAGGTGCAGAAAGCAGGGTCTGCAGTTGGACAGCCTCACTTCTCGACCTCTTCAAACTTCAGGGGAAGAATGGGTGGCACTCTGCCCACTCTATCTCGTTTATCCAATCCAGTGGTCACTGAATGCCAGGTGTCCTGCTAGGCATCCAGACCCTGGGACTAATAGGCAGAGTCCTAAGCCTCTGACAGCCCCAGGCCTAGAGCTCTTTGAAGGAGAACTGCTGGGAGAGGAATTTCTTAATAAGCCTATCATTAAGACAAGGGAGAACTGCACAAAGTGGAGTATGAATGTAAAGGGCCCCACATTCTTCCCTTTTCAGGACCTGGGAGTCCCCAGGTTTTCACATTACTCATTTGGACAAAGTTACATAGCCTTATTTCCTCTAGGAGGGCATTGTTGGGGGGCTCTGGTTTCCACTTCAATCACCTTGTGTGAGTGGCCGGGAACCTGGGAGTGGGAATTCTGACACTCTTTGGGAGCAGTAACTACAGCCATAGGCTGTCTGCAGCTGCCTTGGGGCAGGGAGTTACCCCTGCTGGTGTCTGGGACTTGTCTCTGATGGGTGTCTTCCTATTCTGGGAAGGAGAGAGCTGTGCTGACAAGCTCTGCCTAAGGAAATGGAATTTGGCTTTCCTCTCTTTTTATCCCCTTTCCACAACCTCCGTGTTATGGAGTAAGCTTGGAAGGAAGGTTAGCTTGGATTTGAATCCCAGCTTCCATCACTTTTATCAGTTGGTGACTTTGGTGAGTTCCTTAAGCACTGAGCTTCAGTTGCCTGGTCTTCAGAATGGGGATAATGATATCGATTCCATGGGAGTGCTGTGAAAGTCCACAGTGCTTAATAAATATTAGTGTCCTTCTGGTTGCTCCTTGCTGCACAGCACCTGATGTGACTATGGGAGAAAACCGATTCCTTGAGGGGTGGAGATGGGGAGGCCTTGATCACTGCTCTGAACAGCAGCTGCTCCACCGCAGGATCTGCCCCATCCAGCCATGGTTATCTGTAAAGATGCAACAGGTGGCACCGAGAGATGGCGACTCTCCCATGCCTCCTGGCCCCAATTATGGGGTGATAGGGGCTGGAGGAGGTGGGGTTGGCAGCCAGGCTGGGATGGCTGGGTGGGTCGGGAAGAAGAGGCCTGAGATGAAATGATACACATACCAGGGTGGCTGCAAGAACCAAGTGGAGGGCTATTAGGGACCCACATGACATCTAAGTCCCCTGTGAGTTTATCCTGGAGATAGGAGAGACCCTGCCTGCCCTTGACACCTGCCACTGCCTCCCATGTTACTTCTTTTGTTTTCTTTTTTGAGACAAAGTCTCACTCTGTCACCCAGGCTGGAGTGCATTGGCATGATCTTGGTTCACTGCAACCTTCTCCTCCTGGGTTCAAGCGAGCTCGTCTGGCTAATTTTTGTATTTTTAGTAGAGATGGGTGTTCACCATGTTGTCCTGGCTGGTCTCGACCTCCTGACCTCAAGTGACCCACCCAGCTCAGCCTCCCACAGTGCTGGGATTATAGACATGAGCCACCACGCTTGGCCTACCCCTTGTGTAACTTCTTCCTGCCTTCTCCACCTGGTGCTGGTGGTGTTTCTTTAAAATCAACTTTCTTGAAGATTACATCATACATCTGACAAATTTATATGCCTCAGTACCCACCACACAGTATTTAGAACCCCCCAAAACTCCTGCTTCTCTTTTGAGGGCTCATCCTTCCACCTGCACTTTTAAATATGTAAAATATGTAAAACAGCTTTATTAAGATATAATTTCCATGCCTTACAAGTCACCCATTTCAAATATATAATTTAACGGTTTTAGTGTATTCAGAATAGTGCAACCATCACCAGAGTCCATTTCAGAACAGTTTCTTTATCCCCAAAAGTAACTCTGTACGGATTAGCAGTACTGACTCCTCTCACCCCCCCCTCCACCCCCCAAAGCACTAGGCAACCACTCATCTATTTCCTGTCATAGCTTTGCCTGTGATAAAAGTTCGATTTACCTATTCTGAACATTTCATTTAAATGGAATCTTGTAATATGTAGCCTTTTGTGATTGGCTTTTTTCACTTGGCATAATGTTTTCTTTTTTTTTTTTTTTTTTTTTTGAGACGGAGTCTCGCTCTGCCGCCCAGGCTGGAGTGCAGTGGCCGGATCTCAGCTCACTGCAAGCTCCGCCTCCCGGGTTTACGCCATTCTCCTGCCTCAGCCTCCCGAGTAGCTGGGACTACAGGCGCCCGCCACCTCGCCCGGCTAGTTTTTTGTATTTTTTAGTAGAGACGGGGTTTCACCATGTTAGCCAGGATGGTCTCGATCTCCCGACCTCGTGATCCGCCCGTCTCGGCCTCCCAAAGTGCTGGGATTACAGGCTTGAGCCACCGCGCCCGGCCTGGCATAATGTTTTCAAGGTTCATCCTTGTAGCATGTATCAGGACTTCTTTTTATTGCTCAATAATACTCCATTGTATGGATCAACCAGCATTCTATTGTCAGTTGATGGACATTTGGGTTGTTTTCACGTTTTGGCTATTATGAATAATGGTCTGGCTGGGTGTGGTGGCTCATCTGTAATCCACGCTCATTTCAAGGCCAAGGCAGGAGGATCACTTGAGGCCAGGAGTTTGAATCTGCAGAGAGCTATGATTGCGCCACTGTACTCCAGCCTGGGCCACAGAGTGAGACCCAAATGTTCTTCTGGATTTTTTTTTTTGAGACAGGGTCTCAGTCTGTGACCCATGCTGGAGTGCAGCGGTGCAATCACAATTCACTGCAACTTCAACCTCCTGGGCTTAAATGATCCTCCCACCTCAGCCTCCAGAAGAGTTGGGACTACAGGCCCACATCACCACAGCCAGCTAATTTTTAAATTTGTTTTGTAGAGACTGGGTCATGCTATGTTGCCAAGACTGGTCTCGAACTCCTGGGCTCAAGTGATCCTCCCTCCTGAGCCTCCCAAAGTGTTGGGATTATAGGCTTGAGCCACCACACCTGGCCCTTGTACAAGTTTTTAATGTCAACATATTCTTTCATTTTTCTTAGGTATTGCTGGTCAATTGTAAAGGTAACTATGTTTAACATTTTGAGGAGCTGCCAAATTGTTTTTCAAAGTGGCTACACTATTTCACATTCTTAAAAATAAATTTTTTTTTTCTGAGATGGAGTTTCTCTCTTGTTGCCCAGGCTGGAGTGCAATGGCGCTATCTCAGCTCACGGCAACCTCCGCCTCCTGGGTTCAAGCGATTCTCCTGCCTCAGCCTCCTGAGTAGCTGGAATTACAGGCGCCCGCCACCATGCCCGGCTAATTTTTGTATTTTTAGTAGAGACGGGGTTTCACCATGTTGTCCAGGCTGGTCTTGAAATCTTGACCTCAGGTGATCCACCCCACCTGAGCCTCCCAAAGTGCTGGGATTACAGGCGTGAGCCACTGGGCCCGGCCTCCCTTAAAATTTTTTAAATTTAATTTTAATTTTTTAATTTTTAATTTCTCATATATGTATTTTTAAGACTAGCCAAGTGAAGCAGTGGGAGTGGAGAAGGAACTGGTTTTGATCGATTAGGTGTAAACACCACTGCAGTGGGACCAGCCTATTTTACATTCCTGTTAGCAGTGATGTGTGTTCCACTTTCTTTGTAGCCTGAACAATATGTGTCGTTGCCCATCTTTTTGTATTTTTTATTTTTATTTTTTGAGATGGAGTCTCACTCTGTCGCCCAGGCTGGAATGCAATGGCATGATCTCAGTTCACTGCAACCTCTCCGCCTCCCGGGTTCAAGCAATTCTCTGGTCTCAGCCTCCTGAGTAGATGGGATTACAGGCGTCCACCACCATGCCTGGCTAATTTTTTGTATTTTCAGTAGAGATGGGGTTTCGCCATGTTGGCCAGGCTGGTTTTGAACTCCTGACTTCAAGTGATTTTCCCACCTCAGCCTCCCAAAGTGCTAGGATTACAGGCGTGAGCCACCGCGCCCGGCCTGCCCATCTTTTTTTTTTATCATAGCCATCCTAGTGGATGTAAAGAGTATTTTTGTGATTTTGATTTGTGTTTCCCTGCTGACCAATGATGTTGAGCATCTTTTCATGTGCTTATTGGCTTTTGGTATATCTTTGGAGAAAGGTCTATTCAGATCCTTTGCCCGCTTTAAAATTAGGTTATCTTTCTATTACTGAGATGTAAGAGTTCTTTATATTCTAGATATAGGTCTTCTATATATGATTTGCAAAAATGTTTCTTCCATTGCTGGGTTGTCTTTCAGTTTCTTTTGGTGTCCTTTAGTGCACAACAGTTTTTAACATTGAAGTCCAATTTCCTATTTTTCTCTTTTGCCACTTGTGTTTTGGTGTCATGTTTAAGGAACTATTGCCTAATCTCAGGTCACAAAGATTTACACCTGTGTTTTCTTTTTTTTTTTTTTTTGAGACGGAGTCTCGCTCTGTCATCCAGGCTGGAGTGTGGAGTGCAGTGGCACGATCTCGGCTCACTGCAAGCTCTACCTCCTGGGTTCACGCCATTCTCCTGCCTCAGCCTCCCGAGTAGCTGGGACTACAGGCACCCGCTACCGCGCCCGGCTAGTTTTTTGTATTTTTAGTAGAGACCGGGTTTCACCGTGTTAGCCAGGATGGTCTCGATCTCCTGACCTTGTGATCCGCCTGTCTCCGCCTCCCAAAGTACTGGGATTACAGGTGTGAGCCACCGCGCCCGGCCTGTGTTTTCTTTCTTTCTTTCTTTTTTTTTTTTGAGACGGAATCTCGCTCTGTCGCCCAGGCTGGAGTGTAGTGGCGTAATCTTGGCTCACTGCAGCCTCTGCCTCCTGGATTCAAGCAATTCTCCTGCCTCAGCCTCCTGAGTAGCTGGGACTACAGGCGCCCATCACCATGCCTGGCTAATTTTTGTATTTTTAGTAGAGACAGGGTTTCACCATATTGACCAGGATGGTCTCAGTCTCCTGACCTCGTGATCCACCTGCCTTGGCCTCCCAAAGTGCTGGGATTACAGGTGTGAGCCACCACACCCGGCCTGTGTTTTCATAGAGTTTGGTAGTTTTAACTCTTATAGTTAGATCCTTGATCCATTTTGAGTTGATTTTGTGTATAGTGTGAGATATCCACCAGGTGTTGTAAATTGCCCAGAAGTGGGTATGCTTCTAAATCTGGCTGTTAGGGATTACTAGAGGTGACCACAGTGAATTCCTCTCTTTTTCTCAGAATTAATTTCTTTTCTTTTCTTTTCTTTTCTTTTCTTTTCTTTTCTTTTCTCTTTCGACAGAGTCTCTGTCACCCAGGCTGGAGTTCAATAGCTTCATCTTGGCTCAGTGCAACCTCTGCCTGCTGGGTTCAAGCAGTTCTCCTGCCTCAGACTCCTGAGTAGCTGGTATTACAGGCATGTACCACCATGCTTGGCTAATTTTTGTATTTTTAGTAAAGACGCAGTTTCACCTGTTGGCCAGGCTTTTCTGAAACTCCCGGCCTCAAGTGATCCATCCGCCTCTACCTCCCAAAGTGCTGGGATTACAGGTGGGAGCCACCGTGCCCGGTCCTTTTCTCAGAATTTTTTGTTGTTTTTTTGTTTTGTTTTCTTTTTGAGATGGGGTCTCACTCTGTCAGCCAGGCAGGAGTGCAGTGGTGCGATCATTGCTGCAGCCTCGAACTTCTGTACTCATGTGATCTTCCCACCTCAGCCTCCTGAGTAGCTAGGATTACAGGCGTGTGCTTCCACACCTGGCTAATTTTTTAAATTTTCCAGGACTTATTTGTCCATTCTTGCAAAGTAGGGTACAACATGCCTATCTCTACCTACCTCTCTTCCCTTCAAGGGACCCCAGCCTTAATCCTTGAGGCTGTCGGGCTGACTGCGGTTGCTGTTCCCTGATCGGCCTCAGTCATGCTGCATGATCAAAAGTGTCTGCTTTCTGCTTCTTGGAACTTTATTCACTTTGGGTGTCAGTCTTCCTCTATAGTGTCCCAAGAACATAGACCAGGAATGTATGTTGCCATAGTGTGTGGCAAGAGGCAGGCTTCCAACTCCGCTATGTGCTGTTGGGTGATTGAAGCCAGTTACTTAATTTTCTTTTTCTTTCTTTCTTTCTTTTCTTATCTCACTCTGTTGCCCAGGCTGGAGTGTGGTGGTGCGATCTCACCCCACTGCAACCTCCGCCTCCCAGGTTCAAGCGATTCTCCTGCCTCAGACTCCCGAGTAGCTGGGACTGCAGGTGCATACCACCACGCCTGGCTAATTTTTGTAATTTTAGTAGAAATGGTGTTTCACCATATTGGGCAGGCTGGTCTCGACCTCCTGACGTCAGGTAATCCACCTTCCTTGACCTCCTAAAGTGCTGGGATTACAGGCATGAGCCACCGCACCGGCACCTAATTTTCTTAATACCTCAATTACCCCATATGGTAAAATGGGGCCAGTAATCCCTACCTTATAGCACTGTTGTGAAAATGAAATGAGAGGAAGCAGATAACATTTCAGACTACAGATGGGATTGTTACTACCTTCTGGACCTGGCTTTGCTGTTATTTGCATATGACCTTATCTTCTCTGGATCTCCATTCTTTCCAAGTCTATAAAACAAACTGGACAATTGTCAACCTTTCTCCCAAAGAACAGTGATGTAAGGATCAAATGATATCATTTAACAAAAATATAAAGAGTTCAACAAATGAGGAACTCATTATTATTATTACAATTATTATTATTTTAGAGATGGGGTCTTGTTCTCTTACCCAGGCTGGAGTCCAGTGGTACAAACACGGCTCAGTGCATCTTCGGCCTCCTGGATACAAGTGATCCTTAGGTCTCATCCCCCTAAGTAGCTGGGACCACAGGCATGTACCACCATGCACGGCTAATTTTTTATTTTTTATTTTTATTTTTTGAGACAGTCTTGCTTCATCACCCAGGCTGGAGTGCAGCAGCGCAATCACTGCTCACTGTAACCTCTGCCTCTCAGGTTCAAGTGATTCTCCTGCCTCAACCTCCCGAGTAGCTGGGATTACGGGCCTGTGTCACCACACCCAGCTAATTTTTTTGTATTTTTGGTAGAGACGGGATTTCTTTTTTTTTTTTTTTTTTTTTTTGAGACGGAGTCTCGCTGTGTCTCCCAGGCTGGAGTGCAGTGGCGTGATCTCGGCTCACTGCAAACTCTGCCTCCCGGGTTCACGCCATTCTCCCGCCTCAGCCTCCCAAGTAGCTGAGACTACAGGCGCCCGCCACCATGCCCGGCTAGTTTTTTGTATTTTTAGTAGAGACGGGGTTTCACCATGTTAGCCAGGATAGTCTCGATCTCCTGACCTCGTGATCCACCCACCTCGGCCTCCCAAAGTGCTGGGATTACAGGCTTGAGCCACCGCGCCCGGCCTAGACGGGATTTCATCATGTTGCTCAGGCTGGTCTTGAACTCCTGGCCTCAAGTGATCCACCTGTCTTGGCCTCCTAAAGTGCTGGGATTACAGGCATGAGCCTCTGCACCCAGCCTCGGCTAAATTCTTTATTTTTATTTTTTTGTAGAGACAGGTTCTCACTATGTTGTCAGGGCTGGTCTTGAACTCCTGGGCTCAAGTGATCTTCTCACCTTAGCCTCCCAAAGTGCTGGGATTGCAGATGTGAGGCACTGTGCCTGGCCTGGAACTCATTATTGAAGCATTCGCTAATATTGGCTTTGGGGTTACCTGGCCACGTCCTCTGACCTACCTATAAGGGTATCACAGCTAACGGAGCCTCTGTTTCTCAGAATTTAGGCAGAGGCAGTTCAATTTATCACAAACTATATCCAGCATAAGTGCCCAAATAAAACAATTGCTAAAGTTCTTTAGGCGTTTACTATTTGTTAGTTAGATATTTAGTTCTCACAACAAATCTGTGATACAGATATTATTATTATTAACTCCATTTTATAGAAGAGAAACCTGAAGCTCAGAGATGCTAAGTAACTTGTGTGAGGTCACACAGCTAGTAAATAAAGGGTGGAGTAAAGATTCAGTTTCACATTGGACTCCAGAACCTTTCTACTGGGACTCATGGGAATAATGTGGATGTCCCCAACCTCCAATGGCCCAGGGCTCTCCTGGGGGAATCCAGCCATAGACGAGAAACCAGCCAGAGCCCAATCCTAAGATTTTGTTGTTGTCGTTTGTTTTTGAGACATGGTCTCACTCAGTCACCAGGCTGGAGTGCAGTGGCATGATCAATGCTCACTGCAACCTTGACCTCCCAGGCTCAAGCAATCCTCCCACCTCAGCCTCCTGAGTAGCTTGGACTACAGGTGCACACCACCACACCTGGCTAATTTTTAAATTTTATTTGATTAATTTATTATTATTTTTTGAGACAGGGTATCACTTTGTCACCCAAGCTGGAGTGCAATGGTGTGGTCTCAGCTCATTGCGGCCTCCACCTCCCAGGTTCAAGTGATCCTCCCACCTCAGCCTCTGGAGTAGCAGGGACTACAGGTGTGCACCACTATGCTCAGCTAATGTTTTTATTTTTTGTATAGATGGGGTCTCACTATGTTGCCAGGGTTAGTCTCAAACTCTTGGACTCAAGCGATCCTCCTGTCTCGGCCTCCCAAAGTGCTGGGATTATAGGCATGAACCACCACCCAACCCCTAAGGTGTTTTTGCTGAATGTGACCTTGTCTGAGGCAGGAAAGGGAAGCATCATGGGGTTAGGAAAGGAACGGTAAGCAGGGAGACAAAGAAAATAGGATCATTTTGTGAGTGTTCGCTGTGCATGTATGTGTGACAGTTCTCAGAGCCAGCCTCTCAGGTGGTTGAGACCACTGTCCCCATTTCCCAGATGAAATAATGGAGCCTCAGAGAGTTTCTGCAGCACAGCTAGTGGAATTAGAATTTGAACCCAGCTCTTCCAGACTCCAGACGCTTCACAACCATCCCATTTTCCATTGTTTCCTAGACCTAGTCATTTGCAGTTCACCTTCATGATTTTACCATTTCTATGTGCCATAGCTACTGTTATTTACTAATAATTCCTTTTGAATCAGTCTACTTAAAAAAAATAGCTTCATTCTAAAGTGTAATATTCTTGGAATACTGAGTTAGCTGTTACCCACCCCCACAAGTTATACATATACATATATGTTTCTCATACATATATATGTACATATATACATCGTTTTTTATTTTATTTTGTTATTTTATTTTTTATGTTATTTTATTTATTTTATGTTATTTTGTTATTTTATTTTATTTTTTTTGTTAGTTAGTTTTTTTAGATGGAGTCTGTCTCTGCAGCCCAGGTTGGAGTGCAGTGATGTGACCTCAGCTCACTGGAACCTCTGCCTCCCAGGTTCAAGTGATTCTCCTGCCTCAGCCTCTGGAGTAGCTGGGATTACAAGCACCCACCATCACACCCAGCTAATTTTTATATTTTTAGTAGAGACGGTTTCACCATGTTGGCCAGGTGAGTCTTGAACTCCTGATCTCAAGTGATCCACCTGCCTTGGCTTCCCAAAGTGCTGGGATTACAGGTGTGAGCCACTGCGCCTGGCCAATGTATGTTTTAAATAAACATTCAAATAACAATTAACTATGAAACCTTAAAAACTGCTCCATGTTACTTCCTGAACCCATCTTGAGTGCCTACATGCTATGCATACCACATATTAGGAAACACTGCTTTCCCTGGCTTCGAATCCCATCCTATGCTTTGCTTTATTTGTCTGTAAATGTTGGGGTGGGGGGTTGATGCCAAAGACCTTTTGTTTTTTTTTTTGAGATGGAGGTCTCACTCTGTCGCCCAGGCTGGAGTGCAGTGGTGTGATCTCAGCTCATTGTGAGCTCCGCCTCCCGGGTTCACACCATTCTCCTGCCTCAGCCTCCCGAGTAGCTGGGACTACAGGCACCCGCCGCCACGTCCAGCAAATTTTTTTTTTGTATTTTTTTAGTAGAGATGGGGTTTCACCGTGTTAGCCAGGATGGTCTCGATCTCCTGACCTTGTGATCCGCCCGCCTCGGCCTCCCAAAGTGCTGGGATTACAGGCGTGAGCCACCGCGCCCGGCCCCGCCGAAGACCTTTTCTGTTGTCATTAACATGGACACAGCTCTAAGAGGTCTTGGCATCTTGGGCTGGCTCCCCTCTTAGTTCAGAATCTGGATTTTATCCAACTGCTCAGAGTGATCAAGCCTTATGAATGAACTCATTGGTGAAACTCATAAAAGGCTGATCCATAAAACAGGAATAGATGTATGAATTGACACTAAGTCATTAGCAGTTCATGGGACTGGATTCTCCTTTAGGGGAAGAGCACATGTCGTTTCTGGCACTGACGTGTGCTTGAGAAACTTACTAAGCAAACTGGCCCATGTAACACAGAGGCCCTTTGGTGCAGTGGAAAACTGTTGACTTTGGAGATTATCTTGAGTTTGAATCTGAGCCTGCCTGTTAAAAGCTGGGTAACTGAATTGCTTTGCATCTTGGATCTTTTACCATTTATAAAATGGGGACCATTGTACTCACCTTTTAGGGTTGTTGCAAGGTTTAAATGGGATTCTCTATAGAAAATACTAGCATGAAGTAGGTGTTAATTTGCATGCTAGTGGGATTGTTTGTGAGGGAAATTGTCATTTGATTATCAAACACTTAGGAACAGGAACAGTGTCTAATTCAGGGACTGCAAATGGAAATGCCAGTTGGGGCCAGGCATTTGCTAATAATTGGGTAAAGCAGGGCAGGTGTAGGATAGCAAATGTATGGGAATTAAAAGAGGTGAGGACGTGTATGACCTTGAGAAGGCAAGCCCTGGCAAAAAGGATGGCCTCCACTCAGCTACAGTCATGCCCAGATCTTCTAAGTTTTTAAAGAGAAGACAAAAATCTGGATTTTTATGTGATAACTCCTGAATTTAAACTGGCACCCAATTATAATTTACAACACTATAAGGATGGATCAACATTGCCAACCAAGCAAAACATGAATGGGGGCCATTTCTTGTCACCGGTGTGCAGCTTCTGGTCTAAATCATTTTTGCATTTCTTCTTGCTTTACACATTGTCCCAACACAGTGCTGGGGTATAGTAAATATCTAGTAAGTGGCTGTAGAATGAATAAACCAATGCAGATAAACCTGTAGAGAGGCCGGGCACAGTTGCTCATGTCTCTAATCTCAGCACTTTGGGAGGTCCAGGCAGGCAGATCACTTGGGCCCAGGAGTTTGAGACCAGCCTGGGCAACATGTTGAAACCCCGTCTCTAGAAAAAATACAAAAACTAGCCAGATGTGGTGGCGTGCACCTGTAGACACACCTACTCAGGAGGCTGAGGTGGGGGTATCACTTGAGCTCGGGAGGTCAAGGCTACAGTGAGCTTGGAAGTCAAAGGCGCAATGAGCTGTAATTGTACCATTGCACTCCAGTCTGGGTGACAGAGTGAGACCCTGTCTCAAAAAAAAAAAAACAAAACAACACCTGTAGAGAAATGAACAGTGATCACAAAGATCACTAAATTATAGGGCTAGCCTGATACCCAAGGCTGTGTGGTCCAACCCCCTAAGTGCTTCCTGGAGGTGTCTGAGCATTTTCTCCACCTCCTTGGCAGCTGGTACTAAAGAAGACTCTCTGTTGCCCAGTACGGTTCCTTCCCTGGTTGGTCAGCACTCAGGATCTGCCAGGCCTTTGTGTTCTTCCTTATGTTAACACACAGATCCCTTTACCCTTACTCTTCTGCCGCCTGCACGCCCTTTGGATACATAAAGTCAGGTTGTTTTCACCACTGAGGGCAGATGTTCTATACCACCCCCTCGTATCCAGGCATTGTCACATCCCCTTTTCCCCTTGTTGGTTTTTTTGTTTGTTTTCTTTTTCTTTCTTTCTTTCTTTCTTTTTTTTTTTTTTTTTTGAGACAGGGCCTTGCTCTGTCACCCAGGCTGGAGTGCAATGGTGTGATCACGGCTCACTGCAGCCTTGACCTCCCGGGCTCAAGCAGTCCTCCCACCTCAGCCTCCCGGGTAGCTGGAACTACAGACATGCATCACCATGCTCGGCTAATTTTTAAAATACGTTTTGTAAAGACAAGGTTTCCCAGTGTTGCTCAGGCTGGTCTTGAACTCCTGGGCTCAAGAGATGCACCCACCTTGGCCTCCCAAAGTCCTGGGATTACAGGTGTGAGCTGCTGCATCTGGCCTGGTTTGTTCTTTTAGCAGCACCTGTCATTCTAGAGCTGAGAACTTCCTGTCTCATGCAGTGTGGATGCCCAGCTCCTAGAGTACATGCTTACCACATGACCCACCAGGAGGGTCAGCTACCCCTTCGTCAGATCCTTCAGGAGCACTTTCTCTGGGCCAGGCACTGTGCAAAGCTCTTGGTTTACTGTCTCCAGTTGAATCCTCCTAAGCAGGTCATGGGTTAGGCATTCTTTGGTCCAGTTTACAGACAAGGAGGAAGTTACTTGGTCAAGGGGCACAGCTAGTAAGGCTGGTGGTGGGAATTCAGACCCTGGTCTGTCTGCCTGCCCCAGGTGTACCCAGAGTTTGCCCTTGGCAATGCTGCCAAGTGACAAATTGGAGGCCTGGGGCAGCCACCTCATGACTCACTGAGCACTGAGTAAAGCGAAGCAACCCTTTATCTCCTATCACTAGCTTTTCTCCTTAACTTGTCACAACTCCGAGTTGGTGGTTTACCGTTAAGGACAAGTCCTCCAGGTGGACTTTTAGAGGGGACTGGAGGGCAGTGACTGGTCCTCGTTCTGTACCTCAGCTATCACCTGGGGAATGGGATAACTGTATTAACTGACTCATGGGGCTGTTATGTTTAGAATAGTGCCTGGAACACAGTTAAGTGCTCAGTAAGTGTTAGTAATTATTTTTCAGACTATCATTTATCGGGAAAGCGTCCTCTAAGTTTTAGTGAATTCTTTCTAAATGTCTTTTATCTTTTTGTATTTAGAGATGGGGTTTTACCGTGTTGCCCAGGCTGGTCTCAAACTTGTAGGCTCAAGCGATCTGCCTGTCTCAGCCTCCCAAAGTGGGGGGATTACAGGCATGCACTACCACGCCTGGCCATTTTAATGAATTCTTGTTATAGCCATTAGAGCACCACTCACTGCCTTTGCCTTTGCCTCTAGATATGGGGGCACTTCTTGTTGGGGGTCCACAACCCCCTAAGCTTGGACACTGAGTGCATATTACAACTTGGTAAATACTTATGTCCAGTATTTCATTTGAGCTAGTTGAAGCCTCAGGCCGTGTGTGTGCAAGACTCTCGCAGGGTCAGGTACTAACTGCTGCCATTTCTAGAGCAGCCCCGTCAGAGGAGATGTGACTCTAGGGTACCCCTAAAGGCACCTGGCATGGGATTTGAAAGCAGGTCCCCTGACTGCAGGCTGCTGTCTCCTGTGCCCAGCTGTTCCTGTTTTCATGTGCTGAGCCCTCCCTTTCCCCTCCTCAGCTGAGAACAGCATCAACAGCACCCAGGATGAGCAGCGCAGGTGGCCGGGCTGTGACCGGCAGGATGAGATGCTCAACCTGGGCTTCACCATCGGTTCCTTTGTGCTCAGTGCCACCACCCTGCCATTGGGGATCCTCATGGACCGCTTTGGCCCTCGACCTGTGCGGCTGGTTGGCAGGTGAGGTGGCTGGGCTACGGGGAACTGGAGGACAGAGACCATGCTGCAGGGGAAGGGGAGGGGAGGCGCTCACAGGCCAACCCCTTGCCCTTCCCTGTGTCTCCACAGTGCCTGCTTCGCTGCGTCCTGCACCCTCATGGCCCTGGCCTCCCGGGACGTGGAAGGTGAGCTGTCTGTCCTCTTGTGGCTCCACAAGAAAAGAATGGGTGGGATGAAGGTGGATGTTTACCCCAGCTCCTGCCCTTGGCTTCCCACAGCTCCCCAAATGCCCTCATCTGCTGCTTTCCCCTTTCCAGTTCTGTCTCCATTGATATTCCTGGCGCTGTCCCTGAATGGCTTTGGTGGCATCTGCCTAACGTTCACTTCACTCACGGTGAGTGTTACAGGCCTGGCCTGGCCGCAGAATTCCCCCGAGTGGGGTGAGGGCAGAGTGAGTGGGCTGGGGGAGGGGCCTGTGGACGCAGATCACTAGATCAAGTGGATGTGTGGAGAAACTGCAGGGTGGCTGCAAAGAGCAGGTGTGAGGCTGTGCGTGTGTGGATGAGGCTGTGTGTCAGGCTGTATGTTAATGTGTGTGTTTGTGTGTACAGAGCCCATGAATGTCTATGGAGCTCTGTTCTAGGTCCTGGATTACAGCACTGTCAGGACTGACCACGTCATCCTCCCCGCTGGAGGTTACCTTTCGGGGGTGAGGGGCACAGACAACCGAATAAACAAGTAAACTAATAAATTATGTCAGTAGTCATAGGTGCTGGGAAGAAAATAAAACTGGGTAACATGATCGTGAGGGGGAGGGAGCAGCTTGAGACAGCGTGTGCATGCTTGCCATGCCGTGGGAGAGTGGGTGTGTGACCCTGTCCCTGTAAAAGCCATGAGTTGGTAGGTGTGTTTGTGAGTGTACCAGGTTGAACCATATGAAACTGTCGACACTTCATCGTGCACGTGGCTTGACCTTTTATTACATGTGGTGAGTTGTGTATGTGTGTTGTTCTAAGTGTGTTTATTTATGTGAGTGTGTACACGCGTTAAAAGCTTAGGAGTGTCGGGAGGGTGGAGGGGAAGGTTCCTGGCCGGGCTGGCTCGGACTGTTTCTCTCTGAGAAGGGCTTCCTGACTGGGTGGTTTTGGCTGAATTTCACCTCGCCCCAGCAGCCGCCTTTAATTCCAACCGGGAGCATTTCACAACTCTCAAGGAAGGAAGCGGATCCCTTTCTCCCCGCCCCTCAGCGCAGCCCCTTCTCCCTGCTGTGCAACTTGGCCCAGGGCCCTAAATCCCTTCTCTCCGGGGCTTGGCCTCAGACCCTCAGTGGCTGCCGGGTGGGGTTTGACCAGTGGCTCCTTCCCGCTATATCCCCGCCTCCTGTAACCTCCAGCCAATGGCAGGGTCCGGCGCCGGCGCCGCCCCTCAGCCACTCCCAGCTCCCTCTGGCCGGCCCCGCCCCCTGGGCCGCTGCTCTTGGCCTAGACTTGGAACAGCACGTATGGTGCTGCGTCCTGCGGGCCCAGCTGCTGTTGCCACGCGCGCTGCAAGGCCGCCAGCCCGGGGTTATCCGGCCGGCCTCGCTCTACCCACGGTACCGGGCGGAGACAGCGTTTGTGGCCCCTTGGAGGAGAGAGGGCCCTGCCCTCTCCAGGCCTGGCACCCTTCCCTGGCGTCCTTGGCAGCGGTGCCTCACAGATGCAGAGTGCAGGAAAACCTCTGCCTGAGTGGGTAGAGGTTTTTCCTGAGCCAGCCACTTCGGTAGGAGGGGGAAGGAGAATTTAGTTATCGTCTGTGTTTAAACACTTTTTTTTTTTTTTTTTTTTTTTTGAGACGCACTCTCGCTGTGTCGCCCAGGCTGGAGTTCTGTGGCGCGATCTCGGCTCACTGCAACCTCCGCCTCCCAGGTTCAAGCAATTCTCCTGCCTCAGCCTCCCAAGTAGCTGAGACTACAGGCGTACGCCGCCACGCCTGGCTAATTTTTTTGTATTTTAGTAGAGACGGGGTTTCACCGTGTTGCTCAGGCTGGTTGCGAACTCCTGAGCTCAGGCAATCCACCTACCTCGGCCTCCCAAAGTGCTGGGATTACAGACGTGAGCTCCCGTGCCCGGCCTAAACGCCTTCTTTACCAGAGCTATTGAGGCCTCCTTTCAGAGTCTCAGTTTCCCCCTCTGTGGAATGGGTTTAGGCTTTGTACGAATCCTAAGGTCCTTCTCAGCTGTGGGATCTAGTGACTCGGGGAGGATGGTGGGGCCAGAGGAGGGTGTGTGCGAAGGGCATCCTGACTTTGCCTTCCCCTGCCCTGAGGGCTTGGCTGAGGCAGGTGAGCGGAACACATGATCAATTAAATTCTCTCCTGGTGGGGGTTCTGACCCTGCTGTGCGTCAGAGCCACCTCCTCTGGAGACTTGGTCTGCCCTGCCTCCATTCCCTCCCTTATTTCCACCCTCACCTCCCAGGACGTGATTTGTCCTGATTAAGCAGAAACTGGGCTGGGATGCCAACCGAGAGGGTTAAGAGGCACCGCCTATTACCGGGACACAGCCATGGTCACAGCCTTGGGTTAGGGCTGGGACAGTCTAACAATGGGGAGAAAGCCATTAATGTGCTCTGTGAACTTGAGTACACTTTTCCTCCCTGGGTGTCAATTTTCTCATCTAAAATGGGTTGGATAAGATCACTGTTTCTTTCTTTTCTTTTTTTTGGTGGGTGGGGACATAGTGTCCCTGTGTCACCCAGGCTAGAGGGCAGTGGAGTGATCTCAGCTCACTGCAACCTCCACCTCCCAGGTTCAAGCGATTCTCCTGCCTCAGCCTCCCGAGTAGCTGGGATTACAGGTGCCTGCCACCATGCCCAGCTAATTTTTGTGTTTTTGGTAGAGATGAGGTTTCACCATGTTGTCCAGGCTGATCTTGAACTCCTGACCTCAGGCTTCCCGCCAGCTTCCCAAAGTGCTGGGATTACACGCGTGAGCCACTGCGCCCAGCCCAGATCAGTGTTTCTTAAGCACCTATTCCATGCGTTGCCCAGAGGTGTTACGTAACAAACTTGGGAAATCTGGGATTAAACAAAATTAACAAAATGTCTCTCTGAGGGGTGTCTGGGAGCCTTTTTGAAGCTAAAGTGCACTGTGAGTGTGTAGGCAGGGGGCAGAGTACAGTTTCCCACATTGATTTTTCTGTTTGTTTTGCCTTGGGGCTTTGCTGCTGCGTCTCCCGGGGCTGTTGTATGGAGCAGGGCTGGGAACGCTGGGCGAGGGTCAGGGTGTCCCCACCTCATGGGTGCTGCTTTCCCCCCTCAGTTGCCCAACATGTTTGGGAACCTGCGCTCCACGTTAATGGCCCTCATGATTGGCTCTTATGCTTCTTCTGCCATCACATTCCCAGGAATCAAGGTATGGAGCTGCTTGGGGGGCCAGTGAGGCCACCTGGGTTTTCTTTTTGTCTTGACACAAGAACTGGGTGGGGCTGAGTGAGCAGCAGCTAGTGCTGACCCACGGGTCTGACTTCTGCGCTCTCCTTTCTCTGTCATCATCCCAGTGCAGGCCTTCCCCGTCTCTCCTGGGCCAAGGCAAGCTTTCTCAGCTGGTCTCCCTGCCTCTGATTCTTTTTCTCTGTAATCTGTCACTCACATGACTTCCAGAAGGATCCCAGATGGGGAACTGGCTCACACACTGCGGAAAAACCTTCAGTGGTTTAGCTTCACCTACAGAATCAAGTCTAGCCCCTTCACACGCATTCAAGGTCCCTGACTCGCTGGCTTTATTCAGCCTTTGGGGCCACATTTTTCCACACCTTCCAGAGAGGCTGGGTGGTTTGGTTCAAGGTCACAAAGTGAGTTTATGCCAGGCTGGATCCTGGACAGGTCAACCTGGTGTCCCTGGAAGCCAGGAGACCAAAGTTTTAGCTCAGTGCAACTGGGGGCCCCTATTTCCTCTGTCAAATATCAAAGCACCCTTTGACTGAGCCATGCCATGCTCCTCAACCTCCATTGTGGGCAGTACCAAACTGCATACCGTTTTGCACTTTACAAAGAGTACCAAAGAAGGTACTTCTGCTCAGTGTCTCCAAAGGAGTTTGAGAGAGCGCATGGGTGGGAGGCCATCAGTTGTTCTGGTGGGCAGGCATGGAGGGTGGGCAGTTCTCCCTTCTTTTCAACTGAAGTAGTGTTTGAGGAGCCAGATCTTACCTCCACACATTTGGGTGTGTGGCCCTTTGAAGCTCTGTCCTGCCCCTAGAGAGGAAGAAGCCCCAAGGTCCAAGACTGCAGAGAAAAAGGTTTGAGCAGGAGCCTAAGGGGAGAGCAGACATTAGTCATCCTGTTCACATGGCACGGGGAGGACGAGAAAACAGAAGGTCTTCTCTGTGCACCAGCTTCTTCCATAAGAGGGGCTGACGCATTTGCACAGAATCTCATTCAAATGAGAACTTACCTGCCCTGGGGTTGAGAGCCCTTAGGCAGAGCACTTGCACCTCCCTCTCCCCGACCCCGACCCCGAGTGATTGCACTGGGAGCACCTGGGAAAGGTGAGATAAGGCTGAGCATGAGCAGTCTGGGTTTGCCTTTTCCCCCGGGGAACGTGCCAGGAAAGGGCACGATAAACACAGTTAGGCCCGGTAAACCCAGAGTTCTAAGTTTCCTTTGTACATACTATGAAGTGGACATTTTTGTGTGAACATGAACATGAATGTTTGTGGAGTCATAGGCAAAAATGTATGTATCTTTTTAAGATAATGGAAATTTCAGAGACATTTTGAGCCAGTGGCCAGCAGCTTCAGGCTTTGTGGAGACTACTTCATAGCTCTCTAGGGGAGCTCAAGTGAAAAAGAAAGAGGAATGATGGGTCTTCTGAGTCTGACTCTAAACTTCTGGTCTTGGTTTCCTCATCTGCAAATTGGGCACAAGGACAAGGGGAGAAGAGACCTTCTTTAAGGCCTCTGAGGCCTGGGATCTACCTTGGTGGGGTCTGGGGCCAGGCAGTCTCCCCCACGGGCCTGCCCCCTCCTCTCACAGCTGATCTACGATGCCGGTGTGGCCTTCGTGGTCATCATGTTTACCTGGTCTGGCCTGGCCTGCCTTATCTTTCTGAACTGCGCCCTCAACTGGCCCATCGAAGCTTTTCCTGCCCCTGAGGAAGTCAATTACACGTGAGTGGCTGGAGTGGGCGGAGACTCTCCCTGGGGCAGAGAGGGTGGTCAGGGGTGTGGTGATATGATAGATGGAATTAACTTGGGATTCAGAGAGACCTCGGCTTGGACCTCTGCTTGGCAAATCGCTTGAGCCCTCCAAGCTCTGCTTTCTCATCTGTACTGTAAGCCTGTTCCTACCTACCCACAGGTCGCTTTTGTTTGTCTTTTTAGAGGCAGTGTCTTGCTCTGTCACTCAGGCTGGAGGGCAGTGTCTTGGTCCTGGTTCACTGCAGCCTCAAACTGCTGGGCTCAAGCGAACCTCTCCCTCTGCCTCCCGAGGTGCTGGGGTTACAGGCACATACCACCATGCCCAGTTAGTTTTGTAATTTTTTGTAGAGACGGGGCTTACTGTGTTACCCAGGATGGTTTTGAACTCCTGGACTTAAGTGATCCTCCCCACTTGGCCTCCCAAAGTGCCAGATTACAGGTGTGAGCCACTGTGCCCAGCCTCCCATGGGTGTTTTTAAGTGATAGAGTTGGTACATAACAGGTGGTCAAAACATGGTAACTATTTATTTATTTATTTATTTGACAGAGTCTCACTCGGTCACCCAGGCTGGAGTGCAGTGGTGTGATCTCAGTGAACTGCAACTTCTGTCTCCTGAGTTCAAGTGATTCTCCTGCTTCAGCCTCCTGAATAGCTAGGATTACAGGCACGCGCCACCACACCTGGCTAATTTTTGTATTTTTTAGTAGAGACAGGGTTTCACCATGTTGGCCAGGCTGGTCTTGAACTCTTGGCCTCAAGTGATCTGCCTGGCTCGGCCTCCCAAAGTGCTGGGATTACAGGTGTGAGCCACCATGCCCAGCCTATGGTAACTATTTATGTGAGTGCAAAAGTAATTATGGTTTTTGCCATTAAAAGTAATGGGCCAGTTGCAGTGGCTGATGCCTGTAATCCCAGCACTTTGGGAGGCCAAGAAGGGCGGATCACCTGAGGTGGGAAGTTCTAGACCAGCCTGACCAACATGGAGAAACACCACCTCTACTAAAAATACAAAAGTAGCTGGGCGTGGTGGTGCATGCCTGTAATCCCAGCTAGTCGGGAGGCTGAGGCAGGAGAATCGCTTGAACCCTAGAGGCTGAGGTTGCAGTGAGCTGAGATCACACCATTGCACTCCAGCGTGGGCAACAAGAGCAAAACCTCCATCTCAAAAAAAAAAAAAAAAAAAAGTAACGACAAAATATTGTTTTCATCCTTTCTGGGTTTGGAGATCAGAGTAGGAGGTACCTCAGTAATAGCACTTGATGCCATGTGGTTCCAAAAAGAGGGACATAAAAGAATCCAGCACTCTGCCTTTTGTGGGGCCACCTGAACACCAACTTTTTCCAGCCCCCTATCAGTGCAGCCGAGGCAAGAGGTGATGTTCCCCACCAAGCGCATAAGGTGACATTACAGAGCTGACAGTTATGCCAGGCACTGTACTTAGCCCCTATCCCATCCTCAAACAGCTGTATGATGTAGATTCGGTATTAACTCCATTAATAATGAAAGTGCAGGGAACAAAGTGACTTTCCAAAGGTCATGCCATTCAAAGGAGGGTGAATCTTAGGTTGGACACAGGCTGTCTGACTCTGGAGTCTGAGGTCTTAATGCCGCCTCCGCCATAGGAACAGCCCAAGTGAAAAACAGCTGATCCACTCTTCATTTACTTGGCATCTGTGCTAAGCTGGTCCCTGAGCCAAGCTCTGAGCAACAAACCAGGAGCTCTGCATTAGGGAGCTTGCAAGCACGTCAGTGCCGGGTAAAGGGGTGCTGGACACCGCTGGGACGGCGGCCAAGCACTAGGCTGTTGAAGGTGGGCTCTGTGTGACTGGTTCCCTACACTCTGGCCTGACTGCCTGCAGGAAGAAGATCAAGCTGAGTGGGCTGGCCCTGGACCACAAGGTGACAGGCGACCGCTTCTACACCCATGTGACCACCGTGGGCCAGAGGCTGAGCCAGAAGGCCCCCAGCCTGGAGGACGGGTCGGATGCCTTCATGTCGCCCCAGGATGTTCGAGGCACCTCAGAAAACCCTCCTGAGAGTGAGTGGCTGGTCAAGGTGCCGGCCTTGGGGAACAGGGACGGTGGGTCCTCATATTCAGGGAGCACTCATGCTTGAGTATTTATTCGCGCCCCTCTTCAGTCCTTACAACATCCCATGATGTAGGTGGGGCGTGCTCTCCATTTACAGATGGGCAAATCAAAGCTCAACTAACTCTGGGCAGTTCAGATGCAGGGTTACCCTGCTGGTTTCCTGGGATGGGGGAGGGAGGAGCTCCTTGTACCCATGGAGTACAAGAGGGATTGGTCTCTGGGGCCTGTCAGGGACAAGGTCTCTGGGCCTGTCGGGTAGCTGGTTTCCTCAGGGCCCCTTGCAACCTCTGAGCTTATTGCATCAGGTGCAGGTAGGCCCACAAGCCTCCTGGCAGGGGTCCTCCACACCTGGCTGGCTTTTGCCCCCTGCTGGTCACAGGAGGAGCTGCAACCTGCCTGGGCTGCTTCTCAGGAGGGACATGAAGATCCCAGGACTGCCAGTTCCATAAGTGGAAGGAGCTCCTTGGAGTCAGTTGAGGGTTTGAGTCCTGCTCTCCAGTTATAGGCTATGTGGCTTGGGTAGATCACTTAACCTTGCTCTTGATTTCCTTACCTCTTAAACTAGCACTAAAAGCACCCTACGAACTGTAAAGTTAGTTGTGATGACTGAATGACACCATGGATGTGGAAGCTCTCTGTAAAGTGCAAAACGGTGTGCAGTTTGACGGTGGTTACCCCCAGAGCCGATTCTCAGAGGGCGGCATGGCTAAGGGCATGAGCTGGAGTTAGGCTGACCTGCTGCTTCCCGCCCTGTGAGCTTGGGCAAGTCATTTAACTTCCTGAGCTGCAGTTTCCTCATCAGTAAAATGTGATAAGGACAGGGTTGTTGTAAGATTGATTAAATGGGATAATAAATGTCAAGTATGTAGCCCATAGTGAGTGCTTCAGAGTTTTTTTTGTTTCTGTTTTGTTTTTTTTTTTTTTGAGATGAAGCCTCGCTCTGTTGCCTAGGCACACAATCTTGGCTCACTCCAACTTCCACCTCCTGGGTTCAAGCAATTCTCCTGCCTCAGCCTCCCAAATAGCTGGGACTACAGGCGTGCACCACCACGCCTGGCTAATTTCTGTATCTTTAGTAGAGATGAGGTTTTACCATGTTGGCCAGGCTGGTCTCAAACTCCTGACCTCATGATCCTCCTACCTCAGCCTCCCAAAGTTTTGGGATTACAGGTGTGAGCCACCGTGCCCTGCCAGTTTTGTTTTTTGTAAAAATAGACAGGGTCTTGCTGTTGCCTGGGCTGGAGTGCAGTGGTACAATCATAGCTCACTGCAGCCTTGACCTCCTGGGCTCAAGCGATCCTCCTGCCTCAGCCTCCTGAGTAGCTGGGAATACAGGTGTGCACCACCATGCCTGGCTAATTATATATGTACTTTTTTTTTTTTTTTAATTTTAGAGATAGGATCTCGCTATGTTGACCACCAGGCTGGTCTTGAACTCTTGGGCTAAGTGATCCTCCTACCTCTGCCTCCCAAAGTGTTGGGATTACAGGCCTGAGCCATGGTGCTCAACTGAGTTATTTTTACCACACAAAGCATAGGACATACATCCAGAGGGCACCTAAAAATGTTCTGAGCTGGGCAGGAGCCTGGAGGCAAGTGAATCTGAACTTTCCCATCTTTGAAGAAACCAGTCCCTCTCCAAAGTCACATAGTGTCACTCCCCTCAAGAACTGCTTGAGCTGGGACAATCAGAGGGCAGTGGAAGGTCTGGGGCTCAGGGGCGCCCCCTGCTGTCTCCCCAGGGTCTGTCCCCTTCCGCAAGAGCCTCTGCTCCCCCATTTTCCTGTGGAGCCTCCTCACCATGGGCATGACCCAGCTGCGGATCATCTTCTACATGGCTGCCATGAACAAGATGCTGGAGTACCTTGTGACTGGAGGCCAGGAGCATGGTGAGGCACCGCTGAGGCCCCTGGGGGTTGGGGGCACAGGAGGGTCACCCTGGCTGAGCTCCCCTCACCATACCTTTCCCTATCCACAGAGATGAATGAACAGCAGCAACAAAAGGTGGCAGAGACAGGTAGGGCAATGAAAGCAGGGCCCTGGCCCACGCCCACCCTGCTGCAACCCGCTTCTCAGGGGGTGGGACTCCTCTAGGCCTGGGCCCACCCAGGTAACCCTGGGCATTTGGGGGATGTAAGAGTCTGGGTTCAGAGGAGGGCTATTTTGGTGCTCTCTGGCCTCTGCCGGAAGGGGTGGTGGTGTCCACTGAGTGCCAGTTTCTGACCCCACTGCCCTTCCCATCCTGCCCAGTTGGGTTCTACTCCTCCATCTTCGGGGCCATGCAGTTGTTGTGCCTTCTCACCTGCCCCCTCATTGGCTACATCATGGATTGGCGGATTAAGGACTGCGTGGATGCCCCAACTCAGGGCACTGTCCTCGGAGATGCCAGGTGACCGGCCTGTACAGGGATGGTGACAGCAAGTGGTCAGGCAGCGCTCTTCATTTTCTCTGCACGTTTACATCCAGCAGCTCATTTCTTTCTCCCAAGAACCCTAAGAGAGCAGAGGTACCTCCCCATTTTACAAATGAGAAACTAAGGCTAGGAAGGGACCTGGCTTGCTTAATAATAAGAATAGCTAATGCAGCGTGCTGACTGTGCACCGCTCGGCACCTTGCCTTGTTTAGTCCTACAACACCTCTCTGAGGTAGGTGCATTAATATCTCCATTTTGCGGATGAGGAAACCGAGGTACAGGGTTGCCCATTTAAGTCATTACATGAACATTACATAATGTAACATTGTGTTACATTCTATTATAGGCACAGAGTAACCCTGATATACTGTGGAAGGAGACCACACAAAACAGGGGATACCAGGAGGCAGGATCCTTGGGGGCCATCTTGTTGGCTGGAGACCACCATTGAGGGTTTGGTTTTGTTTTGTTTTTGAGACAGAGTCTTGCTCTGTCACCCAGGCTGGAGTGCAGTGGCAGGATCTCAGCTCACTGCAACCTCTGCCTCCCAGGTTCAAGCGATTCTCCTGCCTCAGCCTCTCGAGTAGCTGGAGTTCACCACGGAGTCTTGAACCCGGATTCTGTGACTGCTTTTGCTCTTTTTGTGTTCATCCAAACAGTCCCTGTTTATCCTGAGAGGGTGGGAGAAAGAGACTGGGAGAGAAGGAAATCCAGTGGCTTCCCTCCCTGCCAGCAGAGCCTGGCCCTGGCACTGAGCCTTCCTCCTCTACCCTCTGCTCCTCATGGCGAGGGTCCTTTAGTAGGGTCCTTCTGTCCAGGACACATGGACCACCTGCCCTCACCCCAGCCTGCCGACCTGTCTCCTGGGCTGGCCTCAGAGCCCTTGTTTGTGCCAGCGAGAGGAAGCGCTGGACAGTCGGGCCAAGCTGCTGTCCCCAGGAGGACATCTGCTTTTGTCCAGGGCAGGGACACCTTCTTGAGGACTTCTGATGACAGACGATGAGAGATGGTGCGAGAGCTTCCCACTTTCCACCTTCTTTCCCATCCTTGGTTCTCAAACCTTCAAGTGTGCATGAGAATCACTTCGTGGGGGGTGTTTGTCCAAATGCAGATCTGCAGATCTCCCTGCTGAGATTCCGGGGGCTGAGATGAGGCCTGTGAATCTGCATGTGAAGAAAGCATCCGCTTTGATGCTTGTGTCATGGGGTAGGGGAGCAAAACTTTGAGAAACATGGAGCTAGAGAACATGGGTTTCTATGGGTTTCCCATAGAAACATGAATTTCTATGTTTTCTGCTTCCCTGACATCGAAAGCACATCTGAAGGGGGAGGGGCCAGGCCAAGAACCAGGGAGTCCTGGGAATGTAGAGGCAGCAGCCAGTGACTTCCCGTTCTCCTCAGGGACGGGGTTGCTACCAAATCCATCAGACCACGCTACTGCAAGATCCAAAAGCTCACCAATGCCATCAACGCCTTCACCCTGACCAACCTGCTGCTTGTGGGTTTTGGCGTCACCTGCCTTATCAACAACTTACACCTCCAGGTACCCACCTCCATCCTTCCCTCTCCCTGCCTCCCGAGGCTCCTCCAAAGGGATGGTCCACCCAGCACCTGCTTTTCAGGAAGCGCAGTTCTGGTCTTCTGTTCTGGATCTATTTTCCGGGTTCTCCAGGAAGTGTTTCTAGTAGATTGGGTTGGCGAGGGGGTAGGAATTGAGGCCCAGTTGGCTTCTTC
Organism: Macaca fascicularis; assembly: GCF_037993035.2. Classification (NCBI taxonomy): domain Eukaryota; kingdom Metazoa; phylum Chordata; class Mammalia; order Primates; family Cercopithecidae; genus Macaca; species Macaca fascicularis. The sequence goes on from NC_088388.1 coordinate 16,125,652, forward strand.
GCCCTACCCCTCCTTCCTCCAGCCTCCACACACTCTCCTAACCTCTTCACTCTCTCTTTTTGCCTTTAGTTTGTGACCTTTGTTCTGCACACCATTGTTCGAGGTTTCTTCCACTCGGCCTGTGGGAGTCTCTATGCTGCAGTGTGAGTCTGTTCGGCTGAAACGCCTTCCTGAGCTTTGCAACTGTGATCAGAGTACCCCAGGGCAGGGCTGGAAGGGCCCCAGGCATCCCCTAATGCGCCCCTCTCTGAGCCCCTCTGATGGCAGGGAGCTCACTTCCTTAAAGGCAGCCTATCCCGCTGTAATTGACTCCCCCTGTTGGAGTCTTCCCTTAGAGGAAGCTGAAATACCTGGCTTGATGACACTTTAGTCCTAAGTCTGCTGTTTGAAACGGCCCCCAGAGTGGCCTCCCCTCCATGCCCACCCTGAAGAAATTTCCTAAGGGCAGCCATTTGCCTTATAATTTTCCTCTTCATGTTGGGGACATGTTGGACAGTCCCCACTTGCCTGTCTCTCCTGGTTTCCCCTGCCGGCTGCTGAGGGCCTCTCCCCTGTGTATGTGATGGAGTAACAGGACATTACAATAATGATGACAAAATCAGAACCATTATCACGTGCTCCGTTGGTGTAGGCAGTAGGCAGGATCCTGGACCATCACTCCCTGAGTTCAGCCTCACTGCAGAGGTCTCGGCAGAGGGCAGTTCTGTTTCCTTCATCTGCTCAAGCCAGAACCCTGGAGTTTCCTTGATTCTTCGCTCCCCCACCCTCCACGTTCACTCCATCTTCGGTGCAGCCAGCAGCAGCTCCCACACACCCCAAATCTGACCCCTCTTGTCACCTCCACTGCTGCCTCTCCAGTCCTAGCCACCAACATCTCTAGCCTGGATTATTGTGGCAGCCTTTAGTCTCCCACATCTGCCCTGGCCCCCCCGCCTCAGTCTATTTTTAACACAGGGGCTGCAGTCACCTGTCAGGACATAAGTCTCTTCACATCACTCTGTGGCCTCCCATCTCATCTGTCTCAGAGTAAAAGCCAAAGGCTTTACTATGGCCTAAAAAGCCCTGCAAGCTCTGGCCCCAGCACTTCACTCCTCTCTAGCTCCCCCTCCTCCCTTGCTCACTCTGCCACAGCCACAGTGGCTTCCTAGCGCTCCGGAAGTCTCAAGTGTGTTCTCTGCTTGGCATCTTTGCATGTACTTCTCCCTGTTTCTAGAACATTCTTCTCCAGATATCTGCAAGGTGCCCAGTCTCACCTTCTATCCTTCAGGTCTTTCCCTGACTGTCCTCTTCTCAGTGAGGCCTCCCTTGGCTGTCCCATGTACAACTGCAACCTCCCTACTGCCCCCTTCTCTGCTCGGCTTTTCTCCTTAGCATTTGTCACTGTCTAACACTCTGCATTTCTCTTGCTTATTGTCTCACTGCCACCTGCTCCATGGGAATGCCACCTCCTCGACGGCAGGAATCTGTTGGCTTGCTTGATCGCGATATCTCCAGCACCTAGAACAGTGCCTGGCACATAGTAGGTTCTCAGCTAAACATTTGTTGACAGAATACAGTGGACAGTCCTGCGAGGTCGGTGCCATCCCTGTTATTAGTGGAGGAGTGGGGCTCAGGAAAGTTGAGCCGCTTGCTAATATCACACATCCAGGAGGTGTCAGAACCCAGCTCAGTGGCCCCGAAGTTGCAGCATTTACCCTCAAGGCTGGGGACCAAAGAGCCCATGCAAAGAGCTTGAACGCTCAAGCACCACCCTGCCTGGCCAACGGGGATCATGGTGGGGAGGGAATAGGAGAGGTGCCGGCCTGGGCTGGAGAGGGCCACACACCCCTGATGCTCCCCATCTCGTGGACAGGTTCCCATCCAACCACTTTGGGACGCTGACAGGCCTGCAGTCCCTCATCAGTGCCGTGTTCGCCTTGCTTCAGCAGCCACTTTTCATGGCGATGGTGGGACCCCTGAAAGGAGAGCCCTTCTGGGTGAGAGCAAGGGTTGGCATGGGGGGAGCAGGAGCCACTCTCCTGGGGGCAGGGGTAGGGCCTTGTATGTGGTGCCATCCCTCACTCATCTCAGCCAGAGGCACCTCAGAGGTCTTTAATCTGCAGGTTCCCAAGTTGTCTGCCTTTTAGAACCCCTCACAGAGTGTAATTCCCCAGCCCCCTGAATCAGGATATCTCAGCCTGACCCTAGGAGTCTGTTTTTGTTTTTAATTTATTGTTATTTTTTATAGAGATGGTGTCTCGCTCTGTTGCCCCATCTGGAGTGCAGTGGTACAATCACAGCTCACTGCAGCCTCCGACTCCTAGGCTAAAGCGATCCTCCAGCCTCAGCCTTCTGAGTAGCTGGAACCACAGGTGATGGCTACCATACCTGGCTAATTTTTTAAAAAAAATTGTGTAGAGATAAACAGGGTCTTGCCATGTTACCCAGGCTGGTCTTAAACTCCTGGCCTCAAATAATCTCACCTTGGCCTCCCAGAGTGCTGGGGTTACAGGCATACGCCACAGTGCCTGGCCTCCTAGGAGTCTGTATTTAATAAACTCCAGGTACTTTGTGAAGTGGCCAGTCCTGACTCTTGGGCCTGTGTTCAGGTACCATTGGTCCAGTCCAGTTCTACCTAGTGTGGGATCCTGTCTCCAGCACCCCTGAAAGGAGATTCTTCTCTCTTAGCTTAGATACCCTCAGTGGTAGGGCACCCACTCCAGCATGAGGCAGCCCTGCTGCTGTCAGAAAGTCTTTTCCTTACATTGAACTCATCTGCCTCCCTGATGCTGATCTTGCATCTGCCCTGTGGGGCCACCCACACATAAACCCTCCTCCCACAAGAATTGTGATGAAATAACCGCTTCTGTTTACCGAGCACTCGTTATGTGCTAAGCATGATGCATACTTTTTTTTTTAACTTACATCTTTGCCACAACAGCCCTGAGAAGGAGGCACTCAGTAAGCATTGCCATTATTTGCCCAAAGTCACAAAGTGAGTAATGCAGAGTGGGATGTGAACCGAGTCAGAGCCCGTGTGTCCTGGGCCTTCCAAGCCTTCTGTCTGCCAGGCTGTACCTCCCAGCTCCTTGAACAGTGTCTGAGACCCTCCTCTCGCCACCCTGAACGGGATACCGTTGGTTAACATCTGCAAAGGTCAGAGTGGTGAGCCCACAAGGCCCCATTTCTGGAGCAGCCTGACCAGCCCAGACTCCTACAGTGCTGTGCCTTCCTCATACCTACCCAGAGAGGTCCATATGGTGTGGGCACCCACCAGGCCCTGCCACTTGTTAGGCCTGAGCGGTCTTATCTCAGCCACTTTGCAGAACTGCTGAACATTAAGTGAGATACTGGTGGAACGATGACAACACACCATAAGTACTAGCTGTATTTATTCTGGCTCAGGACCTGGAGAAAATGGCCACCTTCTCCTCCCTGTGGGAGGCTAAGGGCAGATGAGTACCTACTTGACTCTGTTTCTCTCTCCTTGCCCTAAAGGTGAATCTGGGCCTCCTGCTATTCTCACTCCTGGGATTCCTGTTGCCTTCCTACCTCTTCTACTACCGTGCCCGGCTCCGGAAGGAGTACACTGCCAATGGGATGGGCCCACTGAAGGTGCTTAGTGGCTCTGAGGTGACTGCATAGACTTCTGAGACCAAGGGACCTGCATGACAGGCAATCAAGGCCTGAGCAACCAAAAGGAGTGCCTCATATGGCTTTTCTACCTGTAACATGCACATAGAGCCATGGCCGTGGATTTATAAATACCAAGAGAAGTTCTATTTTTGTAAAGACTGCAAAAAGGAAAAAAAAAAAAACAAACCTGCAAAAAGGTCCCCCAAAGCAACGCTCCATTGATTGAAGACAGTCCCTGTCCTAGAGGGGTTGAGCCTTCTTCCTCCTTGGGTTGGAGGAGACCAGGATGTGGAGCTGCCTCTTATCTCTTTCTAGGGGTCTGCTTCCTGGTGCCTCTTGGGGGGGATTGGCAAACAGGCTATCCCTAAAGTCCCATGTGCCATGAGTATGCACACGTGCATGTGTCTGTGTGTGTGAGAATGTGAGAGAGACACAGCCCTCCTTTCAGAAGGAAAGGGGCCTGAGGTGCCGACTGTGTCCTGGGTTGGGGGTTGGGGGTCGGCCCCTTCCAGGGGCAGGAGGGCGGGTTCCCTCTCTGGTGCTGCTTCTTGCAAGTCTTAGAGGAAATAAAAAGGGAAGTGAGAGACTGGCTGGTGTGCGCCTGTCTTTGGTGGTGGGTGGGGGGTGTCATCCCACACCCCCATCCTTCTTCACCCAGGCTCAGCTGGGCATTAAGTAGGACACTTGGCATGCCAGCCTGTTTGCCTCTGGCTGTCTGGCTCACCTCCCTGTTCCCAACCATGCCCTGCCCTTAGTGCTTGGAGGGAGTCCAGATTCTGCCCCGTACTTCCCGGGATTGGGGTACATCCAGGAAGCTGGCTCTTCTCCATACAGAGGATTAGGACAGAATGCTTTAGAAAGAATGCTAAGGTATGACTCAAACTTTCCCACCATAGCATCCCTAGGGCCTGCCGAAAGTAACTTTTTTGGAGTCTCCTATTTTATCTTAAAACTTTATGCAAATCTTGAGCTTCCTTGTTATACTATATTTACATTTACCTTTAACATTAAAGTGAGGCTTTAAAGTAAATAAATAAAGTGAGGCTTTAAAATTATCTACATCAAGAGAAGACACAATCAGTGAGGACAAGAGATACTGCAGAAAGACTACCTTATTTATCCAGCCCCGCACCTGCTTGTGTACCTGGGACATAAGCCTTGGGGGTTAGAGCAAGTCCCCGAATGAAGGGAAAACTAACATTGGTTTAGGGTCTGTCTGTTCTACACAGCTATCTCATTTTATCCAAACTATAGCCTAAGAGGTTGGTGGTGTCATTCTTGTCGCTCTAGGAAACAAGCCCAGAGAGTTTAAGGCACACACCCAAGGGCATACAGTGGTAGGTGGTGGAGCTCAATTTGGAACCTCGGCAGTCTGTGGAAAGGACAGCTCTTCAGAAAGGAGGTTCCAAGCTTCCAGTTCTCAGCTGCTCCTGGGGCCAAGAGTGACCTCAGAGGCCTTGGCCATCCCCCCACCTCCAAAGGTTGACTTTGTAAGACAGCATTCCAGATACAGTCATTTTCCCTCCCTTTATCTTTGTTTCTCTTGAGAAGTTAATAAGAGAGCCCGACCCCCCTATTTTCAAATAGGTAAACCTGTCCACAGGGGTCTGGAGACTTGGCAAAGTCACATCGCAGATCCCTGCCGCTCTGAGCCCAGACTCCCGACTTCCAACACTGATTTTTTTTGTTTTTGCAAAGTACAAAATCAGAATTGGACAGCACCCACCAACGGGTTCGGCTGGCTTTCAGTGGGCTTGCCGGGGTCTCTGCACTGTCTGTCTGGGATCCTCACTTTGCCAATAGTCTGGGGAGGCTGAGCGCGAGCCAGGAGCGGGCGGGGGAGGGAGAAGGGGGAAGCGCCACGTTCGCGCCAGGTCCTTGGTGTGCCCAGCAGGCGGCGCTGCGTGGCTGCGGCTGGCGACTAGGGTGCGGGGGGGCGGCGAACCAGGAGGGAAAACCCCTGCCTCTTCCCGGGTCTCGGGCTCCAGAGCCCCTACCTGGTGCTTGCTCTGCCGGTCCTTTAAACTCTCCCTACACCCTCCCCGACCCCTATCCTTGCAAGTGTTATCTGCAGCCTCACCGACCCTCGCAACGGTGGTGGTGGTGGGGCGGGGGGGGGGGGGGTGTCTCGACGCTTGCCGCTGGCCAGCCGGACCCCGGTGGGAATGGAGGCAGGAATTTCGGCCTCCTAGGAGAAGGGCGTCTGCTCACTCCCCCACTCCCCGGGGCTTGGGGAGGGGGCTGGGCAGGGGCGGAAGCGAGCTGGAGCCGTGTTTGTCGCGGCGCTGCGGAGTGGAACAGATGGCTGGGGAGGGGAGAGGGTGCGTGGCGGGGAGGAGGAGGGGTGCGGGGGCCGGAGGATAGGGAACGAGGAATTTCGATGCCCGGAGTCTCCCAGGAGAAGCCCCCCTCCCCATCTTTTCCCAGAAAGGGGGGCGGATATGCGCCTGCCTTTTTCCCGGAGAGCCCTGGCCTCTGGCCTGTGGCAGACCCTGCCGCGCAATCCTCCGCCCCAGGGCGCGCCCCTCACCCCCAACCCCCCACCGCAGGACGGGGTGGTGGGGTCAGGACCGCGGGGAGCGGCCCGGGTCGCGAGGGTTAATGGGGCCGCCCTCCCAGGGGCGAGGGGGCGGCGGGAAACGGGCTCGGGGTGGGGATGGAGTTCTGGGATCGCAAATAGCAAAGGAAAAACGTGTTAATTGGAGCTTTATGCAGATGAGCTAGGACTGGGGAATGTGGGGTAGAAGGAGGGACAAGGTCGGACTTCGAGGAGCGTTGGTGGGATCTGGCCAGGGGAGTGATTGATGCCTATCCAGATATCTGCGTGTTGAGCCTCCGGGGAGGGCCGCTGGTGCCTGGGGATGAGAGGCTTCCTCTCTGACCCCCGCCCCAGAAACAAGGTGGGGGGCTCTCCAGGGTCTCCACATCCTGCGTCTCAGATCGCCACTAAGAGAGGGCTGGGCGCACCCTGCAAGTGTCTGCTTTGGTTTCTGGCTGCTGACCTGTCTCACCTTGGCTGTGGCCCCCTCCTTCCCGGTCTGGCTTGGTCTCCACTCACTTTGCCTCCTCCATCTGTTATTCCCCACACCTGGCAACACCCTTTCCACTCAGGATTGTCTGAAACCTTCCCCAAGTGTGACCCCTTCCCAGTTTGCATTTTCTCGTCTGCCCCTCACGGACCACTCCACCTTTGAGGCCTGTCTCAAACTTTGGAGTGCTTCATAACCCACCTCCACCTGCTAAAATGCAGATTCCAGGGCCCCGTTAGCTATCTGATTCAGCAGATCCGAGGGGCTCAGGAATCAGCTTCCTACTTAAATCAGATGCAAAAGGCCCCTATTTTGTAGAAACACTGGGCAAGGGATTGGTGGGCTGGAAAGATTGGGCAAGTCTCCTTCGACAGCCCCCAGCCCTCCTCAGTGCTCATCTCTCCACAGAGGAGAATTGAAACTCTCACCAAGTGTAGTCCTCTCTCCTTCTGTGTGATGGTACCAGGTGTGGAGAAGATGGACAGACAGAAGGAAGGAAGGAAAGAAGGAAGGAAGGAAGGAAGGAAGGAAGGAAGGAAGGAAGGAAGGAAGGAAGGAAGGAAGGAAGGAGGGAGGGAGGGAGGGAGGGAGGGAGGGAGGGAGGGAAGGAAAAAAGGAAGGAAGGAGAGATGAAGGAATGAGTCTGCACCTGGCTCTTCTCTCTCTGAGCAGGGTCTTCCCTTCCTCTCTCCACTGCCCACTTCCCTCCCCTCTGCTAGGGCTTTGCCGTCTATCCTCCTCTCTCACTCCACCAGCCTTGCTCACTTTCTTATTTCCCTGCCACCTCCTCACCTGAAGTTTCTACAAAGGCCAAAGGATCTTGAAGTGGGGAGTTTGGGCCTGAAGGGAGAGGGAAGAACCAACCAAAGCTCCTGCCTTCTAAGCAATAGCCAGAGACACCTTTGGGGTTGGAAGAAAAGCCGGAAGAGGGAGGCAGAACTTGAGGAAAGAGAATAATCACAGCAAGCATGTAGGTCACCTTGCCATGGGCTAGTGCACTGAGTCCCCACAACAAATTGATTTAGGCTGGCACTATTGTCCCCAGCTTACAAAAGCAAAATAAAACAAAACAAACAAAAAAACCAAAACAAAAAACACAAAACTCTAATGTTCAGAGAGGTTAAGTAACTTGCCCAAGGTCACACAGCTTACTAGTGGGAGCATAACTAGGTCATTCACCCTTCTACTGTCCCCAAACCGTTTCTCCAGAGGCCGCTGAATATCTGTCCCAGGCCTGCCCTCCTGCAGGGTCAATGGGGTTGGAAAAGGGCATCATGTACAGAGATGAAAGGAGATGCTCAGGTTTCAGAACATTTGACAGGTCTGTCTGGAAGCATTAAAAATTCATATAGAAACCTGACCCCAGCTGGACCTTGGGCCTGCCATCTGGACTATCCCTGGCCTCCTGGCTTCGCAGAGTCCATTGGGAAACTTAGCTTCCACAGTGTCCTGAGACTCCCAAGTCTGTATTTCATAGGAGGGGAGTTCGTCTCGGATTAGGGATCGAAAGTTGGGAGCGTGCAGCTAGGAAAACAGGGCTGAGAACCCTCCCCCTACTCTGGGTGTAAGAACCTTAGAGGCTTAAGGGCTTATAAACCTTATCATCTGGTGTCCTTCTATTCCTCTCCCCAGGCAGTTAGATGTTCATCCTCAGCTCTGGACGACTGAAGCCTGGCTGTGCTTCCCCAGGTGGCCAGTCGGGGGCAGCCGTCTGCTTGGAGGAAGCCAGAGCCCGAGCCTCTATCTGCTGCTTTGAAGAACCCCCATATATGGTCAGAGAGGTGCAGTCTTGGCCTTGGGAAAGGGCTCTAGAGTCTGAGATCTGAGGATGGGGGAGAGGTTTCCTACTTCAGGGGAGACTGAGAAATTTTAGGGGGCACTCAAAGTCGGTTGGTGGGTTTCAGATACATGATAACTGGTGGCCAGTATGATGTAAACGTTCTAGCTGGAGTGAAGGTTTGGGATGAGATTGTGAGAGAAAAGGCTCGAAAAGCAGTTGGTAACCAGACTCTGAGGGATCTTTGATGCTTTGCTAAGGTGTTTTACCTTTACCCTATAGGCATCAGGAAGCCATTATAGGCTCCTGAGTGACATCATAACATATGCAAATTTTGATCAGATGAATCTGGTCACCATGGTATGGCTGGGTGGGAGGGAGGGAGAGATTCCATACAGGAAATCAGCGAGGAGGTTATCGCAGTTTTCTTTTATATTCCAGGCATGAGGTAATGAGTAGCTGGAGCAGGGAGGTGGTGGGGAGAATGGGAAGGAAGGAATAGACTAGGGCTGGGTGGGGGACTGGGTAACTGAATAGATACAGGAAATTAGAGAAAGGGAGGAGTTAATTACAACTAGGCTGGGTGTCTGGCAGATGAAAATGCAGAATGGGGGTACACTAACAATGTGGGAGGTGAATGAATTTTGCTTTTTTCAGGGGATAGAGGAATCTCAGACAAATCCCTTCCTTTCTCTGGCCTCAGTTTCCCCATCAGAGTTTCCCCATCAGAGCGTTCGTGGGGGTTGGGCTGAATGGCCTTTAACATTCCTCCTGTTTCAGGCTGTGTGGGTCAAGGTGGTAAATCTGGGTTGTTTGGAGAGCTTGGGGGTCTGTGCATGTGAGATCACTGGAGGTGGTCTCTGTGCTGGGTCCTGATTGAGTGGGTGTGCATGTCAGTGTGCATGTCAGAATTTAGGGGGCACCTGCCGTGGGTGGTTGGTGTGCTTGCATGTGCTACATGGCTCTGCTGGGTGTGAGTGTGTGTGAGAGCTCAGAAGTGTGGGTGTGCACGTGATGGGCGTCCGTGGGTCTGTCTGGGCTGGTGGTGGGAGGGGTGGGGGTTGGTGGAGAGTGGCTTTGCTTCAGGCTTCTTCCTGATGCTCACACACTCCTCCTGCTTTCACTGTTCTGAAATAGCATCTGGACCGAAGGCCCATGAATATTTCACAATGATAATTCTGTGACCTGGACAGCCTGCCTCTAATTTACCAGCAGCCCCCCTCCCCCTGCCCAGGCCCCAGCAGCCCCTCCTCCACCAGAGCTCTTGCCTGGCTGTCCCCCCAATCCAACCCATTAACCTCCTCAGAGCCAGCCTGATACAATTCCCTGCAAGACCCCAGACTCCGAGCTCCCTGGGTTCCTGGCCAGCTGCTCTCACTCTCCCCCAACCCACCCCACACCCTTAACCACAGTCTACCTGCCTCAGGCTTAGATGCTGATTTCTTCTCATTTCTTCCTCTTCTTCTCAAGATCATTTGACCTACCCAGCCAGAGTCACAGAACCTCAGCCTGCCTCCTCAAGCCCTAGCATCTAGGCCCCCTCTGTCTTTCTATTCCCACCTCCCAAGCTAGATTTTTTTCTTTCTTTTTTTCTTTTTTTTTTTTTTAAAGACAGAGTCTCTGTCACTCAGGCTGGAGTGCAGGGGTGTGATCTTAGCTCACTGCAATCTCCATCTCCTGGGTTCAGGCGATTCTTGTGCCTCAGCCTCCTGAGTACCTGGGACTCTAGGCACCCACCATCACGCCTGCCTAATTTTTTTGAATTTTTAGTAGAGACGGGTTTTCCGCCATGTTGGCCAGGCTGGTCTCGAACTCCTGACCTCAAGTGATCTGTCCACCTCAGCCTCCCAGAGTGCTGGGATTACAGGTGTAAGACGCCACACCCCACTTCAAACTAGATTCTTTATAAAAAATGTTTAAGAGACTCGGTCTCGATATGTTATCCAGGCTAGTTTCAAACTCTTGGCCTCAAGTGATCCTCCCACCTCAGCCTCCCAATTAGCTGGGATTACAGGTGCAAGCCACCACACCCAGTCTAGCCCAAGCTAGATTCTTAACCCCAAATTCAAACTACCAAACTTCTCTCCAAGTGCTCAGTCTGATGAGACTTACCCCTAAATTCCAATGCAAGTACTTCTTAGCCTGAGCCCTTCCCAGTTCCCAGCCTCTCTTCCACACACCAGAAAGATGAAGGTTCTGATTGTACCTCAAGCCAGTCATGTATCCCAATTTGGGATTCCTGTCCCTCTGATCACCCTAGCTCCTCAGTCCCTCTTCTAGCCTGTTTGGAAACCTGCTTCTCTGACCTGGTTCATCCCTGATGGCTTCTACCTCACAGGAGCTGAGAGAGAGACCACATATCCTCAGGGTTGCTGTGTGCAGGTGTGTAGGCTGTGCACTGCAAAAGGGCAGTTAGCCAAGGAAGCAAGTGTGTGCTGAAACCCAGCCTTGGTCTCTGTTTGCTAAGATGTTTGCTCTGGCACGGGGCTGCGTTTCCCTGAGGGAGCAGTGCCTTTTTCACATTTACCCAAAGTCATGTTTGGGCTGTCTGTGATCAGGAGTGTGTACATGATTCCTCCTTGCAGAACTGCTCTTGTTTCCTGAAGGAACAGGGTCTGGAAGAAGGCTGTTAACCAGCCAGGAGGGCTTCTCCAGGCTTCGTTCCTCAGGCGCCAGACAACTCAGGGTTGGCTGCCGCTCTTCCCCTGGACAAATGAAGAGAAGAGGTGCCACCAGCACCCACTCTTGGCTGCCACACTGCGTCTCACCTGGAATGCAGGGCTTCAGTTCCTCATCATGAGGGAGAGCGCACACCACCTCCAGCCACCAGGAAGCTCTCTGATGGCGTGGGAAGGCTCCCCTTCTCCCACCCTCTTGGCCCGGAAATCCTTACATTCTGAGACCTCATTCCACTTTTGGGGTCCCAAGTCAAGAAATCTTACAGTAGGTAAAATAATAGAATTTTTTAATAAATTTTTTTTCCCAAACAACTTCTTTTGATCTTCACCACGCAGGGGCCACAGTGGAGAGGAAAGTTCTCTCCAGGTGCCCTAAAAAGTGTCCAGGGTAGACTTAGGAGAAAAGTATTCCTCCAGTGTCAGGAGGTTGAGGGGACTAGGGTAAGCAGGGGTCAGGATCAGCCTGGCCCTGACTGAGGCATCCCCCAAAGGGTCCTGGGTGGGGCTCCCTGGGGGAGCTTCCAAAGGCTCTGCTGGTGGAAGATGCTCTGCAGACAAAAGCCCCTTGGGGTCCGCTGTGCGCCCTTAGGAGCGCGGGTCAGCGGCTGCCTGGGGAGCCCCACCCTAGCCATGGGATGGGGAAGAATTAATGGCCAGAGTTGGGGAGGGCAGGGCTGAGCCACCACACGCGCCCTCTTGGGGCTGCCATAAGTCAGGACAGCCCAGGAGGCAGGCAAGGAGAGGAGGCCTGGTCCCCGGGGAAGGAGAGGAGCTGGGAGGGGAAAGGGAACCAGCAAGGCCAGGGGCGGGGGCGGGACTGGGGCCGGAGCCGCAGCCCCGGGTGGACGGGAAGCGGGGATCGGACACTGGCCTCTTCAATCTCAGCACCGCAGTCAGAGGTGGTGGGGCACCAGGAGCAAGAGGCAAAGCAGAGGGCTGGGGAGCCCGGCCGAGAGCGCAGGGCCTCGGGAGTCCGGGGACGCCTGGCAGGCAGCGCCGGGGCACGTCTGCTCCCCACGCTGGTCCTCACCCCCGTAGCCACCCCAGTAGTCATCCTCGGTGGGCGCGTCCCCGCCCTGGCGCCCCTGCGAGTCTTCGGCGGGCAGATCTCGGTAGAGGGTGGAGGGGTCGGCGGGGGGCGCCCCGGCGTCTGCCACCCCGTACAGGTGGTTGGAGGAGCTGTTGCCGCGGGCGCGGCTGCCCGGCCGCGTGGGTGAGGCGGGAGGACACGCCTGGAAGTCGGCCTCGCGGAGCGCGCGCAGGTCTCGGCCCTGGCGCTCCGGGGGCGTGGCGCAGGTCACGTCGGAGCTGGACACGCGCGCGCGCTGGAACCAGGCCCAGAGCGGCCGCGCGCGGCAGTCGCACGCCCAGGGGTTGGCGTTGAGCCGCAGGAACTCGAGCGAGGGCAGGTCGGCGAGCGCCTCGCCGGGCAGCGAGGCCAGGCTGTTGTTGAACAGGTAGAGGATGGTGAGGCGGCTGAGGCCGCGGAAGGCCGCGCGGTGCACGCCCTGCAGCCGGTTCCCGTGCAGCAGCAGCCGGTCCAGGCTGCCCAGGCCGCGGAACACGTGTTCTGTGAGCAGCCGCAGGCGGTTCCCGTGGAGGAAGAGGTGGCTCAGGTTGGCCAGGTCCGCAAACAGGTCATCCTAGGTGGGGTGGGGTGGGACACGGAAGAATAGAGTGGGACCTAAGGCAGGGTGCGGACCCCGCTGGGGCCTGGGCCGAGGGAGGGAAGGGGGTGCACCGTGGCAGGAGAGAAAGGGTTGACCTTTTGATTCATTGCATCCTGGATTTGAGTTCTGCCTCCTCTAACCTATTTGCTGTGGAAAAAGTGGTATTGGTGAGGTCAGTGGTTTTTAAACTTTTCGGGTGTATTAGGATCCCCTGCGGATCTCTGAGTGGGCGGCAGGGTGGGGGGCAGAGTTTCTGATTCAGGAGGTTTGGGGTGCAGCTTGGGAATCCGCATGTCTACAGGCTCCCCAGGGAAGCCAATGCGGCCATGGCAGGACCACAGTTTGAGCTTCAGAACTTATGGTTTGGTGAAGTATGGAGACTGGGGAGCCAGCCTTTCTGATTTCAAATCTTGGATCTGTCATTAACTGATGCCACCTTGGGCAAATCACTCAGGATATCTGTGACTCAGTTTCCTCATCTGTATAATGTGGAGGTTAAATTAAGCAGCATGTATGAAGGTGCTTAGAACACCTTTCCTTGTGGCGTTCCATGAGCTAGCCATTTTTTTAATTTTTGTTTTTGTTTTTGTTTGTTAGCCATTATTCTTAAGTTGGCCAAGCCAGTCATCTCTCTGTGCCTGTTTCCTCATCTGTAAAATGGGGATGAGTGTACCTACTTCCTGGGTTTGTTCTGAGGATTCCAGAAGATGGTTCACATAAAGATCATATGAGGGCAGTGCTGGACACGTGCCCAGCACACGGATTCAGTCCAATGATGAAGCCCACAGACTCAGCACTTAGAGCCCTGGTTCAAAATCCAGCTTGCCTTTTCCCTAGCTGTGTTATTTTAGGCAAGTTTTAACCTCATGGAGTCTCAGTTTCCTCAGTATGTGTAACATTCCTTATTATGTATAACTCCCTCAGCAGGCTAAAGGAGGGCTGGATGATAAAATGCTGTTAAGGGTACAGTATCTGGCAGGTGCATAGTCAACCATCAATAACTGGTGGCTACTATGACAATAGAGGCTCAGTTAGAATTGGGTCCTGTCCCTTTTCTTTAAAAGAGGAGCTCCCTGGGGGAACCAAAATCCTGCTACTAGGCTGGGCATTGCGGTGAGGGGCATCAGCTCCACCCCCAGAGGCGGCAGGAGAGGAGAGGAAGGAAGCCGCATTGTATTACTACTCCCCTTAGAGGCGCTGTCCCACCTGCCTGGGGCTAGGGAGTCACCTAATCAGGCCACGTTAGTGTGGAAAGGACCTTGGAACTATGGTTCAGAATTAACGGGGGTGGAGGGGGGTGTGGCCCATGGTGGCAGTGGGGACTCCTGGACTCTGCATTATAACCACCTCACCAGGGTTAGTGAGCTGATGATCAGCTGACTTGGGAGCTAATGCCTTGGCACCCATCAGCCCATCTCACTTTTTTAGAGGAGAGCACCGGGGCTCAAAGAGATAAGGGCTTGCCAGCGAGGGGAGCAGGACTTCAGCTCCCTGACCTCACTGCCTTGAGGTCCTCGTTGTGCAGGGCATCACTGTGGTCAGCAGGTTCCAGGAGGTCCGGGTCTCAGAACAGGAGCATCCACTCTGCTCAGGCCAGCTCACCCCGGGGGGCCTGTTCCCTGACTGTGGCTCTCCCTCCCTCACTGCCTGGGGAGACACTCCCCTCCCCGTGCCTGCCACCCAGGAGCCTGGTCAGAGGCCTCAGGTTGGGGGAGGGCGTTGACTCCCAGCCCACACCCACAGCCTCCACCTTCCTGTGCTCCTGCCTGTTCTCGCCCCCTCCCATCTGGCTTCCGCCCTCTTCGCTACAGGAACTGAGCCTGCCAAGAGCCCTCCTCTTGGCCACATTGAGATCCGTCCCCCTCAACCTTCTCGGCTGCCTCTGACACCAGCGTTCTCCGCCCCCTGCTGCCACCACCCCAAATCCTGGCTCAGGCCTCCAGCTGGCTCCTTGCACCTCCCTGGCCTCAGACTGGCTCACCATGGCCTGGTGCTCTTTTTCTCTTCTAGGCCCATCCAGGGGGTAGGCTTGGAATCCCTGCCACTCAAACACCTAAATAGGGTTCCTCTTTTTATGGAGTGTCAGCAAGAGTAGGACACACCCAGAGATGTATGGTCAGAGGATCGATAAGGGGCCAGGGGTGGGGGGAGAGGGAGCAGGGGTAATTCACATTTTGGGGACCTCAGGAGGTCAGGAAGAGTAGACCAAAGCTTCAGAGATCCTAGGGAATTCAGGTACCTTTGACCCACAGCCCCAGGTTTTGGCACACAGAATTTCTTCATTCCAACCTCCTCTCCTCTCCTTTTGTTTCTCTGCAAAAAGTCCTGCCCCTCCCTTCTCTGAGCCTCCACCTTGGGGTCCATTGCCCCCTCCCGCTATCCAAGCTGTTGCCAAATCCCGTTGCCACTTCCTTGACTGTAGCTCTCAAATCCGGTCCTTCCTCTCTCCCCTGTTAAAACCATTCTCTGTGCATTAATAAGCTCTTGACTTTCACAGCCCTAGCTCTTCCTCCGCCCCTCCCTATCTCCCCTCCCTCTGGGCTGAGAGCCTCTGCTAAAGTCATCCTTTTCCATTTCGAAAACCACATTTCCCTCGCCTCCCCACTGGCCGGTTCACAGCTCCCTGCATCCATTTGGAATCTTAACGCGGCATCCCTGCCCGCTTCCCTGACAGCATCCTGTTCTTAACCTTGCCTCCCTCCAAACTCCCAGCTCTTGGCTCTGACGCTAATCAAATCAGCTGCTGGGCTGTGTGACCTTGGACAGCTCCAAGCACCTCTCTGTGCCTTGGTCTTTTCATCTGTGAAACAAGGGCCTTGGGATAGGTGATCTTTAAGATCCCATCCGCATCTGATTTTTATGAATTGGTGAGTTCTGGGATGTGCCTCATTCATTCAACAGAGCTGTACCGAGTGTCTACTCTGTGCCAGGCACCCCCGCTCACAGAGCTCATCAGTCTAGGATGGGTATCATCGTCATCATCGGCGTCAGCAATGTCAAGCAGGTAACTTACTGAGCTCTTACCGTGTGCCAAGCTCTGTGTTACACAGATCCTATATAGTAACTTAATCGTCACAACCCTATGAGGTGGATACTATTATTATCTCTGTTTCAGAGATTAGGAGAGGGAGCCTCAGAGAAGTGAAGTGACTCGCCTAGGGTCCAACAGCTAATATGCAGTAACGTGGCTCCCAACTCCAGAGACAACTGAACAACTGCACTGTGGAGTCAGACAGACCTGGGCCAATTCTAGGTCACATTCCTTACTAGCTGGGTGACCTCGGACTGTGCTTTTATTTTGCTGGGCTTCAGTTGGTATCCTCCCTGGTAAATGTTAATGGATAGCTACCATTCATTGGATACTCACTTCGTATGAGACACTGGGCTGAGCTCAGTAGTGTCTCCTTTAATCCTCACAACCCCTGCTCCCCAAGGTACAGGTTATTCCCATTTCACAGATGGGTCAATCGAGGCACAGAGTGGTTAAATAACTTGCACAAAACCATAGAGCAAATTGGAGGTGTGGCTGGGATTTAAACTGAGATCTGATCTGCTTGAGCGTAAAGACTGTTTTTAAACCATTCAGGCCAGCCGTGTACAGTGGCTCATGCCTGTAATCCCAGCAGTTTGGGAGGCCGAGGCGGGTGGATTGCTTGAGTTCAGGAGTTCAAGACCATCCTGGGCAACATGGTGAAACCCCGTCTCTATAAAATTACAAAAATTAGCTGGACATGGATGCACATATCTGTAGTCCCAGCTACTGGTGAGGCTAAGATGAGGGAATTGTTTGACCCCAGGAGGTGAGGCTGCAATGAGCCAAGATTGCGCCACTGTGCTCCAACTGGGTGACATAGTGAGACTCTATCTCAAAAACAAAAACAAAACAAAATAAACAAACAAAAACCATGCAGGCCATTGTAATGATTGAAAGAGAAAACAAATCTCGGCCAGGCACAGTGGCTCACACCTGTAATCCAGCACTTTGGGAGGCCTAGGCAGGCGGATCACCTGAGGTCAGGACTTCGAGACCAGTCGGGCCAACATAGTGAAACCCCATGTCTATTAAAAATACAAAAAATAGCCAGGCATGGTGGCACATGCCTGTAATCCCAGCTACTTGGGAGGCGGAGGCAGGAGAATCACTTGAACCTGGGAGGCAGAGGTTGCAGTGAGCCGAGATTGTGCCACTGCACTCCAGCCTGAGCAAGAGAGCAAGACTTCATCTCAAAATAATAATAATAATAATAATAATAATAATAATAATAATAATAAAAAAATAGAAAACAAGTATCTTTATCATCTGTCTACACTTGAGTAGGGAATATGCTCTGGCAGAACAGGGCCACTGTTTCTGTTCTCCCCTGAATCCCTAGCACCTGGAACATTGCCTGGCATGTGGTAGGTACTCAGTAAATATCTGTTGATGAATGAACTCACCTGGCACAGTGCCTGGCATACAGCAGACAGTCCCTGAGAACCTCCACCCAACCCCATCTCCGTGTCTACCTTCCGCAATCTGAAAAGCTGTGGTCCTCTGGTGGAGCTTCCTCCAAAGCTCCCCTTTAGGGCAGGCCTGGCTCCATCTTGGGTTACACCTGTACCCTGCAGATCTCACCCCAACCCACATATTTCCTCACCTTCCTGTGGCATCTCCCAGCCCAGCTCCACCAGGCAGTTCACAGGCAGAGGCTGTTTTTTCCATCTCCTCTATAAAAGGCCAGGTGTGAAGTTGCTTCCTTCCCATGATGCCTAGTACCATTCATGCCAGGGGCGTGGAGAACAAACACTTCCTATTTCAGAAGACCTCAGTGTCCACCTGAGGTCCCCTCTGCCCAAGCCTTTGCTGACCTCAGGTCCTGATTGCTGTTCTTGGCCCGAGAGTCAATGGAGGATGGGATCATAATAATAACATTTTTTCAGCACTGAACTATGTTTTTTTTTTTTCTTTCTTTTTGAGATGGAGTCTTGCTGTCACCTAGGCTAGAGTACAGTAGCATGATCTCAGTTCACTGGAACCTCTGCCTCCCAGGTTCAAGTGATTCTTCTGCCTTAGCCTCCCTAGTGGCTGGGATTATAGCCACCTGCCACCGCGCCTGGCTAATTTTTGTATTTTTAGTAAAGATGGGGTTTCACCATGTTGGCCAGGCTGGTCTTGAACTCCTGACCTCAAGTGATCCACCCACCTTGGCCTCCCAAAGTGCTGGGATTACAGGCATGAGCCACCATACCAGGCCTGAACTATGGGCTTTCTATACACTAACTCGTTTCCTATTTACAGCCATTCTTGGTGGAAGGTATTATTTTCATTATTCCCAGTTTGTAGATAAAGTAAGTGAGGTTCAGAGAGGGTTAGCAACCTGCCAAAAGTTAAATAAGTCAGAAAATAGCAGACCAGGGATTCAAGCTCAGGACCTCTGACTCCAAATTCCTCCTAAACAACTAATATATATTGATAAGGAGATTCTGAAAGCATTAAATGCATGATCAATTTGTAGTAGTATTTGATTTCAGTAGTAGCAGTAGTAATTGTTATTATAGTGCCCATATCTTGAGAGTATGGCCTTGTGCTAAATGCCTTACATTTTAATCCTTACAAAACTTCTTAAATAAGGATTATTATTGGCCGGGCGTGGTGGCTCACACCTGTAATCCCAGCACTTTGGGAGGCCGAGGCGAGTGGATCACCTGAGGTCAGGAGTTGGAGGCCAGCCTGGCCAACATGGTGAAACCCATCTCTACTAAAAATACAAAAATTAGCTAGGTGTAGTGACACACGCCTGTAATCTTAGTTACTCAGGAGGCTGAGGCAGGAACATCACTTGAACCTGGGAGGCAGAGGTTGCAGTGAGCCAAGATCGTACCACTGCACTCCAGTCGGGGCGATAGAGTGGCACTTCGTCTCAAAAAAAAAAAAAAAAAAAAGATTATTATTTAGTACTATCCTGATTGCCATTTTAGAGATGAGGAAATGGAGATTGGGAGAAGTTAAGTAATTTGTCTAAAGTTATATAGGAGCCAGGATTTGAACGTAGGTCTTGCTGAGTCCAAAGTGTGTGCTTTCAAACATGAGCCTGCTCATGGTACTCCAGAGTACTGTCCCCTTGTAGCCAGATCACGAGATTCAAGCACCAGCTCTTCCTGGCTATATGGCCTCAGGAACATTCGTTCCATGTCCCTAGTGCCCCTAACTGTCCCTATCACCAGGCTGTTGTGAGGCTGAATGTGATGGTGAGAAGACATGAGCCTCCAGTCACATCGACAATGGTTGAAAGATTTATGATTAGAGGTGACTATATCTCTATAGAGTCTTCAGGGCCCCCAGCCTCAGCTTCTCCATTGTTAACAAGGAGGCAAAAATAATCTCCCAACTGGACTATAGAAATGAGATGAGGTGGCTGAGTGCACTTCATAAACTGTGAGGTGCTAGGCAAATTTAGGAAGAGGACAAAAGGAGGGTGTTGTCTGGGACTCACTCATGACCTCAGTATAATCCTTGAAGTTGACCCACATCTTCAGGATGGAGTCCAAGTTGGGCCACTTCACCGAAACCAATGTTAAATAAGGCTCGTTTCTTTTTTTAAAATGGTATTTTAACAAGCATTTATATAGCACTTACCGTATGCCAAGCACTATTCTAAGTGCTTTACAAATTATTCATGCATTTAATGCTTTCAAAATCCCTAGGAGATGGGTACTCTTGCTACCCCCATTGTACAGATGAGAAAACTGAGGTCTGAGGAGGTTTAAAAAAAAAAAGCCACACGCTTGTAAATGGCAGAGTGGATACCTGTAAAGAGCTTGGCACAGGGACTGACCCTGTGTACCCACTAAGTGGTGGCGGCTACTGCTATTACTGTCACTATTTAGGCAACAATAGAATAACAGAAGACATATTTCTCCAATATACTGTGCATTTTACTTCTTCCCCTCCTCATGGGAATGGTATCTCTGCGAAGGCAGGGGGTTTGGTGTGTTCTGTTCAGTGCTGTATTCTTAGCACCTAGCTCGTAGTGGGCGCTCAGTATATTTGTTAGATTGTTATGGCTATTGTTATTATCATTAGCATCATCAGCACTGACCTGATTTTCCAACCAGCAGATTGGTAACTAGTTAGGCACTAGCCCTGGATGAGGCAGAGGCAGCACCTTCCAGGTTCCAGTAGGGAGAGGGCAGAATTTGGATATCCTCACCCCCTTCCAGCCAGAGGCTCTGTAGCCAAGGGAAGATTTTCTCAGGGTGGCTTGGAGGGTGTGTTATTGCTTCCTGGAGAAATGGAGCGGGAGGATTTGCGTGTCAAACAGTCAGCATAACAACAACAATAAACAATAATTAGATCAATAATAATAACAATAAATAACAATTACTGTTATTCCTTCCATTTTCAGAGCATCCATTCTCCAGCTGCATAACAGAGATTTACCCTTTTCTTTCTTCCCCTGCATTGAGATGACAGGTTTGGACAACGAGAATCTAGAAGGGGTGTGGGCTTCTCCCGTCCCATTACCCAGTGAATTGGAGAGAAGCGCAACTTTCTGTGGGATGCCGGTGGCTGTGGCTCTGCCTTCTCTCTCTACTTCCCTGTGATGTGGGCAGATTTGAGGGTGGGTGAGAAAAACAGCTGCAAAGGCCTTTGGGCAGTGGACCTTGGGGGAAGGCAGAGTACCCTGAAGGCAAACACGTGAGATCAGAGAAAGAGACAGATACACACACGCAGACAGACATGGGGGTGTATGCAGAGTGGGTGTGTGAAGGGAGACAGACAGAAGAGGCAGAAGACAGATGGGGGAGGCAAGTTAGTGAGAGAGGCAGTGATGGATGGAAAGGGATAGACAGACAGACAGGCAGAGGCAGAGAGGTGAAGGTTGTGGAGTTAGAGGGAGAGGGAGAGAGAGAGAGAGAGGAGCAGCAAGGGACCTAAACAGGTAGAGAGATAGAAGGGACAAAGTAAAGCCCCTGGAGAATGTGAAAGAGACAGAAACTTAGAAAACAGACGAGACAGAGAGAAATGGAGATGCTGAGGCAGGAAGGGTGGCCTGGGGAGAGAGGAGGGATGCACACCAGGGTCGGAGAGCAGAGGGGCCCACAGAGAGAGGAGAGCAGAAAGGGGCTGAGGGTGGGCGCAGGGCAGGCTCACCTGTAGGTGGAGCAGGCTGTTCTCCTGGAGGTAGAGGTACTGCAAGCTGACCAGGCCGCGGAAGATGGTGCCGGGCAGGCTGCTGAGCTGGCAGCGGTACAGATGCAGCGACTGCAGCCGCTCCAGGCCCTGGAAGGTGTCGGGCTCCAGCGAGCGCAGGTGCCGGTTGTCACCGAGGTCCAGCTCCTCCAGGGCTTGCAGGTGGCGGAAAGTGCCCGGGTAGATGGTGGAGAGGTTGTTGGAGAAGAGCCACAGGGTGAGCAGGCTAGGCCCGAAGGTGCCTGGCCGCAGCGTGCGGATTAGGTTGTTCTGCAGGAAGAGTCGCTGAGTGCTGGGTGGCAGGGACAGCGGCACAGAGGAGAAGTTGTTGGCCTGGCAGCTCACAGTGGGTGGGGATGAGTAGCAGGTACAGAGCATGGGGCAGCTGGGGGCCGCTGGGGGCAGGGCCAGGAGCATCAGCAGGAGGCAGGCCGAGGCGGGAGCTGTGGGGAGGGGAAGCAAAACTTACAAGGTGGGCTTCCAGGGCAGGAGTGCCAGCCCACCCACTTGGTAAAGGCCTAGATCCGGCTGAATATGGTGGCTCACACCTGTAGTCCCAGCACTTTGGGAGGCTAAGGCAGGAGGATTGCTTGAGGCCAGGAGTTTGAGACTATCCTGGGCAACATAGGGAGACCTCTGTCTTTACAAAAAAAAAAAAAAAAAAAAATTTGCCAGGCACGGTGGCATGTGCCTGTAGTCCCAACTACTTAGGAGGCTGAGGCAGGAGGATCACTTGAGCCCAGGAGTTTGAGGCTGTAGTGAGCAATGATCACACCCTTGTACTCCAGCCTGGGTGACACAACAAGACCCTGTTTCGGGGGAAATAATTAAAAAATAAAAATAAAGGCCTAGAGCCCTGGCGCTCCCATGTCTGGGGGCTCAAGGGACAACGTTGCAGCCTCAAGTGGCCTGGCCATTTCCACTTTCTGAGGCTTCTGGTACATTAAGAAATAATGCCGAAAGGCCATTGTAGAAAGCACTGTGAATTGTTTGAAGAATGATCATCTTTTCGTTCCTGTGTTGCATGTTTGACCTTGTCTAGAGATTAATGTCAAAAGACTAACGTCAGGGTTTCTCTGCCTCAGTATTGACAGTTGGGCCGGATAGTTCCTTGTTGTGGAGGCAGCCCTATATAAGGCACTTAGCAGCATCTCTGTCTTCTACCCACTAGATGCCAGCAGCACCCTGCCTCCAGTTGTGACAACCAAAATGTCTCCAGACATTGCCAAATGTCCCCTGTGGGGCAAAGTCACTCTACTGGAGAATGACTGGAAGTAACTTGGGACCCTTTGGAGATCTGAGGCCCGTGTGAAATGGACTCACCCTGGGGTCTGGGCTTGCCAGCCCACTGGTGCCTAGTGCCCTACTTTCCTGTACTTTTCACCCTTGCAGAGTCAGAGCCTCTCTGTGCTGGGAGGGGCCTTAAGGGTCAGGGTCCCTAAGTGAGGCCACCAGCCAGTCCTAGGCACGATGCAGAATTCCTGGGGGGACAGCCTGGGAATCTGCATTTTACACCCCAGGCTCTCCTCATTCGCAGTTACTTAAACACTTTTTTCTTTTTTTCTTTTGGAGACAGGGTCTTGCTCCATTGCCTAAGCTGGAGTGCAGTGGTACGGTTACAGCTTACTGTAATCAACCACTTGGGCTCAAGCGATCCTCCTGCCTCAGCTTCCTGAGTCGTGGGGACCACAGGCCCATGCCACTGCACCCAGCTAATTTTTTAAAAATTTTGGCCGGGCGCGGTGGCTCACGCCTATAATCCCAGCACTTTGGGAGGCCGAGGTGGGTGGATCACGAGGTCAGGACATCGAGACCATCCTGGCTAACACGGTGAAACCCTGTCTCTACTAAAAATACAAAAAAAAAAAAAAAAAAAAGCCAGCATGGTGGCAGACGCCTGTAGTCTCAGCTACTTGGGAGGCTAAGGCAGGAAAATGGTGTGAACCTGGGAGGCGGAGCTTGCAGTGAGTTGAGATTGCACCACTGTACTCTAGCCTGGGCGACAGAGTGAGACTCCATAAAAAAAAAAAAAAAAAAAAAAATTTGTAGGCATGGGGTCTTGCTATGTTGCTCAGGCTGGTCTCAAACTCCTGGCCTCAAACAATCCTCCCACCTTGGCCTCCCAAAGTGTTGGGATTTCAGGCATGAGCTACCGCATCTAGCCAAAAAAAAAATTTTTTTTTTTCCCAAAGTAACTTTTGAAGGTTGAATATGATCCATCCTTCTTACGATACTGATGGAAAAGCAGGCCCAGAGAGCCTGGGGACTAGAAAGTGGAGTGCAGGTGCCTGTACTCATACTTTAATAGGGGTGCAGGGACTCCCATCATCCCTGGCCTTTACCTTCCTGCCGTCACTATAGCTGATAAAGTTCTAGGCTGGAACTCGCTTGACCTCTACACTTTCTCATGATTTCCAGGTGACTCCTGGGATTTTCTTCTGGCAGTTTTGCCTGGGGAGAAAGGGAGCCTGCACCCCCAAAGCCAGGCAGTCATTCCCTGGGCACACGGTGACTGAACACCTTCTGCTTCAAGCAACATCCTAGGCTTTTGAAGGCAGAGGGGAGGAAGAGCTGTTTCTGCACCCTGAGATCCTGGGGCTCCTTGGGGTCCAGAGACCCTGGGAGAGACTGAGGGGCTGGTGATTTTGAGTGTGGGATCTCCAAGGCTGCAAACTGCACATGCTTAGTGGTTGTTTTGTATGTGATGTGTCACGCTCCTGAGGTTGCCGTGTGTGTGAATGTGTGTATGTGTCTGTGATTTTGGGTAGTGGTGTGAGCCAGGTGCTCACCAAATGCAGTGCTGCTGAGCCAGGTGTGCACGTATGGGACTGACAGGCCCCGAGTGTGGTGCTGGCATCCCAGCTGTCCTGGTGTTCCTCCTCCAGAGTGGGGAGCACACAGGTGCGGGGTGGAAGATCCACACTCCCAGTGTGCTGCTCCCCGCTTTTGGGCCCCACCGTGAGTGTCCCCGGCCCCTCCCGGCGCTGCGTCGGTGCTGCGTCGGTGCGTGCTGGCTGTCCTCCGCGTGTGTGTGAGCGCCGGGCCCCGTGCGTGTGTAGGCTGGGTGTGATGTAATACTCAGTGACACAGCGGCTGCTGTTCCATTCGTTCACACCACCTCCGCGTTTCTCGGCCCTTCTCACCCCTCCCCCGTGCGGCGTTTCACGATTACTTTCTCCTCCTGAGTTTCTCAGACCCACGTGGGGTGGAGGAGCAGTGTCTCTCACCCCTCATCTGAACCAGGCAGAGGTGGAGTGTGGAAGCACAGTGGGGATGCTGAGTGGGTTTCATGAGGGTTGAGGTTTGGGGCTTAGAACTGGAGATTTCAAAGCCGGAAAGGTCCCCTCGATTCCTCTGGTTCAAGCATCTGTTCTACTGAGGTGATGATTGGAGCTCAGAGAGAGCAAACGACTTACCCAAGGTCACACAGCAAAGTGTTGGCAGGGAAAAGGCTAGAAAAGTCTCTCGATGCCCAGCCAGGGCACTTCCCTTCCTGTCAGAGTCACCCTCTGATCTCTATCTCACTAAGGACTTGACACCAAAAGAAGCCAAATCCTTCTCTGATCCCTTAATCCTACCCCTTATCCACAAGCTCACCAGAGTGTGAGCCCTGATGGCCGCCAGCCCCTGGAGGATTACAGAGTTCTTCCCCAGCCTCTGCACTGACCGCTGCCCCAGGAGGGACAGAGGGAAGGATGTGCAATCTCAGAGGGTCCCAGAGGCATGGCCCATTCCCCTGGCACCAGGGCTCCTTCCGGCTTGAGGGTAAACTCTGCAGGAGCTGGCAAGGGTGCCTACTCCTCTTTCTTTCCCTAGACTCTCCTGCTCCCCACCTGCCCGCATTAGACTGCTTCTCTTCTCTTTCCCCAGGCTCCTTCCTTCCGTCTTGTTCCCATGTCTCCCTCAGCCAGGGCACCTCCCCCAGCCCATGACAGTGGTCCCTGCAGGCCCTCTGAAGAGCGACCCCGTGCTGGGCGCCCCTCCATAACAGCTGCTGCATAACAGTGACTCTGTTGCCATTTCTGGCCCTTGCCACTGCCGTGCAAAGCAGCTGTAACCCAAGGAGCTCATCCATAATTCACGCTGCGGCTCTCACTGGAGGCAAGGAGGAGGGGAGAGTGGGGGGCTCTGGGCTTCACTGCCCCCAGGCCTGCTGGGGCTGGAGTGAGCACTCCAGGGCAGAGGTGGCGGGACTGGGGGGTTGGAGGACCAGAGAGCTGTGCCTTTCCCTCCCTCTCCCGCCCTCGGTCCCTGCCCTGCCCAGTGTGTGCCCTTTTCTTTCTTGCCATGTCCCTTCCCCACCCCCTGTTCTCACACCTCCTCACCACCACTCCTTCCCTCCAGGCCCAGGCCTCCTCTCTCTCCCGAGGACCACAGCTCTGCTCCTGGCCTTCATTTTGTGAATTCCCGGTGGAGACTGGGGCAAGATGCACAGAGTGTCAAGAGCTGGAAAGGGGGATACCTCGGTGGCCACCTAGAGCCGACCCCTCATGTCACAGGTAACACCGCTGAGAGCTGGGGAGGGGCAGTGTCAGTTTCTGAGCACCCCAGGCCTCCTGACCAGATCTCTACAGCTTGCCCTCATTGTCTTTCTCAGAAGCCTTCATTTCATCCCTCCACTACTTCATGGACAGAGGAAAGCCCTTTGTAGCAGCCTCCCCCACCCTCTCTGCTCGCCCCTCCTCTAAAGTCAGCAGGGGATGGCTAGAGCTGCAGGGGAGAGTACAGCAGGGTAGGAGGAAACCAGGAAGCACCTATTTTGTCCCAGGCACTGCATTTGTACATGTTAACTTCTTTATACATTAAACACCACACACATAACCCCCTAGAGGTCAGTATTGTGGTCCTCAATTTGCAGATGAAGGAAGGGAGCCCCAGAAACATGACACAGTGGCCTCAGGTCATGCGGCTAGTACAAGGTGGAACCCAGATTGGAAAAGAGGGGCATCAAGCCCATGTCAGAGAGACTCTCTGACCTTTCTTTAAGAGGTCATCACATCCTCCGCAGAAACCACACCTGAATGTGTGAGACACTGCCGTTGAGGTAAAGACAGGAGAAAAACTGCACACAGGTGCCTAGGGCTGGGCCAGCCACAATGCTGAGTCTTTGTGACCATTTCAGGGTCAAGGCAAGAAAGGGACTCCAGCTCTCTCTGCAAATTTCATCTCCCAGGCTTCCAGTTGCAGTTGCTCTACAGTAGTAATTACATTTGGGAGTCAAGAAGAGATGACCCCTGTCCAGAAGATATGGCCAGAACTGACCAGGGGAGGGAGCCAAGAGAGGCTAGAACATGGTATTGATCCCGGAAGGCTGAAGTATCCAGAGCCAAAAGTATCCGTTCACTGAGGGACCACTGTCCAGGACTCTGGCTATTAAACCTTGGAGTACCAAGGCTCAGAAACAAAGTTCTCAGCCCACAGGCCACTCTTTGGGCTGGAGGCCCCTGTAGAAGAAGGAACTTGAGAAGGAGAAAACTAGACCCAAGGTAGGGGGCAGGATCCAGGCTACCCACCCACAGGGCAGAGTCTCTGGTGGAGAGTGGGATGCTCCCTGGAAAGGCAGCGGAGGCCTCTTGCTCTGAAAGGAGGGGTACAGGGTCCCAGACGAGAAGCAAGGGCTCCACACCCCACAGGCTGCTTCAGGGAGGGGCCAGGGCCTGCGGGCAGATGCTGAGGGGGCAGGGGCTGAGGAGGTGGGAGCTGAGGAGTGGGATGGAGGTGGTGGTGATACCAGTGACGCAGGGGCCTGGGGAGGCACTGACGCGGGTGACGGAGGTTTAGAGCTGCTGCAAACAGCTTCTCACTCTGCCAGAATGTAACACCCCAAAATAAGCAGCCACCGTGGTGGTGGCGGTGGCTGCAGAATCCAACGTCCGGGCCGGATAAATAAATGGCAGCACAGGAGCCAGCCTGGTTGCCCACCCTCAGAGGCTGCCACTCCCCTTCCAAAGTCTTCACCCTCTGTCCCTCACAGCCCCCCCCAAGGCTCTGAGCTCAGAGCACCCCCCATCTGGCCCACCAGCCACTCCCTGAGAGAAGCAATGTGGCAGGCAGGCGCTTTGGGAATGGAGGGCTTCCCACGTGGAAGTGGTTACCAGAAGCCTCTTTGTCTCATCCCTGGGCAGCACCCCCCAGCCCCCAGTCCCTCTCTCCCAGCCTTTCTCTTCCTCCTCCTTGTCCCTCCTCTCCAGCCCTTCTCCCACCCATGGTTCCCGGTCCCCAACCCTCTTCCCCGGTTCCTGATGCCCCTTCTCTAGCCACCATCCCCATCCTTCTCTGGTTTCTGATCTTTCCATTCTCCTTTTCCATTCCGGTCCCCAGGGTCCCAGTCCTAATTCTCTTTCCTGCTACCTCCATTCCGGATTCTGGGTCCCCATCCCTAGTCTTCTTCCCACCCCTCGCCTGATCTGGTCTTTCCTCTCCTTCCCTCTTCCTTGGTCTTCACCTGGGTCCCACTTCCCTCCACGCTTTTCCCGTCTAACCTTTATTCCTTCTCCCCCTCCCCCGCTCCATCTCCCTCCTCCTTTCAGCTTCCCTCACCACTTTCTCCATCTTTGACTTCCCCTTCCTATCACTCTCCCCCTGACCCCTCCCCACCCCACCCCCAATCTCTGGCCCACACCCTTATCTGTCACTCAATCAGTAGAACTATCCTCTTTCTAGCGCCCTCCATCTGTCCTACCAAAGAGGGCCACTTGGATTTCCCTCTGCGCCTCCTACCTCCCCAGACAGCCCCCTACCCACACCTCCTGTCTTCCCAGGTGGCCAGAAAGTGCTGAGGCACCGGGCAGGAGGAGTTGCTGAGTCGGCGCTTCCCCAGCCGGCCCGAGTCCTCGGCGTCCCCCGGAGCAGGTGGAGCCGGGACAGTGGAACCTGAGCTTCCCTCCCCGCTCCGGGCCGGGTCCACCTGCCCCCAGCGTCCCACCTCGGTCACGAGCTCCTCGCACGCGCCCGCAGGCTCCTAGCCAAGTGCCCTCCTGCTGAGAGCAGCCCTGGTGGCGGGGGCGCGGCCCCAGCGCTGAGCTTTTCCCCTTCCCCAGGTTACCCCACATCCCCAACTGCCCCACCCTAGATCCCTGAAAGAAGGGACGCCCTGCTTCTCTCCCCAGGATGCCCTCCGCTCTCCCGCCGCCGGGGTTCTTACCTTGCAGCAGGCGCCTGAGCCCGGGCAGCATCTTGTCTCGACGCTCGGGGGAGGGGGCGGCGGGGGGAGGGCGCTCCCACTCGCTCCCTGAGCCCGCCGGATGCACGGCGGGGACCCCGCGGGGCTCCGGGAGGGCCCGGGAGTCCCCGGGCTGCGTGGCCGGGCCGCTGCGCTCTACCCTGCGCCCCCCGGGCTGCGGGCCTCGGGAGGAGCCATCGGCCCCGACGGGACGGGGCGGGGCGCGACGGGGCGGGGAGGGCTGGGGCTGGCCGTCAACGCCCAGCGCCCGCGCCCCGCTAGCTGCACTGTCAGCTCGAGAGTCCGTCAGTCCGTCGGTCCGTGCGCCCAGGCTGCTAGCCGAGGGAGAGTGGGGACAGCGAGGAAGCTCTTCCCAACCACCCCCACTCCTTCCCGCACTCGCTGGCTCCTCCCTCGCTTGCTGACTTGCCGACTTAACCCTTTCTTGACCACTAGGAGGCGGGAGCGGCTTTCTAACCCCCCTCCACCCCACCCCCCTCCCCCCGCTCAAGGGACCCGAAGGACTGTGTTCGATCGTCCTCGCGGCGCCACGCTTCTAGAGAAATCCCTTCTTGGGGGAATGCGGTAGTTTAGGGGAACCCCGTGGACTTGTCCTGTTCCCCCCTCCCAACTTTCCAGGAGAAGATGAGCTTCTGGGTCACCCCCTCCCCCGCCCCCAGCCGCGTCCCTCGCGCCAGTGCCCCGGCCTCCAGCGTTTCTGTCCCCTGGGACAGCTCCAAGATTCCACTTTTCCTTCCATTCCCAGACCTCAAGCCCAGTGTGCGATTATAAGAATAGCATATGCAAGAGTTTGTGCGTGCAAGATCGAGTGCATATGAGCGTGCACGTGCGCGCAAGGATGCTTGTGCAGGTGTGACTCAGGATGCTTGCACGTTACCCTTTGTACGGGCTTGGGGAAGCGGGGGGCACGTGAGTGTGCACACGGGTGAACGGCTGCGAGTCCGCCAGCGTGCATGTCTAGGCTGGTGGGAAACGTGAGGCTGTGAGAGGTTTTGCGCTTGCGATCTTGGGGATTGGTGGAGAAGAAATATGTGCCCGGTGTGTGTATGCCCCTTAGCGCATTTACGAGCGGGTGCGAGTTGGGCACGTGTGCGAGTGTGTGCGTTTTTTTGTGTATGTGTGATGCGTCCGGGAGGGGAGATCTTATCCCCCGCGGGGGTGCAGGAGAGGACCCAAAGCTGGGGAGAAGACTGTTGGTTTCGTGCGAACTTCCTCTACCCCCTTTTAAAGAGGGGCGGATTATGGTCTCACTGGAGCCCCTCTGGCCCTTCATGGCGGTATCAGCCGACCCATCACCTATGCACTTCCCTACAAAGGCTCCCAGGTCTTGACTCGGTCCAGCTCGTCCGCGGAGCCGCCCCGGCGTGGGATACGCTCGGGGCCCTCGGGGGAGCCGCTTCGGGTACGGTGGCCAGGCAGCGCCGGCGGGGTTGGGGCTGCTGGAGCCGCGGGTGCGGCCGTGCCGGACCCCTGAGCCCCCTGCGCTGCCGTTCCCGCCAGCACAGAAGCCCCTCGCCCCGCCGCCCGCGCCGCGGCTCCTCCTTTCCTATCCGTGCCAGCGTCCAACGCAGTGCCTGGCATACAGTCGGCGCTTGATAAATGTTGGTCTTATTCTTCCCATTCATTCTCTGCTCCTTCCACGGTTTCTCGTTCTTCTTGCGTTTTCATTCGATTTCTCTGGTTTTCTCCCCCGACTCTTATTCCTATTTCGTGGTCTCCGTCTCTGTTCCCTCCCTGCCTCTCTCTCTCGGGCCTTTCCTCTCTCTACTCGTCAGTTTCCCTGCCCGGTCTTCTTTCTCACTGTCTCTCCGTGTCTTCGTCTCTCTCCTCCTCCCCCTCGGGGCTCCCTGCATCTCTGTCTCTCGTCTCTGTGTGTCTCGGTGTCTCTGCCTCCCTATCTCTCTCCCTCTCCCCCAGTTTCATTCGCAAGTTCCCGGCCCGCGGGCACCTCGGCTCTCGGGCGCCCCCTGCTGGTCCCATTTTTGGACCTTCGGGGCTCCCAGCTCCTCTCTGTGCCCCTAAATTTCCTCTCCCGCCCCTCTCGTTTTCAGATCAGGTAGAAACAGAAGGGAACATCTCTGGGGTTCCCGTCTCCCCTCACCCCGGGCTCCCCCTATCTCCGGGAGGCAGGACCCACCCCGACTAGGGCCCGCGCCTGGGGGGAGGGCCTGGAGGCGGCGGCGGGGAGGGAGTGTTGGGGGTAGCAGGGTGGGGTTTGGCGTCCTTCCCCGGAATGAGCCGCGGCACAATCTGTCGCTGGGTTTGTTTGCCGAGCTGCCTCCGGAGCGCAGTGGGGCTGGCTCCCGGGGAGCGAAATATCACAAGATGCGGAGACAGACGCTGAGGGGCGGGTGGGCGGCGGGCTGACTCAGGTGTGCTGTCATCGGTTCCCGGGGCCCGCGCTCTTCGGAGAGGGGTGGGAGGCGACCCCGGGCCCCCAGCGCAGGCGGAACCCCGAAGCTGGGAGGGGAGTTCCCCCTCCCGGGACGAGCTGCGAGGAAAGGGAAGCCCCGTCCAGGAATCCCTGGCTCCAGGCAGTCGCAGCCCCTCTGCTCATCACCGCCCCTTATACAGGTGTCACGGTTTCCCATAATTATCTGCTGACTCATCCCCTCCACACCCAACTAGACTACCAGCTTTTTGCGGGCAGGGAACTCGTGTCATCCATTGTTGTGTTTCCAGCAGGTGCCCACTGAAGACTTTTGGATGGTTGGCTGGTCTCGTTTTACAGTAGGTGCCACAAAGCATTTGGTCTTCTCTGTAGAGAACTCTGACCCCTCTTTCCTCCCGCCATCCACATTTGCTGTCCTCGCTCCACCCAGCTCCAGTTAGGGTTGGGGGGAGGGGGGAGAATTGGAAACCTGAGTCTGGAGATCAGAGTTCTCCAGGTGACCCTAGACAATGTACTCCCCTTCCTTGTGCCTCAGTTTCCTCATCTGTACGGCGAGGCTACCCGGTCATCGCGAGGCTGCATTAAGTCTCCAGGCACTCCACGTATGAGAAAGTGCTTGGTAAAATGAGCTCTGTGTGTGTGGAGGGGTGGTAGGTAGGTGATGTCGTTACTATTTTGGCAGTAATTCTTTGGTGGCGATTGTTGTCCCAGTAGAATCAGACACACCATGCCTGAACATGAGTTGGGCTTCTGCAGTTAGACGTTTTGAGATCCAAGGAGTAAGCTGATGGCAAGGTGTAATCGAGGACTCAGCCTCTGGCTGGACTCTGGGCTGGAGGCTTGGCCGGGCTTTGGGGTGCTGGGTCTTCAGGCTTCGGCCGCAGTGCTGGCCCGCCCTCTGGTGGCTCTAGGTGGATCTGCAGCCCCACGGGAAGCCAAGATCTCTGGAGATGGGCTCAGCGACGGATTTTCCCTAGAAAGGAGGAGGACAGCCGGGCGCGGTGGCTCAAGCCTGTAATCCCAGCACTTTGGGAGGCCGAGGCGGGCGGATCACAAAGTCAGGAGATCGAGACCACAGTGAAACCCCGTCTCTACTAAAAATACAAAAAATTAGCCGGGCGCGGTGGCGGGCGCCTATAGTCCCAGCTACTCAGGAGGCTGAGGCAGGAGAATGGCGGGAACCCGGGAGGCGGAGCTTGCAGTGAGCCGAGATCGCGCCACTGCACTCCAGCCTGGGCAACAGCGTGAGACTCCGTCTCAAAAAAAAAAAAAAAAAAAAAAAAAAAAAAAAAAAAGAAAGGAGGAGGACACCCCCCGCCCCGCCCACCCCATTGTCTGGAGAACAGCGGGCTTTGGAAAGGAGACCAGGTAGAAGGAGGAGTATATTGGCACAGACTGGATGAGTCTGGACTTCCGAGTTCCCACTTACTAACAGCGCAGCTACTGTCAATGTGCCACCCAAGATCCCACTTCCCTCTGGGCATACCCGCTCAGTGAGTCCACAGAACCTCCCTGGCTCTTCCCTTCACCGCTTTGGCACCTTCACTGTGTAGAACGCTTGGCGGTTAGTGTGCGAGGTGCGGTGGCTCAGTGGTCGAGAGCACAGGCTTTGATGGGTTTGTGCCCTGGCTCTGCGGCTCTCTAGCTAGAGCGGGGACCTTGGGCAAGTCGCTTCCTTTTTCAAACCCCAGTTTTCCCATTCAGAAGATGGGAGGGGCCGGGCATGGTGGGTCGTCTTGGTAATCCCAGCAATTTGGGAGGCTGAGGCGGGAGGACTGCTTAAGACTAGGAGTTCAAGACTAGCCCTGTCAACTTAGCGAGACCCCTGCCTCAAAATTAACCAGTCAATCAATAAAAGAAATTGGGGGGTGTTGACGCTAGTTCCGAGCTCAAGTTTGAGACCATCCCTGGTGACTTAGCAGGACCTTGTCTCAAAATAAATAAATGAATAGATAGATAGATAAATAAATAAATAAGGTGGGAGGAAGGAGGGCCATACTGCTTCCCAGCTCATAGGGTTGTTTGAGGAGTAAAAGAAACAAAGCATGAAAGAACATAACAGAGTAGCTGACCCTGTGTTTGATAAATGCTGATAATATTATTTTTACTTTTAGCCTAATGACAATCTGGAGAAATAGGCATTGCAGTCTAGAGGCAGAAAGAAAAATGATGACCTGCAGTCATTTCTTTTTTTGAGATAGTGTGTCACTCTGTCTTACTCTGTCACCCAGGCTGGGGTGCAGTGGCATGATCCCGGCTCACTGCAACCTCCACCTCCCAGGCTCAAGCAATCTTCCCACCTCAGCCTCCCAAGTAGCAGATACCACCACGCCTGGCTAATTTTTGTAGAGATGGGGGTCTCACTATGTTTCCCAGGCTGGTCTTGAACTCCTGGAATCAAGCAATCTGCCTGCCTTGGCCTCCCAAAGTGCTGGGATTGCAGGTGTGAACCGCTGCACCCGGCACCTGTGGTCTCATAAGGAGTGAGTGGCAGAGCCAGGTCTGGGGGTCATTTTTTAGATATGACTTCCTACCCACGTGAACTACCCCTCAGATGACCTTCACAGCTCCACCCTACCTGGCACTTGCCAGGGATGCCCACTGTGGTAAAAAGAATCCTGGCCCAAATTAGAAGTCCTGAGTTCCAGCGTGGACTCTGCCTCCGGACAGCTGAGTAACTGGGACAGACCTCTCCTCTCTGGGCTTCAGGGTCCCATCATTGAAGGGAATATCTTGGACTCTTGGACTCTATATTCTTGAGAGTCCTGCAAAGCTGCATCTTAGTATCATCTGGGTGTCTCCATGACTGCCAAACTAGAAGTTACCAAAAATGGAGCCTCTCAGTTAGATCCCACGCTGCCTCCACTTTCCCAGCTCTGGGCACGGGGGAGAATCAGATTTTCTAGGGATTCCTCCAGACCCCACCCTGGGCTCCTCAGCTCTCCCACTGGTCACCAGACCTGCTCCTGAGCCAGTCAGTGGCCCCACGTGCTGCCTACTGTGCTGGGAGGTGGAGGGACGGAGGTGCGCTTGTCACCCACACCCTTCCACAGTGAGTTCCACGCCCTGTTCTGCCTGGCCCAAGGGGAACAGGGCTCCTTTCTAGGCCCTTTCTAAAACAGGGAAGAAAACCTAGATTAGCATAAAGGGCAAGGTTGTCAGAACATGTTTTTCTCTTTCCTTGTCTCGTTTTTAGGGTCCCTGTCCATGTATTTATTTATTTATGTATTTATTTATTTCGAGATGGAGTCTTTCTCTGTCACCCAGTCTGGAATGCAGTGGCAAGACCTTGGCTCACTGCAAGCTCTGCCTCCCAGGTTCAAGCAATTCTCCTGCCTCAGCCTCCCGAGTAGCTGGGACTACAGGCGCATGCCACCACGCCCAGCTAATTTTTTGTATTTTTAGTAGAGACGGGTTTTTACCATGTTGGCCAGGCCGGTCTCAAACTCCTGACCTTGTGATCCACCCTCCTCGGCCTCCCAAAGTGCTGGGGTTACAAGTGTGAGCCACCATGCCCAGCCTATTATTTATAATATAATGGGTATATATTAAGCCCTTGCTTCATGTCATGAACTTATGTGTGCTGGCTGATGTAGAGTAACTCTATGGGGGAAAGTCTATTAATATCCCCTTCTTACAGATGGAGAAACAGGCTCAGAGAGGTGGTGCTGCTCTTAGATCTGGGCAAAAAGAGTCCTTTCCTGAGCCCTGTGCTTTAGAGGGCTCTGCTCTGGCCCTCCTCTAGCCAGTTTCCCTGAATGGGGCAAGAAGTCCCTAAGGCCAAGGGATGTGCCTCCCAGAGGCTGCATCTCTCTTCTAGACCACACTTAGGGTATCCTGGACCCTGGAATCTCAAAAAGCCCAAGCTGACTTCCTGGGCCTTTGTGGGCTTCTTCTCTGAACTACCTTTCTGCCAGTGCATGAACCCATGGCCAAAGGGTAGCCAAGGGGCAGATGTTTGGAGAGGGTGTGGCTGGGCCTTAGACATATGAGTGGGATATTCACATGTATGGATATGAGGCTCTTTGTTGCCTGAGATGGAGCTGTGGTTGGGAAGTGGAGGGGAGCTGGGTGTATTTATTTATTTTTTTTTGAGATGGAGTTTCGCTCTTGCTCTTGCTGCCCAGACTGGAGTGTGATTGCACGATCTTGGCTCACTGCAACCTCCACCTCCCAGGTTCAAGCAATTCTCCTGCCTCAGCCTCCCAAGTAGCTGGGATTGCAGGCATGCACCACCATGCCTGGCTACTTTTGTATTTTTAGTAGAAACGGGGTTTCACCATGTTGGTCAGGCTGGTCTCGAACTTCTATCCTCAAGTGATCCCCCCATCTCAGCCTCCCAAAGTGCTGGGATTACAGGCATGAGCCACTGGGCCTGGCTGCTGGCTGTATTTCTATGTAGAACTTCAAGGAGTTGGGTCATTCTAAATTTGAATCTAGATTTCGAAGGTCAGGTTCCTTTCAAAATGCAAGAGTGATGCTTGCAGTTGGGAGGCTAGGGATGCCTTGTGGACAGGGGTTGCCCGGCTTGTACTAGTGGGGTAGTGATTCCCAAGCTGTGGTACCAGTGCCTCCCTTTGCGCTCCAGCCCTGTCCTTGCAAGTGTTAGGGGCAGCTGGGTGGAGAGGTCACATAACTTCATCAAAGGTTACATGACTTAAAAGCTGCAAAGCCAGGCTATGAACTCAGGTCTGCGTAAATCTTTTCTTCTTTAATGAAGCTCCACACCAGTCTTAACCAGAAGTCAGAATTTTGGCTCCCTGGAGTTCTCTGGTTAGAAAGTTGAGTCCCATTGTTTCTCGGAGTTACCTTCCAGTGAAGAGAGCCTCCCTATCCCACTTGACTCTGAACTTGCTGAGTTCAGGGTCCGTGTTTTCTTTGGCTTTGTTTATTTCGTGCACCTGGCACAGCCCTGACTCAGAGTAGGTGCTCAGCAAATGTTGCTGACCTATCAGAAACATAGTCT
This sequence comes from Macaca fascicularis, assembly GCF_037993035.2. NCBI lineage: Eukaryota > Metazoa > Chordata > Mammalia > Primates > Cercopithecidae > Macaca > Macaca fascicularis. The sequence continues at coordinate 16,161,135 of NC_088388.1, forward strand.
GCTGTGGGAGGCGCTCATCAAATAATCGTGGTGTGAGGTGCTATAGGTCACATCTGTGTTCAGCGGAGCCGGTAAAGTCTAGGATGGAGGTGGAGTTGGGGAAGCATTGGGAAGCCCTGCCCAGTGTGGCCGTGAGATTAGTTGCCTGGGACTCTCTCTCTTTTTTTTTTTTGAGACGGAGTCTCACTCTGTCGCCCAGGCTGGAGTGCAGTGGCGCGATCTCGGCTTACTGCAAGCTCTGCCTCCTGTAGTTGCCTCGGACTCTCTTAATCCGAGAACCCTCTATCATGGGGCAGAGACTGATTATTCCCTGTTGCCTTTTGCACCAACTGTCCAACCCTCCCCCATTTCCTTATAGGCACCAGTTGGGGATGGCATCCCTTCATTAGGTGTCCCCAAGTGGGCAACACTTTTCTCATTTCTACAGTAAGTAAACAGGACAGATCAATTCCTTTCCCCTTAAATTCTGGGGGTTGAAGCCACTAGATTTGCAAGAGAGAGTGAGTACATGTATGTAGGGTATTGTAGGAGGTGGGGCAAATGGAAGTGCCGCAAGCTCTAATATGGGGGACATGGAGCCTCCTGCTACTGGTAGTGGGGGACTCAGGCCATTGCTCCAGTTTAGGCCCCCACTGTAGGATCAAACACAGTAGGCCACTGACACGTGTCTCTGCCTCTCAGCCCATTTTCTCCAATTAATTTAAAGTTAATCTGTCCAGGGTATAGTTTTGATCATGCATCACCCTGCTCAGAAGCCGCAATGGCCAAATCTGGCTGGAAGTGATTAATATCTATCGACTCCAAAGTGCTCGCTCACTTTTATAGGACAAGCCTCAAGACTTCAACAGATAAACAGGTGAAGGATGTGAATGACTACTTCACCCAAGAGGATATGCAGCGAGTAAACAAATACTTGGAAAATAGTTCAACCTGTTAGTGATCAAAGAGATGGAAATGAAAGCCGTGTGAGGATAGCATTTCATACTTATTAAATTAGCAGAATTTTATAAACACCATCACCCAGCACTGGCAAGGTTGGATGACGTCTGTGTTCCTACATCTCTGGAAGCAGTGTGCAAAACTCTGAAAAACAGTCTAGTAAAATATAACAAGAACCTTGAAAATATTATTACTTTTTGACTGACTAATCTCACTGCTGGGATTTGATCTTAAGAATATAATGCAATAGACAAAAAAAGCTCCAGGCATGACCCTGGCATTATCCTCCATTTCCCCAGACAGTGAAATGGTTAAGAAAACCATGGTTAATATAGTCAATGCAATATTATGCAGCCGCAAAATGATAATTATGAAGAATATGCAGAAACATGGAAACCAGTTTATAACATCATATTTGTTTATAAAAGGCAGGATAAAAAAATTGCATGAACACTGATGGCGACCATGCAAAGTAAATATTCGTATTGACAAAGTCTGGAGAATATGCAAAATTGAAAATTATTGAAGGTTGGGAGAAAGATGGGTGTTTTTCCTTTTACTTGAAGAATGTTCTTTGTTAATGTTGAAAAATTATTTTCACAACAGGATGCGTTCTGTAAAAACAAATCCTCTTTTATTGCTTATAGAATAAAGTCAAGATGCTTCAGACTGTGCTCACTATGATGATTACGATGATCACGTTTATTAGGTACACTTGCTACATTCCAAAGAAAGAAGTGAGCGCGTTGCACAGGTGATTTATTACTATTATTATTCTTTTCTTACTTTCTTTTCTTTTCTTTTTTTTGAGACAGGGTCTCACTATCTTGTGCAGGCTGGTTTCAAACTCCTGGGCTCAAGCAATCCTCCTACCTCAGCATCCTGAGTAGCTGGGATTACAGGCACATGCTACCATGCACAATAAAATCTTGTGATTTTATTGAGAGCTCGTTTGGAGATTCTGGCAGGGGAGAACAGGTGCTCATATACCCTTGACTGAAGAATGATCCTCCTCTATCAGGAAAGGTCTTCCTCTTTGACCAAGTGTGCAGTTTCAGGAGGAATACATGTGGAGTGGTGAGGGAGAAAGGGGACAGGTGCCCAGCCAGCCTGATCAGCCGAATCAACTCTGGAGATCAGTGGGGTGACAGAGGTCACAGCCAGAGCGTCCTCACATTTTGTCATTTCATTGAATCTTCACAACAACCCTGTGAGATTAAAAACTAGTATTATCTTGAATTTACAGATTAGAAATCTGAGACTCAGCAAGGTTAGCCCTCCTGCCTAATTTTACACAGTCAGCAAAAAAGCTGGGCTTCAACCCCAGCCTGTGTAATTACAGAATTTGAGCTGAATTCCAGAATTGGCATTGTAGGTCAATGTTTAAAGAACTTCAGTCATTAATGTATCACTATGATGATTTTGGGGATAGCTGTGGCTCACACATTATGTACTGTGACTTAGTAATTTTAAAATTTAAACCAACTCACTTTAATTTAAAGTGAATGCCTACTTTAGCATTTTTGGTAAAAGCAGGAATCCCCTTGGAATCATTCATTAAATGTGTTGATTTTATTTTTCAGTGCACAATAAAATGAAAACATTAACAGTATAAAGTAGTCATTTGAGATCATATTGTACACCCCCCTTTGGGAAAAAGTGAACTACCTTATGCTCCAGCCTCCCATTCCCATCTTATCAGCCTCTGCCTGGTCCATCTCCCGCAGAGCTTTCCCAGCCTCACTCCGCTGGGGAAGCTCAGACCACCCTATACCTCTAGTTGCCCCCAGTCTCAGCACTTTCCCAGGTCTTGCCTGAGCCAAATCCAGATCAAAGGCATTAGTGGACAAAGAGGACACAGATTCAGAAGCCTGCACACTACAACAATGAATTTCCATTTCTTAAACTGCTACTGTGTGCCAGGCATTATTCCAGAAGCTTTATATACATTATCTCTATTGGATTTTTATAATGACCCTTGAAGCAGGTGTGATATTTTACTTCTATGTTATACGTTAAAAAAGTGAGGCACACAGGGGTTAAGGCATTTGCTTATCACACGATGGGTAAGTAACAGCCAGGATTCAAGGCTAGTCCTGTTGAGCCTCAAAGTCCTTTTTCTTACCATTCTGCTGTTCAGTCTTTTTATTTTTATTTATTTAATTTAATTTATTTCTTTTAGAGACAGGGTCTCCCTCTATTGCCTAGGCTGGAGTGCAGTGGTGCAGTCATAGGCTCACTGCAGCCTCAAACTCCCGGGCTCAAGCAATCCTCCTGCCTCAGCCTCCCAAGTAGCTGGGACTATAAGCATGCATCATCAGGCCTGGCTAATTCATTTTTATTTTTATTTTTTGTGGAGACAGAGTCTCGCTATGTTGCCCAGGCTGATCTTGAACTCCTGGCCTCAAGCTATCCTCCCACCTTGACCTCCCAAATTGCTGGGATTACAGGTGTGAGCCACAGTGCCCAGCTCTCTCTTTATTGATATATTGGTACATATTTATAGGATACATGTGATATTTTGTTACAGGCATAGAATGTATAATGTTCGACAGGGTATTTAGGGTCTCTCTCACCTCAAGCATTTATCATTTCTCCCATCCAAATACTAACCAGGCTCAACCCTGCTTAGCTTCCAAGAACAAACAAGATCTGGCATGTTCAGGGTGGTATGGCTGCAGACAAGCATTTATTATTTCTATGTGTTGGAAAATTTCAAGTCCTCTCTTCTAGCTATTTTGAAATACACAATACATTGTTGTTAACTATAGTCACCCTACTCTGCTTATTACTTCCATCTAATTGTATGTTTGCATCCACTAACCGACCTATCTTTTCCCCCGACCCCCAGGCTTGTTAATGATGAGGGTTATATAACAGGCTACCAGCTTCCTCCACCATGCACTCCAAAGTGGGCCTATACATTTTTTTGCCTCTCTAGGGTGTGGGGAAAAAAGGCACTCTCATTTATTACAGGTGGGGGTGTTAATTGGTGCGACCACTTTGGAAGACAATTTGACAAATAGCTATTAAATGTAAAATGCATATCCTCTGTGACCCAGAAATTCTCATTTTAGGAATTTATCCTGCAGTTATTCTTGAAATGTTCAAAAAGACATTTATAGATGGATAGTCAATGCAACTTTGTTTGTAAGTAGCATATGATGCTGAAGACATAACCTAAATATTATCAATAGGAAATTGGTTACATAAATTTTAGAACATCCACCTACAGCCATCAAAAAGAATAAAGAAGGTCTATATGTTCTTTTTTTTTTTTTTTTTTTTTTTTGAGATGGAGTCTCGCTTTGTTGCCCACCCTGGAGTGCAGTGGTGCGATCTCGGCTCACTGCAACCTCTGCCTCCCAGGTTCGAGCAATTCTCCTGCCTCAGCCTCCTGAGTAGCTGGGATTGCAGGCACCTGCCACCACACCTGGCTAATTTTTGTACTTCTATTAGAGATGGGGGTTTCATCATGATGGCCAGGCTGGTTTCAAACTCCTGACCTCAAGTGATCCGCCCACCTCAGCCTCCCAAAGTGCTGGGATTACAGACGTGAGCCACTGCGCCTGGCTAGGTCTATATGTTCTTATATTGAGCAGTACCAAAGATACTAAGTTAACAAAATAAGGTACAGAACAATTTAATAATATGCTACTATTGATGTCAAAAGCCTGTGGGATGAAATATAGATATAATAATTGTACACATATGCTGATGCATGCATGGATATCTCTGGAAGAACATGGAGGACACGGGTAACAACAGCTGCCCAGAATAATGTATCACAAGGACTCTGGTTGAGAGGGGAGGGCTGGGGATTCGTCTTGCCGCAGGGTTTGCCCAGCCATCAGACTGTCCTCGAGACACAGGCTAATTTGACGGGTGTGGGAATATGAGTAACATGGGTCATGCAGAATCCTAACTTCTCCCAGTGTCTCCTTCACCGACGTGCCCACAGCAGCCCTGCAGGCACTGACCTATGGATGAAATCTGATTTTTTAAACGGTGTATGGGGCCGGGTGTGGTGGCTCAGGCCTGTAATCCCAGTACTTTGGGAGGCCGAGGTGGACAGATCACCTGAGATCGGGAGTTTGAGACCAGCCTAGCCAACATGGCAAAACCCTGTCTCTACCAAAACTACAAAACTTAGCCGGGTGTGGTGGCCCATGGGAAATCCCAGCTACTTGGGAGGCGGAGGCAGGAGAATCGCTTGAACCCGGGAGGCGGAGGTTGCAGTGAACTGAGATCGCCCCATTGCACTCCAGATTGGGCAACAAGAGCGAAATTCCGTCTCAAAAAAAAAAAAAAATGGTGTGTGGCACCTCTCTCCACCAACTTTCTTTGGCTTCGGCTCTGGCCACGTGACACGCCTACGCCTGCTTCACCTCCTGTCATGAGTAAAACTTCCTGAGGCCTCCCAGAAGCTGAGCTGATGCTGGCGCCATGCTTTCTGTATAGCCTGCAGAATCATGAGCCTCAGGCTAACCTGATAGGTTTGGGAATATGAGTAACAGATCACGGAGAATTCTAACTTCTCCCAGTGTTGCCTCTCACCGACATGACCACACCAGCCCTGCTAGGCACTCCGTTAATTGATGAGAGGCTTCTTTTCTTTTCTTTCTTTCTTTCTTTCTTTCCTTCCTTTCTTTCTCTCTTTATTCCTTCCTTCCTTCCCTCCCTCCCTCTTTCTTTCTCTTTCTTTCTCTCTTTATTCCTTCCTTCCTTCCCTCCCTCCCTCTTTCTTTCTCTTTCTTTCTTTCTTTCTTTCTTTCTTTCTTTCTTTCTTTCTTTCTTTCTTTCTTTCTTTCTTTCTCTCTCTCTTTCCTTTCTTTCTTTCTCTTTCTTTCTTTCTTTCTTTCTTTCTTTCTTTCTTTCTTTCTTTCTTTCTTTCTTTCTTTCTTTCTTTCTTTCTTTCTTTCTTTCTTTCTTTCTTTCTTTCTTTCTTTCTTTCTTTCTTTCTCTTCTCCTCCTCCTCCTCCTCCTTCTCTCTCTGTCTCCTCTCACTCTTTCTTTTTTTTTGAGATGGAGTCTGGCTCTGTTGCCCAGGCTGGAGTGCAGTGGTGCAGTCTCGGCTTACTGCAACCTTCACCTCCCAGGTTCAAGCAATTCTCCTGCCTCAGCCTCCCGACTAGCTGGGATTACAGGTGCCCGCCACCACACCCAGCTAATTTTTGTATTTTTAGTACAGACGGGGTTTCGCCATGTTGGCCAGGCTGGTCTAGAACTCTCGACCTCAGGTGATCTGCCCACCTCAGCCTCCCAAATTGCTGGAATTACAGGCGTGAGACACCGTGCCCAGCCAGGAGGCTTATTTTCTTGATAAATTACCCAGTCTCAGGTATTTCTCTATAGCGATGCAAGAACAGCCTAATGCATCCAGGCTTAGCATCAGTGGACCCAGGTGGGAGAGGTTAAGATGTTAAGGTCTGAATGCCGCTTCCACACACCTTTGGGACCTAGGGACTCCCTCTCTATGTCTCTTTTCAGTAGAAGATGTTATCTTCTCCTTTCTCTGACCAGTAATTGGTGATGGTTTCAGAGATAGTTTTTCAGTCAAGATATATTTCAGTGGCTTCACTGAGCCCAAGTTTCCTCACCTCACTAGGACTTTATTTCCTTGTTTCTAGAAGAGGGATAACACATACTTCATAAGATGGTTGTGAGATTAAGGGAGCTGGTACCGGGTGGTGCATAAGGACAGGATAGAGCAATGGTGAGACCGCTCAAAAAGCGAAAAGTTGACCTGCGAGGGTGACACTTATAAAATCAGCACACAGTAGGAGTAGAAGGAATGCCCCTCATCAGTTACAATATTTGGAGGGTGCAAATTATAGAAAGCCCAGCCCTGGCCAGGCGCGGTGGCTCATGCCTATAATCCCAGCACTTTGGGAGGCCAAGGCAGGCGGATCATGAGGTCAGGAGTTCAAGAACAGCCTGACCAACATGGTGAAACCCCACCTCTACTAAAAATACAAAATCAGCTGGGCGAGGTGGCGTGTGCCTGTAATCCCAGCTACTCAGGAGGCTGAGGCAGGAGAATCACTTGAAACCAGGAGGTGGAGGTTGCAGTGAGTCGAGATCACGCCACTGCACTCCAGCCTGGGCAACAGAGCGAGACTCCATCTCAAAAGAAGAAAAAAAAAAAAAAAAAAAAGAAAACCCAGCCCTAACTGGCTTAAATAGTAAGAAGCTCTATTGTATTATCTATCTCAGTCAGCAGCAAGTCCAGAGGTAGGGGACTCCAGGGTTGGTTGATCCAGTGGCTTAACGATGTCATCAAGGACCCAGGTTCTTTCTGTCTTAGCACCTCTGTCTGCAAGGCCAGCTTAATCCTAAGTCAGGTTGTTCTTGTCTTGATTACAAGTTGGCTGCTGGGCCAGCCAACGCTGCATGCCTCCCTGTTCATCTTCAGAAGGAGAAAGTGGCTCTTCCCCAGTCATGGAATGAAAGAGTTTCCTTTCTGTCTGGGATTGCTTAGGTCAAAACCCACCTGGAACCAATGACTGTCACCAGGAAGGTCGTATGCACTGATTGTCTTAAGTCAGGATTCCTGAGCCAGTCTTGGGCAAGGAGTGTGATACTGTCATGATTGTCTTGGGCTCATCAGGACAGCTCTGCAGATGAGATCAAACCCCAAGCCACATTATTCTGAACAGTGGGGAGATGTCAAACACAATGTTGGGAGATGTCAAACACAATGTCTACCCCAGATCCCTAGGTCCAGGTCACAGCATCTTGGCTGGACATAAAATGTAGTAAAAGAAAGACTATCCATCCATTTATTTACCTATTCATCTGGTTTTTGATTTTTTAAATTTTATTTTATAAGACAGAGTCTCACTCTGTCACCCAGACTGGAGTGCAGTGGCTCGATCATGGCTCATGGCAGTCTCAACCTCCCAGGCTCAAGTGACCCTCCCATGCTCAAGTGATCGTCCTACCTCAGTCTCCCACGTAGCTAGAACTACAGGTGCATGCCACCATACTCAGTTAATTTTTGCATTTTTTGTAGAGACAGGGTTTCGTCATGATGCCCAGGCTGGTATTCAACTCCTGAGCTCAAGCAATACGCTTTCCTTTGCCTCCCAAAATGCTGGGATTATAGGCATGAGCCACTGCTCCTGGCTCATCTGTTTAATAATTTATGAAACAACTACTGGGTGCCAAGCATGGGGCCAGGGGCTGGAGCTAGCAGGAACCAGGCAGATCTCTTCCAAGTCCTTGGTTTCTTAAAGGTTTTGCTCATAATTCCTCTTTTCTTTTCTTCTTTCTTTTTTTTTTTTTTGAGACCGAGTCTTGCTCTGTTGCCCAGGCTGGAGTGCAGTGGCATGATCTCAGCTCACTGCAACCTCCGCCTCCTCAGTTCAAGCGATTCTCCTGCCTCAGCCTCCTGAGTAGCTGGGACTATAGGTGTCTGCCACTACGCCCAGCTAATTTTTATATTTTTAGCAGAGACGGGGTTTCACCATATTGGCCAGGCTGCTCTTGAGCCCCTGACCTTGTGATCCGCCCACCTCGGCCTCCCAAAGTACTGGGATTACAGGCGTGAGCCACCACGCCCAGCCAATTTCCCTTTTCAATGAGGCCTCACTGACCTCCATACTCCAATCCTCCATGTGGCCCACTCAGCTCTACTTTTTCTTCCCCATAGCACTCACGGCCTCCTAACATACTATGTAAGTTATTTATTTACTAGGTTTACTGCTTACTTTCTGTCTTCCTCTACTAGAATGTAAACTCCATGAGAATAGAAATTGGTGCCTTTTTATTTAGTGTGGTGTCTGCAGTCCCGGCTTAGTCCCTGGCACACGACAGTCACTCCGCCCACAGCTGTTGAATAAGTGACTAAAGGTTCCTGCCCTCATATTGTTATGAGGGGGTGTGCAGGTGGTTAGAGAAAAATCTGAGGCACAAGAAAATGTATAGAGTTTAAGAAAAAAAGCAACCCATGAATTGGGGTAGTTTCAGAGGTAGTTTTTCAGTCATGACAGATTTCAGTGGCTTCACTGAGCCCAAGTTCTTTCACCTCTCTAGGACTTTATTTCCTTATTTCTAGAACGGGGATAACACAAACTTCATAAGGCGGTAATGAGAGTAAGAGCTGGTATGGGGTGATGCATAAGGACAGGATAGAGCAGTGGTGAGACCGCTCAGATGACAAAGCGTCAGAGAGCAGTATTTACAAGGGAAATGTGGAAGCATGATAAAGAAATTATTTGGGCTGGGCACAGTGACTCACAACTAATAACAAAACTTTGGGAGGCCAAGGTGGGAGGATCACTTGAACCCAGAAGTTCAAGGCTGCAGTGAGCTCTGATTTTGCCACTGCACTCCAGCCTGGTCAACAGAGTGAGACCCTGGCTCAAAACATTATTTGATTGGTTACAGTTATACAGGTGCCCTGTCTGGTCTATTCCATTTGAAAGTTCCTAGTTCTCTAATTTTAAGTTTGTTGGCTGTTTCTGATCGGTTAAGCTTAAGTTTTGTTTTCCTTTAATACAGTTATGTGCCCCATAATGACATTTTGGTCAAGGACAGACCACATACACAATGGTGGTCCCATAAGATTATAACGGAGCTGAAACATTCCTGTTGTCTATGGCGTAGCGGTCCTGATGTTATAGCACAACGCATTACTTATACGTTTGTGGCAATGCTGGTGTAAACACACCTACTGCACTGCCAGTCATATAAAAGAATAGCAGATACAGTTACATGTAGTACATAATATTTGATAATGATAATACATAACTATATTACTGGTTTATGTATTTACTATACTATTTATCTTTATTTTATTTTATTTTATTTTATTTTTGAGACACAGTCTCACTCTGTCACCCAGGCTGGAGTACAGTGGCGTGATCTTGGCTCACCGCAACCTCCCCTTCCTGGGTTCAAGCGATTCTCCTGCCTCAGCCTCCTGAGTAGCTGGGATTACAGGCGTGCACCATGACACCCTGCTAATATTTTTTGTAATTTTAGTAGAGACGGGGTTTTGCCATGTTGGCCAGGCTGGTCTTGAACTCCTGACCTCAAGTGATCACCCCGCCTCGGCTTCCCAAAGTGCTGGGATTACAGGCGTGAGCCACCACGCATGGCCTATTTATCATTATTTTAGAGTGTACGCCTTATACTTATAAAAAAGCTAACTGTAAAACAGCCTCGGGCAGGTCTCTGACGCTTTGTCATCTGAGCGGTCTCACCATTGCTCTATCCTGTCCTTATGCATCACCCTATACCAGCTCTTACTCTCATTACCGCCTTATGAAGTTTGTGTTATCCCCGTTCTAGAAATAAGGAAATAAAGTCCTAGAGAGGTGAAAGAACTTGGGCTCAGTGAAGCCACTGAAATCTGTCATGACTGAAAAACTACCTCTGAAACTACCCCAATTCATGGATTGCTTTTTTTCTTAAACTCTATACATTTTCTTGTGCCTCAGATTTTTCTCTAACCACCTGCACACCCCCTCATAACAATATGAGGGCAGGAACCTTTAGTCACTTATTCAACAGCCGTGGGCGGAGTGACTGTCTCCGCCAGGGACTAAGCCGGGGCTGCAGACACCACACTAAATAAAAAGGCACCAATTTCTATTCTCATGGAGTTTACATTCTAGTAGAGGAAGACAGAAAGTAAGCAGTAAACCTAGTAAATAGATAACTTACATAGTATGTTAGGAGGCCGTGAGTGCTATGGGGAAGAAAAAGTAGAGCTGAGTGGGCCACATGGAGGAGTGGAGTATGGAGGTCAGTGAGGCCTCATTGAAAAGGGAAATTGGCTGGGCGTGGTGGCTCACGCCTGTAATCCCAGCACTTTGGGAGGCCGAGGTGGGCGAATCACAAGGGCGGGCGGATCACAAGGTCAGGAGTTCAAGACCAGAAGAAGACATTGTTATCATAGGAGATGACAGCTCCGTGCCTATTATTGTCCCTGAAAACCTTCTAGTGTGGAAGTGGAAGACAGTGATATTGACGATAGGACCCAGTGTAGGCCTAGGCTAATGCGTGTGTTTGTGTCTTAGCTTTTAACAAGAAAGTTTAAAAAGTTAAAATAAAATTTAAAAATTTTTAAATAGTAAAATGCTGCCCAGGAACAGTGGCTCACACCTGTTATCCCACCATTTGGGGAGGCCAAGGAGGGTGGATTGCTTGAGCTCAGGAGTTCAAGACCAGCCTGGGCAACACAGTGAAACCCCACCTCTACAAAAAATACAAACATTAGCCGGGTGTGGTGGCATGCGGCTATAGTCCCAGCTAATCGAGGGGCTGAGGTGGGAGGATCACTTGACCCCAGGTGGCTGAGGCTGCAGTGAGCTGTGACTGTGCCACTGCACTCCAGCCTAGGTGACAGAGTGAAACCCTGTCTCAAAAGAAAAAAAAAAAAAAAGAAAACATCTTAAAGAATAAGGATGTAAAGCAAGAAAATATTTTTGTGTAGCTGTTCAATGTTTGTGTTTTAAGCCAAGTGTTAATACAAAAGAGTCAAAAGTTTTAATTTAAAAGTTTATAAAGTAAAAAAGCTAATAAGCTAGGGTAAATTTTTTATTGAAAAAAGAAAAATATCTTTGCATAAACTTAGTGTAGTCTAAGTGTACATTGCTTTTATTTTATTTATTTTTTATTTTTTTGAGACAGAGTTTCACTGTTGTTGCCCAGGCTGGAGTGCAATGGCATGATCTTGGCTCATGGCAAACTCCACCTCCTGGGTTCAAGTGATTCTCCTGCCTCAGCCTCCTGAGTAGCTGGGATTACAGGTACCTGCCACCACGCACGGCTAGTTTTTTTGCATTTTTGTTTTTGAAACAGAGTTTCACTGTTTAACCCAGGCTGGAGTGCAATGGCATGATCTGGGCTCACTGCAACCTCCGCCTCCCGGGTTCAAGAGATTCTCCTGCCTCAGCCTCCCGAGTAGCTGGGATTATAGGCATGTGCCACCACACTTGGCTAATTTTTGTATTTTTGGTAGAGACAGGGTTTTGCCATGTTGGCCAGGCTGGTCTAGAACTCCTGACCTCAAGTGATCCACCCGCCTCGGCCTCCCATAGTGCTGGGATTACAGGTGTGAGCCACCATGCCCAGCTGTTTTTTTTGTATTTTTAGTAGAGATGGGGGGGTTTCACCATGTTGGCCAGTCTGGTCTCGAACTCCTGACCTCAGGTGATCCACCTGCCTCGGCCTCCCAAAGTGCTGGGATTACAGGCATGAGCCACCACGCCCAGCCAGTATACAGTATTTATAAAGTCTCCAGTAGTGTGCAGCAATGTCCTAGACCTTCACATTCACTCACCACTCACTGACTCACCCAGAGCAACTGCCAGTCCTGCCAGCTGCATGCATGGTAAATGCCCTATACAGGTGAACCATTTTTTAATATTTTATACTCTATTTTTACTGTACCTTTTCTATGATTAGCTACACAAATGCTTACCATTGTGTTACAACTGCCTACAGTAATCAGTACAGTAACATGTATGGGTTGGTAACCTAGGAGCAAAGTAGCCTAGGCGACACCATGTTGCCTACGTGTGTAGTAGTCTGTACTGTCTAGATTTGTGTAAATACACTCTCTCGTGTTTGCATAAAGATAAAATCACCTAATGACACATTTCTCTGAGCGTATTCCTGTTGTTAAGCAACACATGTATAAGCATTTACAAGAAATAGCTCAAAAAAAAATTTTTTTTGAAACAGGGTCACGCTTTGTCACCCAGGCTGGAGTGCAGTGGCGCAATCTCGGCTCACTGCAATATTTGTCTTCCCGGTTCAATCGATTCTCTGACCTTAGCCTCCTGAGTCGCTAGGACTACAGGCACGCACCATCATGCCCAGCTAATTTTTTTGTATTTTATTAGAGATGGGGTTTCATCATGTTGGCCAGGCTGGTCTCGAACTCTTGACCTCAGGTGATCTGCCCACCTTGGCCTCCCAACATGCTGGGATTATAGGCATGAGCTACCATGTCCAGCCATTATGTTTTTTTGGTTGTTTAGTTTTTTTGTTGTTGTTGTTTTTTTTTAAGAGACAGATTCTCACTCTGTCATCAAGGCTGGAGTGCAATGGCACAACCGTAGCTCACTGCAGCCTCCAACTCCTGGGCTCAAGGGACCCTCCTGCCTCAGACTTCCCAGTAACTGAGACTGTGAGCCACCATGCTTAGCTAATTATTTTTTGTAGAGGTGGGGTCTTTCTATGTTGCTCAGGTTTGTCTCAAACTCCTGGGCTCTATCAGTCCTCCTGCTTTGACCTCCCAAAGGGCTGGGATTACAGGTGTGAGCCTGAAAACCTTCTAGTGTGGAAGAGGAGGATAGGCCCAGGCCACTTATGTTTTCAAATTAAGCAAGGTTTAGGTCACTTATGAAGCCTAACTAGTTTTGCTTGCTCAAGGGATCTTCAGGCCTGACCTCGGTTTTCATTTGTTTTAACAGTGTTTATGTGTATGTGTGTGTGTTTATGTACGTGCATGATGGGGGGAAAGCTCGGAAATCAAGTAAGCCAAACACAAATATATAATTATAAGCAGGGATAAATTCTATGATGAAGGAGTATGGGCCACGGGAGAGCACTTGTGCCCGTCTGGTGATCAGGAACAATGTCCTTCAGGAAGTGACATTTGAGCCATGCCCTGAAGTATGATAAGAGTTAGTTAGGGGTGAGGCAGTGAGACCCAGAGTTGGGGCTTCCTGCATGAGCTCAGCTGGGCACTGAGGACCCAGTGGACTCTCCTACAGGGCAGTGAGGAGCAGAACGGCTGAGGAGGGCTGAGTGTGGTGGCTCACACTTGTAATCCCAAGGGCTTTGAGAGGCTGATGGGAGAGAGCTCCTGATGGATAGAGCTCAGGAGTTTGAGACCAGCCTGAGCAACATAGCGAGACTCCATCACTGTAAAAAGTTTTTAAAAATTGGCTGGGTGTGGTGGTATGCATCTGCAGTCTCAGCTACTCAAGAGGCTGGGGTAAGAGGATTGCTAGAGCCTAGGAGGTGGAGGCTGCAGTGAACCATGATTGTGCCACTGTACTCCAGCCTAGGGGACAAAGCGAGATCCTGTCTAAAAAATGAATGAATAGGTTGTGCGCAGTGACTCACGCCTGTAATCCCAGCACTTTTGGAGGCTGAGGCAGGTGGATCGCCTACGATCGGGAGTTTGAGATCAGCCTGGCCAATATGGTGAAACCCCAATGCAAAAATTAACTGGGCATGGTGGCTCACATCTGTAATTCCAACTACTCGGGAGGCTGAAGCATGAGAATCTCTTGAACCTAGTGGGCAGAGGTTGCAGTGAGTCGAGATCACGCCACTGCACTCCAGCCTGGGAGACAGTGAGACGCCATCAAAAAAAGAAAGAAAGGAAAGAAGGAAGGAAGGGAGGGAGGGAGGAGGGGGAGAGAGAGAGAGAGGGAGGGAGGGAGGAGGGGGAGAGAGAGAGAGAGGGAGGGAGGGAGAGAGAGAGAGAAAGAAAGAAAGACAGGAGGGAGGGAGGGAAGGAAGGAAGAAGAGAAAGAAAAGAATAAATAACAATTAAAACAAATAAATAAAGAAAAGGCCAGGGAGCACTGGCAGCCTGTCCAAAGTTTCAGGTCACTTTAGTAAAGGGAGAGCAATGGCTCCTCCCAGGACCTCTGGGATCTCAGCATTGATATGGCAGCCATGGAAGTGCTAGGGCCCAGGCAGACCATCTCAGGGAAAACAAGTGGCTCTGCCCCGCCTTGGCCACTTCCTGGCCCTCTGCATGCCCCAGGGTCTCAGCACCAAGCTGTTCTCAGTGAGTAGCTCTCACTCTGCCAGGGCTCTTGGGCTTACATCCTATGATGACGATGGAGTGCATAAAGGATGGGACTGTGATAGCCTAGAGCTAGGGGTTCGAATCTCATGAGATGTTCATGGAGCCCTGGGAGGGAGCTCAGTGCAAGTTCGTTTCTCTTTTTTGGTTGAGATGGGGCTCAGAGGAGGCAGGATTTGTTCAAGGACACACAGGGAGTGTTTCAGTGCGGGGCGGAGGTTTATGGAGAAAGGGTGACCATCCAAGGCTTGTACAAAGATCTTAATGACTTTGACCAGCAAGCCTCAACTCTGTAGACTTGGTGGGGGCCAGGCCCTCCCAAACACGCCTGACAGGTGTCTGTGGTCTTGGGGACATTGTCGCTCCCCCTCCTGCTGATGCTGTGCTGTCCCCTTCCCATGACGCAGATCTCCTGTCCTTGCTGAGAGAGGATGGGTTCTCTTCTTACCAATACTGAAGATCTTTAGTAAAAGTTCTCTTTTTTCTCTGTTTTCATTTTCTGAAAGTCCCTCTCTTGAGAAATCAGGACAAGTGAGTCAGGGCCAGGGACAGAAAACAGTGTGGGCCGGGTGTGGTGGCTCACGCCTGTAATCCCAGCACTTTGGGAGGCCAAGGTGGCAGATCACTTGAAGTCAGGAGTTTGAGACTAGCCTGGCCAACATGGTGAAACCTCGTCTCTACAAAATACGAAAATTAGCCAGGTGCAGTGGTATATGCCTGTAATCCCAGCTATTCGGGGGGCTGAGGCAGAAGAATCACATGAACCGGGAGGCAGAGGTTGCAGGGAGCTGAGACTGGGCCACTGCACTCCAGCCTCTTGGCAACAGAGCCAGACTACCTCTCAACACAAAAATAAAAACAAACAAAAAACAGTGTATACTTTGTGTTTTTCTCGAAAGCACTGTCAAGCCAGTGCCTGCAGCAGTGGGCCTAGACACCTCCAGAATTGCCTCAGGGTCAGTTTCCAACTTCCCTGGACACTTTCCCCAGGTACGAGTCCCACCTACTTTTTGATTGTCCTAAATCCAGAGTCTGTGGCCTGACCTGGTTTGTCACAGCTCTCAGTCCCTCCTCATCCTGAATCCCAGCGAGCTGCAGGTGTGTGCAGAAGAGGCACACCACACTCAATACATCTTGCATCCTCGCTGGACCCAATCCATTGGCTTGGTGATGTACAGACTGAGCCTCATGGTAGCCGTTCGTTGCTGTTGTCCTTTCCAGAGCAATCTGCCAGCTTGGCGTCCCTGAGTTCTACTTGTCAGCAATTCCTCCAATCCCATCACTTACTTTGGACTTCTTTGTTTTTTTTTTTTTTTTTTTTTTTTTTTTTTTTTTTTGAGACGGAGTCTCGCTCTGTCGCCCGGGCTGGAGTGCAGTGGCCGGATCTCAGCTCACTGCAAGCTCCGCCTCCCGGGTTTACGCCATTCTCCTGCCTCAGCCTCCCAAGTAACTGGGACTACAGGCGCCCGCCATCTCGCCCGGCTAGTTTTTTGTATTTTTTAGTAGAGACGGGGTTTCACCGTGTTCGCCAGGATGGTCTCGATCTCCTGACCTCGTGATCCACCCGTCTCGGCCTCCCAAAGTGCTGGGATTACAGGCTTGAGCCACCGCGCCCGGCCTAGACTTCTTTGTTGGGTGGGTTGCTTTATCTAAAATTTTCAGATTTGATTTCAGGTCCCTTCTTTGCCCTTTGCCCCTTAATATGGCTTAATGGCAGACCCTGTCAGAGGTAGAAAAAAAACCGAGGAGCCCCGACGTTGAGGTGCACAAGTTGGAGGGTTAGACAAGTCCAGCCACAACCAGCCCAGGCCGCAGTGTAGGGAGGCCTGCCCAGCCGCTCCGTGGTTGAGGGTGGAGCATACAGGAAGGCTTCCTTCTTGCAGCAGCCCAGGTGCTCTGGCTGCCCCAGCTGCCTGGCTTTGGTAGAAGAAAGAAAGGTTCTTTCTCTGACTTGTCACCTAATGGCACAATGAGATTGCACATAAAGAACACTTAACCTGGGTCTGCTCTTCCAAAAGCCTTGGGCCTCTGACTGCAACATGGAGTCTGGGTATCGCTCCCCACCCCTGCCCCGGCCCACCTGCTGAGGTGCTAGGCGTGTGCCTAATCACCTAATTTCTCCGTGTCACCTCTTAGGTATCACCTCCCCTGAGCCCAAATACTTATCAGGTGGGGGCTGACACCTGAATAGTTACTCGGGGGAGGTATCTGCTTCTTATTGGGAACTCCGAAACCAGACAAAAAGCAAGGTCAAGTCCGCCTAAACGACGCTTCCTCCATGACTTCAGGCTTGCGGGGGCTGGAGCGTGGGGGTGGGAATGGAGTAGGGGGCCTCAGGGAGGGCAAGTGGAAGTGCCTTGCTTTGCAAAATGTAGAGAACTGTGTAAATAGGAGTGATTATTCTGTCCCTTCCCTTTCTTTCCAACAGGAATCAGCATCCCACGGCCCATGTTCAGCTATGAAGAATGGAAACTGAGGCTCTGGGAGGGGTATAGGGAGGAGCCAGCAGGGTCTTCAGTTCATATTAGTGCCCTTTCCTCCACAGGCATGTCTGTGTTTTATTTTATTTTATTTTTTATTTAATTTTTTTTTTTTTTGGCAGAGTCTCGCTCTGTCACCCAGGCTGGAGTGCAGTGGTACGCTCTTGACTCACTGCAATCTCTGCCTCCCGGGTTCAAGTGATTCTCCTGCTTCAGCCTCCCGAGTAGCTGAGATTACAGGTGCCTGCCACCACACCTGGTTGATTTTTGTAATTTTAGTAGAGACAGGATGATTTCACCATGTTGGCCAGGCTTGTCTCAAAATCCTGACCAAGTGATCCATCTGCCTCAGCCTCCCAAAGTGCTGGGATTATAGGTGTCAGCCACTGCGCCTGGCCACATCTGTGTTTTAAATGGGAGGAAAGGGGATAATGTGCATTTTGTGGAAGCTTGGGCCATTTGTGTCTAGGACTCTTATGAGCTTCATGAGTTTTCCCCAGGGAGGACACCACTCCCCTAAGGGGGTGAGGACCTCCAGTCCTTACAAGGTTCAGCCTTTCAAAATGGAGGCAGCAGTTCCAGGCCTGGGCGGGTTCTGTTCACACTGGGAGAGGGCAAGTGAGTGGTGTTTGGGACATGGGAAAGTCTTATGAAACCAGAGATGCTCCAATTCCTAGTGATAGGAAAGCATTAAGCTACTTGGCATCTTAAAACCAAGAGTGGTTCCAGTTTGGAGATTGTTAATACACCTTACAACACCGTCGCCATTATTAGGAAGAAGCTCTGTTTGATGACATCCCACCCTGTGGGTACCTTTATGAACAGGAATTTGCTTTTTCAAATCCCAGAGAAGTAAGATTAAAGTTGGCTCTTCTCCATCCTTGAAAAATTTGGTTTTAGGGTGAATTCAAGAATGACTGACCATACAGAATGGGGAGCAAACTTGGGAAGAAATAAGGCACAGTTCAGAGCTCTCCCAAGAGTCACCCCTGAACTGCACCCAGGCCATCAGGTGTCTCTGTGGGTAGAGCTTAGGAATCTACAATCCATTTTAAAATTAAAGTACATCGGTGCTGGGCGCGGTGGCTCGCGCCTGTAATATCAGCACTTTGGGAGGCCGAGGTGGGAGGCTCATGAGGTCAGGAGTTTGAGACCAGCCTGGCTAACATGGTGAAACCCCGTCTCTACTAACAATACAAAAATTAGGTGGGCATGGTGGCAGACGCCTGTAGTCCCAGCTACTCGGGAGGCTGAGTCAGAAGAATTTCTTGAACCCGGGAGGCGGAGGTTGCGGTAAGCCAAGATTGTGCCACAGGACTCCAGCCTGGGTGACAGAGCGGGACTCTGTCTCAAAAAAAAAAAAAAGAAAAAAGATGAAAGTATGTCATACATACTACTGTTAAGGGCACAGACCTTAAGCATACAACCCAATGAAATTTTACACATCTATACAGCTATATAACTACCACCTAGATCAAGACACTTTCCAGGCACTCAGACTCCATCATACCCCTCCCCAGCAGAGTAACAGACCCACCTCTCCTGCTCCAGTGCTAATGAACCACTATTCTGACTTTTCTCACCATCAATTAGTTTTGGCCATTCTTGAATTTCACACAGATATACATTGTCAGGCATGGTGACTCACGCCTGTAATCTCAGCACTTTGGGAGACTGAGACGGGAGGATCACTTGAGCCCAGGAGTTGGAGACTATTCTGGATAACATAGTGAGACCTCCAACTCTACAAAAAAAAAAAAAAAAAAAAAAAAAAAAAAAAAAAAATTAGCTGGTCATGGTGGTGCATGCCTGTAGTCTTAGCTCTTTGAGAGGCTGAGACAGGAGAATCTCTTGAGCCTGGGAGGCTGAGGCTGCATTGAGCCATGATTGCACCACTGCACTGCAGCCTAGGTGACAGAGTGAGATTCTGCCTCAAAAAAAAAAAAAAAAAGTATATATATATACACACACACACACACACACACACATTATGTACTTTTTGGCATCTGGTGTCTTTTGCTCAACATCGGCGAAAATCATCTACACTGTGCGTATGAAAGGTTGGTTCTTTTTGCTGTGATGCAGTATTCCGTCGTGTGACTACAGGATGATTTGCTTATCTGTATTCCTATCGGTGGGCATTTGGGCTGTTTCCAGGTTCTGGCTATTATGAATAAAGTTGCTATGGATATTCTTGTACACGACTTCGGGTGAGCATATGCACTCATTTCGCTCATGTAAATACCTTGGGTGGAATTACCTGATCATAAGGTAGGTGTGTTGGCTTTGTAATGGGCTGACTTGGTTATCCTGAATTCCCTTTCTTGTGCATTTCTGGTTAGACTGGAACATGAGGGTGACTCTTGGAGGAATGTGGAGGGCAGAAGGGAAGCAGCAATCCGTTTGTGGCTCACACACGTTGTGGCTGAACTGCTGGTACACCTGGTTGGCAGGCAGCTGGCTTCTCCTTTGGCTTTGCCTGCTGTAGGGCCAGGTGTGCCTGTGGTTAGCTCCATGCAGTGAATCCGGGCTTCTGCAAAATACTCACATTAACAACGACAGAGACAACAAAAGCTGATGTGGATTTAAAGGCTTCAGTTCATCCTCCTGGAGTTCCAGTTCATACTTATGGGCCTCAGCTTGCTCTGTCTTCCCCACTTTATATGCATCTTCCCTTCCCAACTGCCTGACCTGTGGCATTCAACTGCAACATGACATGCAAAGGTAATAGCCTGACAAGATTGCTTAACCACCTCTTACAATTGAGTAAGGCCAAATCCCTGCAGCAATCCACAGAGAGAGTGGTTCCGCATCCCTGGTTGAACTTGGCTGATTCATTAAGTGTTTGTTTAACTCATTTCAAAACTGCCAGACACTTTTCCAAAGTGGCTGTTACTGCTCACTCCCTCCAGTTGTTCTGTGTCCAAGCCCCACCTTGATATTTTCATTCTTTAAAATTTTACCCATTCCAGTGGGGGGATATACCTGCAGTTTTGAACAGCTTGTTATGAAAGCGAGTGGGTAAGAAACTAGTCTGAGGAAAGAATTCAGTGCCTAAAGGATGCCAGTTTGATTTTCAATGATATCTTCACCACTTATTGGCTGTATGATCTTAGTTGACTTTTTCTCTCTCTGGGCTTCAGTTTTCTCATCTATGAAATGAATTCTTAATCATCGCTAACAAGTATTGACTGCTTACCAGATGGCAGACACTGTTCTAAGCACTTTATGTGTATCCCCTCATTGAATCCTCTTGACAAATGTTGAGGTGGGTGCTATTATTATCCCCAATTCGGAGAAAGGGAAACTGACTTAGGTAATCTGCCCGAGGTTACAAAGCTTATAAATAACAGAGCCAGGATTCAAACCCATACAGTCTGGCTTCCAAGTCCATGTTTTTACCATCTCTGTCCCTCCATTGTAAGGAAGCGCGAGGATACAGTGACAACACGGAAGTGAATTATCTGCAAAGGGCAGCACAGCTAGTGTGTATTGATTATTTCTCTTCAGTGGGTCTCAATGGGAAATTGCCTTTCAGTTCTATTAAATATGCAGAAATTAATCTAAGCAAACAAGGAAACACAAGCCTTCCACAATCATGATAAATGGAGCCAGAAAAGTAAGCTCTTCCTAGGATCCAGGAAAATCCAGCACTGTCCAAAGGAGAGGACACCCAGATGGCTCCTTGCCTTGGATATTCTGATCCTTGGCTGGATGGAGGCTTTATAGTGGTATGTCAAGCTTCACCTATGTGTTAATCCATCAACTCCCTTCCCTCTGACTTTGTACTCAACAAAGAACCTTCTGGTATTGATTTCCTTTCCCAAAAGCCTGTCCTTCCTGAAAGAGATTGTGCTGACCAGTCAGCCTTAGGATTCCCGTCTGCTGGGTGGTTTTATTTCTCAGTGTAAATTAATAAATTGCATTTCAGGTTTATCAATCAGTCTCTTATGAGTTGGTTTAGTGTGGGTCATTTCCCCTAGACTTAATCACAACAACTAAGCTCCCAGGGAGGGGCGGGGAAGGGAACACCACTGGAGTAGTATAACAGAGATGTCCAAAGAATGGTATGAAAAGATATACTATTAGGCTGAAGAGGACACAGAGAGGACTTCTGTATGGGGAAGGGAACATCAAGACAGGATTCCTGGAGGCAGATCACACTGGCACAGGAAAAGAGGTCCTTCAGCATAATGGTGAAAACATGGACTCTGGAGTCTGCCTATCTGGGCTGGAAGTCTATCTCCTCCCATTCACTGACTGAGTGACTTGACCAAGTGACTTCATCTCTTGAGGCCTCAGTTTCTTCGTCTTTAAAGTTGGCATAATGATAGTACCTCCCCTCCTTATGGGGTGGCTGTGGGCATTAAATAATAATATATATTACATAGAGCTCTCAGCACAATGCCTGTCCCAAAAGCAACACTCAGTAAATGATCGTCATTACTGTTGCCATTATTAATACCCAAAAGGGTGCTTTCATTGAGAATTCTAGACAGGCACACATTTGAGGCCTGCTGCCTCCCTGAGGCCCCTGAGGCAATTTTGTCTTAAAAGGAATAAGAATTGAGTCTGTGTTTGCTTTAAGACCTGGAGGGCAGAATGCTTTTTGCAGATAGGGCTCTTTCCTTGAGAGTGGTCACAGCCCATCTTGCGGTTTTGCAACCCACGAGGAGAGCTGCATGTACAATCTATAAGAACCCATCAGCCCCGGGAACTTCCGTGGTTTCTGAGTCACTCTTAGGCCACTTGAGCTTCCAAGCAGAGGCTCCCAGGGCAGACTCACCATACAGGCCTTTTCTGCCCTCTCCCGTGCTGCATCTGGAGGCACACTCCTGCACCCCACGACAGATCCCTGCTCACTGTCAGCCTCTGTATGGAGTCCCAGCATTTCAGCAAGTCAGGGCTAAGAGAGGTTCAGCACTCGCTTCACAGAGGTAGGAATGGAGGCCCCAGGAGAGAAAGGTGCCCGGGGTAGCCCACCCAGGGGGCTCCAGAGCCGGGACTGGACCCTGGGTCTCCCACTTCCTTGTCCAGTGCTCTGTCTACAGTCCCCAGTGGAGCCTTCCCTAATTTCACCACAGACTTGCTTCCAGTCTAATGCCATGCCTCGAGTATCATCTGGGGTTCCCATCCTACATGGGCTCTCCTGGCAAGTGGAGGTTCCCCTCCGCCCCAGCTTCTCCTTCTCCCTCCAGCTAATCCCTACCTGCTTCCCCACCCGCCAGCGCCATGGAAACTGTTCCAGTCTTTTCCTGCTTCCCTTTGCCTTTTTTCACAACAAAAATCCAATGTTCAACTGGCCCCAGCAGTTTCCTGCTCTTTTCATCTTGGGGGAGTTGGGCAAAGCTCCCAGTGTGAAAAACCCCGTTGTTTTCACTCAGGAGTCCTGTCTCCTCCTCCTGGATCCATTTCCTCTTTTCATGATCATGCGTGTGGGTGGGTGTGGGTGTCTGTGTGAGCAGAGCAGGGAGACACAGAATCACAGACAGGCAGCATTACTCTCTTTGTTTTCATCAAGGGTGCCATCTGAAAGAACTACCCATCTTCATTCCTATTGGTGATAACTGGTACCCCCATCAACCCGATTCCAGAGTTCCTGCTCTGTCCAGCTCTTGGGAAGCCTCCCAGGAAGGCTGCGTAGGGCACAGATTAAGAGCATCCACTGGCTGGGCATGTTGGCTCAGTCCTGTAATCCTAGCACTTTGGGGGACCGAGGCAGGCAGAGCACTTGAGCCCTGGAGTTTGAGACCAGTCTGGCCAACATGGTGAAACCCCATCTGTACTAAAAATGCAAAAAAAAATTAGCTGGGTATGGTGGCGCACGCCTGTAATCCCAGCTACTCGGGAGGCTGAGGCAGAAGAATCACTTGAACCTGGGAGGTGGAGGCTGCAGTGAACTGAGATCACACCACTGCACTCCAGCCTGGGTGACAGAGTGAGATGCTCTCTCAAAACAAAACGAAACAAAACAAAAAGCATTCGCTGCATTCAGAGCATCAGGTTTCTGTCCCAGTCCTGGCACTGCTACCTGGTGATGTTGGGGGAGCTGCTTCATCCCTCTGGGCCTCAGTTGGCCCAGATAATAGATGCTAATAACAACACCTATCGTGAGATTCAGTGACAGATTAAGCAAAAAGCGCTTCGAATCAGATACATAGTCATTGCTCAGTGCATTGCAGGTATTATTGATATTTCTTCTTTTTCTTCTCAGGGACGGGACGTGCCTGCACGTTGACACACTGTTCCCCAGCCTGGTCCTCAGAGTTGCAGGTTTAGATATTGTCAGTGCACTGAGGCATTCCTTTCTGGCAAAGTCTATTGGGAAGTCCAGTTACCAGTAAACGGTTGCTTGATGAACATGGAAGTGGAGCTGGGGCTTGGGAGGGTGAGTAGCAGGAGCCTCATACGGCCTGGTGTGATGGGGCCTGGGGCTCCTCTTTCTATTAGGCCTGGCCCAGCGCTTCCAGTGTCTGGTCTGGTGGAGGAGTTCTGTTTTCTGCATGATGAAAGGGAGGCTGATCCAGGTACAACCTCTGCTGCCTCTCGCATCCACTGAAGCTGAGCTGGCTGCTCTGAGGGGCCAGAGTGGCCCCCTCCCTCCAGTGCCTCTTTGGGTGTCCTTTCAGATTCCTCTCTAACAGAAAGTCTCCCCAGAGCAAGGAGGCCTCATGTTGGCTGTGTAGTAGCTCCCCACCCTCCTGAGAACTGCTTTGAACACACTAGGAGATACCCTGAAGAGTGCAGCTCTAAGGCTCCATCCCCTTCCTGTCTACTCTGGCTCACGAGCAGACTTCCCACAGCTTACAGGACAATCCAAGCCCCTGCCTTAAGCCCAGACAGTCTTGGGGGGTTGCACTTGGGGGATAACATTTGGGTGTTATCTAGAGATCAGGTCTCTAGGGTGGGGCTTCTTAAGCAAGGTAAACTGAGCTCACCCATTACTTAGTGGATTTTTTTTCACTCCTAATTTATTTCTTTTTTGGGTTAGGAACACTTTAAAATTCTCCCTAAATGTGACTTTGTTTTCTGGTAAGTCAATCATATTTGTTAACAACAGTAGCTGCTATTTATTAATAGTGTACTAATTGGGCAGTTTTCATACATTATCTTTAATCCATACAACTCAATTCCAATTTTACAGATGAGGAGACGGAAGCTCGGAGATAATCAGTCATTGGCTTGATAGCAGTGTGCTTGTATTATTTTTGGCACTGCCTCAAGAGGATTAGAACTTTCTCTGCAGGTGAAATGATGTTTGCATTTACCTTTTGCTCTCTGACTTCCAAAACAGGCTCTAGAAATCCCTTTCAAGACCGTAGGTGAGAAAACTAAACATTTTAATTTGCAGGAGCCCACTGTGAAAGGAAAGCTGATGTTTGTTTGTTTATGTGTTTGGGGTATGGGAAATCAAAGCCCTTTATGTGAATGGCTCAGAGTTTATCTGCATATTCAAATTTAGAAAGTGATGTCAGAGGGTAGGAGAGAACATCTGGACTCGGCCCAGGGAGTGGCAGCTGCCCTCTCTGAGGTTGTTCAGAGGAAGCTTGAGGAGAGAGGTCCGTGGAGAGGTGGGGGCTGCATTGGAAGGTGGTGCTCTTGAGGACTAGAGGATACTAGCCTTTGCTTGTGCCAGGGGGATGATGGAGTGCAGCTCACTTACACTGCCCTGTTTGGCAAACCCTCTTTCCCTGACCTCAACATATCCATCTTCCCACTCTGCCCATAAAAACATCCATAGGGTGGATCCTGGGTATCCAGATCTGCTGATGATGGGAAGGAGAACCACCTCCTGCATTGGTACTTCGGTAGCAGGATACAGGAGACCCCGTTCTATGCTCCCTCTTCCCCTCAAAGCAATGTCCCATGGCTGGCGTTCCCAGACCCTGGACTGGTCCTTACCAGCCAGTTGACTGGACCTCAGAAGGGTTTTGAGCAGTTAAGTGAAGTCATCCAGTGGCAACCATGGAAATAAACTCTTGCAGCAGAATGGCGATGGCTTGGAAGCAGATGATGCCTGCGTGAGAGATGATAAGTGTCTGCATAGAGCAGTGGTCAAGGATGGATAGGAGAGATATTAAGGGGTGAAATCAATAGGACATGATTGACTGATGTGGGCTGAAATGTTAATGTCCTCACTTAGACAGTGACGCTGGCCTCAAATCTTGCCACTTTCTTCACAAACCTGTGCTCTAGCTGGTTCCCATATGTTCTTGTTTTGTTGAGGTTCCGTGCCTTTCAATGTGCTGTGCTGGCCTCTGCCTGGAAGACCATTCTCTCACTCCAGAAATCTTGCGTTTCTTTGTCTCTCCCACTAGAGAAGGAGCCCCTTGAGGGCAGGCACTGAATCTCTTCTCTATGAATCCCAGCACCTGGCACAGAGCCTGGGGTGCCACAGGTATTTGTTGAACCAATCAATCAATTAAAAAAAAAAGGATGGCCGGGCGCGGTGGCTCAAGCCTGTAATCCCAGCACTTTGGGAGGCCGAGACGGGCGGATCACGAGGTCAGGAGTTCGAGACCATCCTGGCTAACACGGTGAAACCCCGTCTCTACTAAAAAAAAATACAAAAAACTAGCCGGGCGAGGTGGCGGGCGCCTGTAGTCCCGGCTACTCGGGAGGCTGAGGCAGGAGAATGGCGTAAAAACCCGGGAGGCAGAGCTTGCAGTGAGCTGAGATCTGGCCACTGCACTCCAGCCTGGGCGACACAGCGAGACTCCGTCTCAAAAAAAAAAAAAAAAAAAAAGGATGTGAGATGACGCAGAAGGAGGCGAAGAGAAAAGGGATGAAGACATTGGGTGTGCCGTCAGACCTTATTATAGTCACTTCTCTCTCCGATGTTACTCATTAATCCTCATCGGAGCCAGGCAGGAGAGTGATCAGAATAGCATCTGCCTTTTCTAGCTGCTGGAATTCGAACCAAAGAACATGGGAATGGTTCAGAGGATATTCTAATTTCCTGTCCCAAGAGTTCAGTAAGACGTGTGTTAGTAGAGGCCCATGTCTTCTGCAGACATTGTTGGGAGGTGTGTAGTGGAGGCTCTGAGTCAAGAGAGGTAACAAGATAAGATTCTCTCTTTGCTTTGACTTTTTTCGGTTTCTCCCTTGCTACTTCCACACTTACTGAACCCTCAAGGTCCTCAGGAGACTAAAAGACCAGAAGATAGGGCATGCATTAATTTCAGAGTCTGTCTTGCAGTAAAATAGAAAATCTTGCATCTTAAGCCCTGATTGTCCCGGGCTGCTATATTTTTGTGGATTAAAATGTATTTCTTAAAATAACTTAAAATGTTATTTTAAGAAGAGACTTGTTTTCTCTAATGTCCAAATGTTTGTTAAGATGGGGTGATGAGAGCATAGGTTTCAGAGTTGGGAAGGTACTGCGGCTTCGTAGAGTGACCATGGGCAAGTTCCTTTAAAATTCCTCCCCAAAGCTGCTTCTCTGGCTCTGTCTACATAACTGCAGACTAGAAATCCACTACCCTACAATCTGCCTACAGCACCTGCGCCATGCAGGGACCTCATACACCCATCTCATACTTCTTTTAAGACAATTCCTATAATTAAGGTCCTATTGTCCTTGTCTTACAGGTGGGGCAGCCAAAGAGCTTGCCTCAGGTTGTATAACTAGCAAGTAGCTTGGGGTACAGGACCCCAGCCACCCTTCCTCCATTCAGTCAAGTCACTAGAGTGGTCACAGACTTTATCTTTTGTGTTTTGGTGGTGAACTGGAAAATACTCAGTTGGATCTGGAAAATACTCAGTTCTGGCTGTCCCCTATCCTAACCTCTATTTCTTCCTCTTAAAAAAAAGAGGAGTGGGCTTGGAATAGCTGGAGTTCCTGGGCCCCCACGGGATCCAGGTAGCTGGGGTTGGGAGTCTGCAGACTGCATCTAATATGCAAGAAGCTCTCCCCCAAACTGAGCTTTTGACAAGGGAACAGCCACTCAGGCCAAAGAAGACATCAGCTCACGTGCTCTGGACTGGAAGGATGGTAAGGCAGCTGCTTAGACTGGCTACCTCACGCTGATCACAAGCTCCGATGGGCAATTATATATGTCTTTGATTAATAAAAAATGGGGCAATGAATGAATAGTTAATCAATGCAGTCTGCTGGGAAGGCTCTTTCAGAACCTGGGGGTGGGGGTGAGGCCAGGAGTCATCTAAGGGGTCTTCGGGAGCGAAAAGATGGGGCAGTCCTCCAGGCGGTGGTTTCTGAAAAGCCCTCAGTCCTGGTTCTTGGCTGCCTGATTCTGTGGTTGGGATGTTTTTGGCAGCTGTGGGACTGTGAAACTGGGAGAGAGGGTTGAGGTGGTGAGCAAATAGGAAAAATATGTTCCCTGCCCACGCAGCGGTCAAGGCAAAATGCACAAATAGAGAGAGTGTGTGTGTCCCTATGCCCGCATGTGCTGTCTGCGTGTCCTCTGGGTAAGTGGGTGAGTGGGTGACATTTTTCCTAGGTGGGCCTGAGCGTGTAACAGCATTCAACTAACTTGGTTAGGGGAGGCAGAAGCAAGGGGGCTGGGAGGCTGAAAGGCAATGAGGAGGGAGGGAAAGACACCGCTGGGGTTATAGGGGATCCTAGAGGGAGAAGTTTCAAAAGGGAGAGGTAAAAAAAGGCGCGGGAGGCTGTGAGCAAGGAAAAAGAAGAAGGAAGTGATGGAGAATGGGAGGCCTGCCCCAACCCCTTCCGGGAGGGCAGGCAGGGGCGGAGGCGAGCAGGGGACTGGGAGGGGCGGCGAGAGGCGCGAATGCGAACGAAAGGGCGCGGAGAGCCCCGGCGCGGAGCACGCGGGTAGGGCGAGGGGTCCCCTTTCGGGGGCCTTGGGGCTCCGAGCCCGGGCTGGCCCCTCGGGCTCCTCTGCGGGGAGGGCCGGCCGCAGGCTGGAGCGGGGTGCGGAGGCTGGCGGGGAGCGGCCCCCCGAGGCTTTCCTGGTAGAAGTTGATGCGAGGAAGGGCAGCGGGGACCATGTTTGCGAGTCCTAGGCGAGGGTCATGGGAGCTGGGGTATTTCTGGCAGTAGAATGGCCTGCCTCGTGACTAAACTAGCCCTGTGATCTTGGGCAAGTTCCTGAAATCTGCGGGAGTTTTTGTTTCATTGTCAATAAACTGAAGATAACAACACCAAGTTGGCAGCGGGAGTGTGTGTCTTCTGTGTAGGGCCTCCCTGCCCCTGCACCTGGTTGAGTTGCTGTCATTATTTTAGTGGACGGTATTCAGAATTCGAGCGCAGGAGCCTCCGCTTCTCCACCTGCTGCCGGGGAGCTATTGGGTAAGTCGTTTATCTCACCTGTGACTCCAGGTGGCAATTAAGATCTGCCTCTCTACTTACCACGTGGTTACTCAAATGCAGTGCCTAAGATAGTGTATTGAAGTATCTATTCCCCATATTTGCTGCCAGCGGCCATGATCACCCTGCCTCTTAATGCACCCCACAAATAACTCTAGTCCACCTTTGCCTTTCCCGCAGGCCTCCTCTTCCAGCAGCCTCTGTCTTTATTTTACAGGATCCAGAGAATCACCCGCTGACGGTTTTTGCCCAGGCCTGAAACAGAACCAGAGAGCTACGGGAAGGCAAGGGCTTGGCTTGCCAGAGGAATTTTCCAAGTGCTCAAACGCCAGGCTTACAGCGCCTGTGATCCGTCCAGGAGGACAAAGTGGGATTTGAAGATCCACTCCACCTCTGCTCATGGCGGGCCAGGGCCTGCCCCTGCACGTGGCCACACTGCTGACGGGGCTGCTGGAATGCCTGGGCTTTGCTGGCGTCCTCTTTGGCTGGCCTTCACTAGTGTTTGTCTTCAAGAATGAGGATTACTTTAAGGAGCTGTGTGGACAAGATGCTGGGCCGATTGGCAATGCCACAGGGCAGGCCGGTAAGGGCAGGGATGACTCTTCTAAGGAAGTTAAGTCTGGCTCCCAGGTGGTGGCAAGGAGCAGGAAGGACTCTGCCCCCTGCCCACCCCTCTTTCTATGATGAGAGGAAGGCTCAGCAGCCCTCAGCCCACTTGGTCTGGGAAGTGCCTGGAAGGGAGGCACCAGCTCCTGAGGGGTAATTAGGGGCAGCCACATTTCAACTGAGCTGAAGGGACGAGCTTCTGACTGACGAGCTGTCCGAGGTGGAGGGGGGAGCCCAGGCTGTGTGCTCATTTGGCAGGAAGGCTGGGATGCATGGGAGACCTTTGTTCTTCTCCAGACTGCAAAGCCCAGGATGAGAGGTTCTCACTCATCTTCACCCTGGGGTCCTTCATGAACAACTTCATGACATTCCCCACTGGCTACATCTTTGACCGGTTCAAGACCACCGTGGCACGCCTCATAGCCATGTAAGTCCGAAAGGCCCAGCCCAGGCAAAGGTGGGCGATAGGAATCCTTCAGGCTGCAGCCCAGCTTGGAGTGAAATCCAGGTCAGATGGCCCGGCCGCCCTGCCAGGCACCACACCTGCTGCTAGCTCCCAGCGGCTGTTAGGAACAGCCCCAGGCAGCGGGGATTTGTAGGCTCCCCACTTCACCACAGCCCCGCTTCCATTTCCTTACCTTTTTCCCTGCTCCGCCTGAATGTGGCTTCCCTATCACGTGCTGAACTGAGCCGGAGGCCAGGCTGACTTCCTGTAAGGGCTGGCTTAGAGCCAGGTTACAAAATTAGCAAAAACTAAAATTGCTCTTCTCTTCCTTCACCCCAACGATCCTTGTCCTCATCCCCTGCACAGCCTCACATCCAGGTTGCTCAGGCTTCATCCTCATCCTCCTCACCGCCTCCCTCCCCCATCACTCCCCAGGGGCTTAGCTAATAGGAAGTTTCCTTGGTATTGCCACTGGTGGAATTTCAGGTCCTTTCTGACTGGAGGGGAGGCAGTGGGGGTTTCCTGTGCAGATGAGTCAGAAGGTTCGGGACGTGATCTCACACACACAGTGTGTTGCTGCATCCTAATCTCGTGCTCTGTGGGCAGCCTCAGCGATAATCAGCGCCCTGCTGGGGACTGATACAGCTCAGAGCAGGTGCTCCCAGGGAGGCACATGTGAGATCAGCTGTCAGAGAGAGGAACGGGAGGGCTAGCTGGGCCTGCCTTTCTGGACATAGCCAGAGAGTAAAGCCAGTCCCTTACATTTTAAGCCTTTGGATGCAGAATGACTGTATCTCAGTCCTTCTTGGTCCTTGGCTCCCTGCTACCTCCCCTTTCCTCCCCTTCCTTTGTCCCCTCCCTCTTCTCGAGCCTTAGGACATTGCTTTTTTTTTTTTTTTTTTTTGACTCCATGCCTTACAAGACCCCTAAATGCTAAGGGAGCCTTATAACCTTGGGACTGTAATCCTGAAATCATAGCACTCTGAGCTAGTCAGTCCAATCATTTCTTTTTATAGAAAAGGCTCCTGAGGCCCAGAGAAGGACAGCGCCTTGCCCAAGGTCACAGAGTGAGGAGGAGTTAGAACTCAAGGTCTTGATTTGCAGACCAGGCACTAACCTCTTTCTCCAAGGGGTTGGGCTGTTGGGGCTTCCAGGTGGGAGGATCTTGGCTTTGCCCACTCTGTCCTGGCTAAGTCCCAAGCCAACCACGTCATCAGCTGAGCTCCTTGTCCAAGGCTGCCTGTGCTAGCGTTGGGCCTCAGAATGAGCAAAATGCACTGTCCATGAGGTCAGGACCACATCTCAGTCTCATCGCGGCTTCTCACCTGGTTTTGAGCCTGGGGCTCAGAGGCATCAGTGCCCGTTGCATCCCAGGCTGAGGGTGCGGTCAAGTCCTACACTTGTGGGCTGGGTGAGCAGAATCACGTTTGTCTCCCAGGTTTCTCCTTTCTTGACAATATTCTCCTTTTCCTGGTCTGTGTTTCAGATTTTTCTACACCACCGCCACACTCATCATAGCCTTCACCTCTGCAGGTGAGTGCTGTCAGGTGGGTGGGAGGGATGCAAGCTCAGGGGCACCTGGTGGCTGGGGCAGGTGTGAGTAGAGAGCTATAGGCAAGACATACAGACCACGTGGTTATTCAGAGATCTGTAGCTTGAAAGAATCCTGGAAGGATCTTGAGTTATTGCTGATCTGTGAAAACAGTTTAGTCTATTGAGAAAATGTGAAAAGCAAGGACAATGGAGAGGGATTACTTTATAGAGTAGAATTTATTCAAAACTTTACATCTGGCAGGGCGCAGTGGCTCACTCCTGGAATCCCAGCACTTTGGAAGGCTGAGGTGGGTGGATCATCTGAGGTCAGGAGTTCGAGACCAGCCTGGCCAACATGGTGAAATCCCTTCTCTACTAAAAAAAAAAAATACAAAAATTAGCTGGGCGGTGGTGCACGCCTGTAATCCCAGCTACTCAGGAGGATGAGGCAGGAGAATTGCTTGAACCCAGGAGGCAGAGGTTGCAGTGAGCTGAGATCACACCACTGCACTCCAGCCTGGGTGACAAAGTGAGACTCTATCAACAAACAAACCCTAAAAAACAAAACAACAAAAAACTTTTACATCTTTTATGTGTTAAAATGTTCTCTTTCTTTTTAATGAAATGATTATATGAATGACCATTTTGAAAATATCCTTACTTAGCAGGGTAAAAGTTGACAACCCTATTGTACTCAAAATCTTTTTTTCAAATTTTACCAGTCTGTAAGTCTGGAATTCCAATCTGGTTTGTTCTCCACCACCCTTCCACCGATTACACAGAGGAGAAACTGAGGTCACAAAGGGACCCTTTGCAAAGACACGTCCATGGCCACAGAGAAAGCGAGTGGGAGGTGGGCCTGGTATGCAGGCCTCCTGATCCCTGACTCTTCTTTCTCTCATTGCCTTGGTTATGGTGGCCACGAGATGCCTCCCGAGGTTCCTCCCTAGTGTCAGACCTGTGGCTCAGTTTTTGGTTTAGGAAAGAAGAGTACATTACTCTTGTGTGTGTAAGCTCTGCTAAAGCCCACCAGCATCATGAGATTGTCTGCACTCACGCTGGGCAAACACAGAGACTGAGTGTCTTTGTCCACACAGATCTCATGAGATGGCCTGGCACCTCAAACCAATTATTTCAAACCACTCTCCTTATCAAACCAGCATCATCTACTCTAAAAGCCTGTAAATGATTTTTAAGCGACTGGATGTGGAGGTGGTGGCTGGGTAATATTTGACTCGTGCTTGCAAATTGTCTGAGCAACAATCTTCCTCTTCCTCCATAGTAGAGGGATTTTCGGTTTTGAAAAAAGCATTGAGCCCACAAGGACTGTATTGTGAAAGAAGCCTCCAACCTTTAGCAATAGGAGAGATGTACATTTTATAATGACAGAAATTGAATGGTAAATTGTGTGAATACTCTAAAATTGGCTCTTGGCAGTGCTTCTTAAGGTATAGCACGGTAGTTAAGAGGATGTTAGGGGCACACGCATACTACATCAACTACACTAACAAACATCAAATCACCTGACAGAACAGCTATTCCCTTTTTATGTCTCTTTCAGTCCTTCTGATTTCATGAAAGAATGTCTTGATGTGGGGCCAGTGTGATTTTAACACTGATGGAAAGAGCAGGTCTTAGGCTTTGAACATTCTAAGGGCAAATGCATCCAGCTACAATTGAATAACATTGTTTTCCTTTCATTGCATTTATTTTTACAGTTACTTCCTATTCATGACAAGCAATGCCAGTGTTTTCATCTACAGTAGTGAAATAAAGTGTCCTTTAAAAATAGATTTTTTTTGGGATAAGAGTGAGTCAACTTAAAACATTTTAGCAAATAATAAGACAGGCATAGGTTATGGCCAGAATAATGGTGGGCAGAAGTCTGGTTTGGGGAGGAATAATTTGTCAAGGGTTCCCCTCCCCCAGCTCTTGAGCTTTTCTGCTGCGGTCTCACACTTACCAGACCTGTTATAACCATTTGTTTGCATGTCAGTCTCTTTAAGCGCAAGGA
This sequence comes from Macaca fascicularis, assembly GCF_037993035.2. Classification (NCBI taxonomy): domain Eukaryota; kingdom Metazoa; phylum Chordata; class Mammalia; order Primates; family Cercopithecidae; genus Macaca; species Macaca fascicularis. Next base: position 16,194,225 of record NC_088388.1, read on the forward strand.
GTATCTTTTATTCATCCTGTATTTCCAGTGCCAAGCACACTGCCTGGCACCAAGGAAGTGCTCAGAGTTTAGTGAACAAAGAAAAGACCATTGTCCTTTTCTCAGTTCTCGTAGCACCTAAGCCGGAAGAGCAGGAACTGTTGTTCCCATTAAACAGATAAGATGACTGAGGCTCAAGGCCAATGCCATGAATTAGGGGATGGGCTTGAGGGTTGAGCCTGGCACCTGAGTCCAGGGTCCTCTTTTCCTAGAGTGTCAAGGATGAAAAGGAGAGGCAGCTTGTGGTTTACTGAGGGAAAAGAGAGGTGGCTTCACTTAGAGCTCTGCCTCTGTCTGTAAACTTTCTGGCCTGCCACAGACTGAGGACCCACTTTGGCTGGGAAGAAGGTGGCTCAGGAGACTTCCACAGAGATATCTGGGGAAACCTTGGCCAGTATCCTAAAAACCCTTGAAGGACGCTGGAATGCTGGCTCGAACTGGGGCCTGGACACTAGGATTGTTGGGAATTTGGAGCAGGTGGGAGCAGAGGTTGGGGCTCCATGTTTGGGTTGCACTATGACGCCATCCTGCTTCTGACTTTGATGGTCCAGGCTCAGCTGTGCTGCTCTTCCTGGCCATGCCAATGCTCACCATTGGGGGAATCCTGTTTCTCATCACCAACCTGCAGGTGGGAGTCTTCCCTAATCCCAGGCACTTGGCAGGGTGGAGGGAAGGTGGAGGGAAGGTGGAGGGAAGGTAAGACCCTTTTCTATAATTGGCTGCCTCAGATGGGGTTGGCTCAAGCTGAGGTGGAAGCTGTAGCGGTAGAAGGTGACTTTGGGTATAAGGAGGGTCTGCCACATGCTGGATCCTCAGGAAATATCTGTTTCATGAATAAATACGTGATCCAGGCTGGTCCTATCATCCGCAGATTGGGAACCTATTTGGCCAACACCGTTCGACCATCATCACTCTCTACAATGGAGCATTTGACTCTTCCTCGGCAGTCTTCCTTATTATTAAGGTAAATATAGCAACAGCCTACATTCATTGAGCACTTGTATATGCCAGGCGCTTGTCTTGTGAACCTTGCATTATTTCTCTCCATCAACTCGGTGAGGTATGTACTATGTTGCCCCCACTTTACAGACGAAGCATTTGAGTCTCCGAGGTTAAAAAGCTTTTAACAATGAAGGTTCTGCCGCTAGTAGCCATGATACTGGAACTCAAACCCAGGCTTGTTGGTTCTAGAGCCTGAGCTTGTAACCGCTAAGCTCCTTCTTCAGCCTTGCCCAAGCTTTTGTGGCAGTGGTCATGATGTGCTTGGGCCAATGTTGGGCAGAGGCTGGGGGCCCTTCAGAGTGGGGTGTTTGCTGCTGTGAGCTTCTAATTTGGACAAGAAGGTGGCAAGTGGCTAGTGGGTACAGCAGGGGCAGACACGGAGGCTTGTCCAGCTGTCCCAATGGCTGATGTTGAGGTTTCAGGGGATGAACTGTTGCCAAGGCTATTAAAGGTCAATCAACAACCATTCTGCCTTATTCATTGTGAATGGTTTTATCTGGGCAGTGACCTGCTTAGCCCAGGGGATGAATCCTGATTGATCAAAGCCAACCACAGCAATCCGTTTACCCCTTGCTAGTGATGGATGGAGGTCAGCATAGGATCCAGTCCTTTTTAATGAGATAAAGGGGGTGTGTATATTAGAAGACTCAAGGGGCTTTTCTTCCCTGACGGAGGGTGAAAGCAGAGTACAAATGAAGTCTTCCTCATTGAATGTTGCGGTGTGAGGATGTGATAGCTGGGGCTGTGGCAACCATGCTTCAATTATGAGACAACAAGCTGGAGTACTAAAGCCGGCACGCCACAGATGGCTGAGTGAAAGGAAGGGAAGAGTGTGGATCTCAAGCCACCCAACCTGGGACTTCTCTCTGGGCTTAGTGTTAGGCCAGAGGCAGTTGGCATTCCATGTCGGTTATGGGGGCAGAGAAGAGGATCTCTGGCAGTCACTACCCAGACATGAGTCTAGCTTAGTCCTATAAGCTTTGGAGGTTTGGAGAGTCATACAGAGACTGAGTCCCTGGGGCACTCAAGCCTTTCTACTCCTGGCACAAGAGCCACTTTCCAGGCTCTTCCTCCTTCCCCTGGGTATGCCTCCCCTTCTTTCCTCTTTTTTTTTTTTTTTTTTTTGAGATGGAGTCTCACTTTGTCTCCCAGGCTAGAGTGCATTGGTGGGATCTTGGCTCACTGCAGCCTCTGTCTAGTGGGCTCAAGCAATTCTCCTGCCTCAGCCTCCTGAGTCACTGGGACCATAGGCTTGCCACCACACTTGGCTTATTTTTGTATTTTTAGTAGAGATGGGGTTTCGCCATGTTGGCCAGGCTGGTCTTGAACTCTTGACCTCAAGTAATCCACCTTCCTTGACCTCCCAAAGTGCTGAAATTACAGGCATGAACCACCATGCCCAACCTCTCTCCTGTCTGTCTAGAGTTGGAAGGGGAAAGGCAGCAGGAGTGGGAATTCTTAGTTTAATCTGACTTTGCTGCTGCTTACTCTGACAATTCATTGAGCAATTTACTGCACCTCTCTGGACCTCAATGTCACTCTCTGTAAAATGGGAGGAGGTTGGGCTAGGTCAGTGGTTTCAAACTGAGCATCGAGGAACTTAGGGATTCTCTTTGATGTCATGCCAGTCACCAAGGAGAATAAAGAGGGAGATGACTGGCAAGCTCCCCATTGATGTGTTTTGTAAGTTGAATTTTTGTGTAAAATTTCCTTTGAACAAAAGGCCTTTGCTGTTGTTGGGGGAAGAAAGGCACTGGCTCCACCGGCTGTGGGGAAGGGTCATATGAGGACTCCTCTACTGCCGGGTGTGTCTTGGAGTGGCGCCATATGTGTACCAGGTATCCCTAATCAGCTTCCAGGATGGTAGGTGATGGCTTGTACTCGGACTCCTTAGAAAACAGGGTTCCAGCTCCTGCCTCTTCTGCTGATGTTTTTTGTGTGTGATAAAACATGCATAACATAAATATTACTATCTTAACCTTTTTTTTTTTTTTTTTTTTTGAGACAGAGTCTCGCTCTGTTGCCCAGGCTGGAGTGCGGTGGCAGGATCTTGGCTCACTGCAACCTCTGCCTCCTGGCTTCAAGCGATTCTTCTGCCTCAACCAGCCGAGTAGCTGGGATTACAGGTGCGTGCCACCATGCACTGCTAATTTTTGTATTTTCAGTAGAGATGGGGTTTCACCATGTTGGCCAGGCTGGTCTGGAACTCCTGGCCTTAAGTGATCTGCCTGCCTCAGCCTCCCAAAGTACTGGGATTACAGGCATGTAATCATGTAATCATGTAATCACACCCTCTCACCTCAGCCTCCCGAGTAGCTGGAATTACAGGCATGCACCACCACGCCCAGCTAATTTATCTATTTATTTTTAGTAGAGATGAGGTCTTGCTGTTACCCAGGCTGGTCTCAAGCTCCTGGACTCAAGCAATCCTCCTGTCTTGGTCTTCTGAAGCACTAGAATTACAGGCAGGAACGACTGAGCTCAGCCCTGCATAGTGCTCTTAAAGTTCATCCATGTTGTAGTGTATGCCAATTTCTTTCCTTTTTATTTTATTTTTTTTGGAGACAAGGTCATGCTTCATTGTCCAGGCTGGGGTGCAGTGGCCCAGTGATGGCTCACTGCAGCCTCAAACTTATGGGCTCAAGTAATCCTACCACTCAGCCTCCTGAGTAGCTGGGACTACAGGTGTGTGCCACCACATCCAGTAGAGAAGGGGTGATGTTGTCCAGGCTGGTCTTGAACTGGGCTCGAGTGGTCCTCCTGCCTCCCAAAGTGCTGGGATTATAGGTGTGAGCCAGCATGGTGGCCTCCTTCCTTTTTAAAGGCTGAATAATATTCCACTGTGTGTATAGATCACATTATGTTTAGCTGTTCATCTGCTGATGGACCTTTAGGTTGCTTCCATCCTTTGGCTATTGTGAATAGTGCTGCTGTGAACATGGCGTGACACTGACTTTTTCCTCCTCCTTCTGCAGCTTCTTTATGAAAAGGGCATCAGCCTCAAGGCCTCCTTCATCTTCCTCTCTGTCTGCAGTACCTGGCATGTAGCACGCACTTTCCTCCTGATGCCCCGGGGGCACATCCCATACCCACTGCCCCCCAACTACAGCTACGGGTAAGGACTATCTGGCGATTGTGGGCCAGAGCCCCTCATTGGCCCTAGGGTGGGATGGACAGGGCAAAGCAAACCTGTCACAGGAGAGGAGGAGGACTGGAGCAGTGCATCTGTTAGCTATTGCTGCATAACAAATGACCTCAAAACTCAGCAGCCTAAAACGTTCAGCATTTATCATTTTTCACAAGTCTGTGGGTAGCTGGCTAGTTCTACTGATCAGGGTCAGATGTAGATGATTTTGACAGGGCTCATTCATGCATCTGATCATTTGGAGGGTTACAAGGGGGCTGACTATGCTAGGATGGCCTCATTCAAATAGGTTTGGAGTGACAGGGATGCCTGGGTCACGTGGCTGTCATCCTCCAGCAAGCCAGCGTGGGCTCATTCACACCGTGATTTCAGGGTTCTGAAAGAGCGCAGAAACGCACAAGTGTTCTTGAGGTTTAGGCTTGGAATTGGCACAACCACTTCTGCTGCATTCTTTTGGCTGAAGCAGTTCACAAGGCTGGCCCAGATTCAGGGCATGGGGAAATAGAGCTGCAAAGTCTCATTCAAATGGGGGTAAATACAGAGGAGGTGAAAACATGTGATCATTTTTGCAGTCAGTTGCCACAAGGAGTAGAGGAAGGGTGCTCCTTTGCTGCTCACTTACTATTTGTCAGACCCCATGTGCTCTCTGATTTCATCCTCACAATAATCCTCTCAGATATCCTTATCTCCATTTTCTAAATGAGAAAAATGAGGCTCAGAAGGGTTAAGTCTGAGCCATCTTTCTGTTGCTAGGAAGAGGCAGAGCTGGGATTTGAACTCTGGCCTGCCCTGCTCTTTTCATACTTCCAGTGGTTCCCAAACTTTGCGGCATATTAGAGTCACTAGATTCACATAGAGATCTTAGAAAAGGAAGCCTGACTTTCACCTCCAGACATACTGATGTAATTGGTCTGGTCTGCAGCCTGGGCGTCAGGGTGGCTAAAAGGTGATTCCAAAGTGCGGTGAAATGTGGGATTCACTATACTGTTCCCTCCAGTCTGAGTCTCAGGTTCAGCTCACAGTCCTTGGCCTTGCTGGTGGGGCTTTTGTTTCCATAGCCTGTGCTCTGAGAATGGCACCATGAAGAAAGAGAAGGAAACAGCTGAGCATGAAAACGGGGAGCTACAGTCAAAGGAGATCCTTTCAGCAAAGGAAGGTGAGCCCTGCTGACTAATCTCTCTCTCCTCCAGACCTGAGTCTCTCCTTGTGCCTTTCCTGGCCCCTCACCTCCAGAGCTCCCCCAGAGGCCCTGAATCAGGAAAGGCAGGACAGAGAAAGGACCTTAGGCATCTTTCCAACCCCCTCACTTAATGGAGGCTCCAGAGAGGGGGCAGGGCTTTTGTCTCTTTTCTGTCCCTCTTTTCTCTCTTTCACATCCCATCACTTTCCCCTACTTCCAGCCTGCCTTCCATGGGTTGCCCTCCCTTCCCCCAACTCCTCGGTTCTGCCCTCTTCTGTGATGCCATTGCACTAAGTCTGGTGCAATGTCCCCATTTCTCCAGGTCTCCTGGGTCTGTCCTCTCTTATTGTCCCAACTCTATCACTGCTTCCTTTCCTTCCTCTCTGTTCTGAGTCTTTGATTACACACATCACAAACCGCAGCTAGCTACAGTAGAAATAAGAACGGGGTGGGAGAGGAGATGGGAGATGCAGGTTGAAGGACATGAAGGAGCAGATGAGCAGGAGGAACAGGCCTAGAGATCTAATGCACAGCATGAAGACTCTAGGTCATCAAATTGCATTGTGTCTGGGACTTTGCTAAACAAGTAGATTTTAACTGCTCTTGCCACAAAACAGGTAGAAATGTGAGATGATGGATATGTTAATTTGCTTTACTATAGTAACCATCTTAGTAGCTATATGTATCCTATGACCTCATGTTGTATATCTTAAATATACACAATAAAATTGATTTTTTTTTTTTTTTTTTACCATCTGACAGTTGGATCCAAAACACATATTTATTTATTTGTTTTAAAGAAAGAAGAATAGGGTTCTGGGAAGCTTCCAAAATCAAGGGAGGAAATTGAACTTGCCAGGATGTAGGACCTATTTTAGATTAGGTCCGTCCTAATCTAAACTTACGGCCGGTCTGCCTTGTTATGAGGAACCATCTCATTGGTTAACCTTGAGAGAGGAACAGAACCCTGAATTCACGGTGCCATCTGGATCATGAAGATTAAGGTAGAGGAAGATTTCCTAAGGAAACTCAGGATACTGGTACCAAAAGAAAGGGAGGCACTGAGGAGCAGGTTAGAACAGAGTGTCCACACTCATCCTCGTCTTCCTTCTGACTTTCTCCTCTCCTTGTCATTCCTTTCACCTTTCTGGCTGAGAAAGATCAGGAAGGTATTACTGCAAGAAGTGTCATTGACCAGGCTGTGAGAGACAGATCGGATTTCAATAGAGAAGAACACAGAGGGTCATCCAAGGTGGTAGGGCCAGCATGACAAAGCAGGGAGGTGGGGATGTGTGAGTCTGAGGCAGGCGCAGAGCATGCCGGGTGAGTTATGGGAGCCAAGGGTAGAAGGTGGGCCTGGACCTGAAATGTTCCACTGAAGCCTCCACCCTCCCCATCCTACCTGTCCACTTTCCTCGCAATTCACGCCCAGATCCTCCTCTCCCCGTTAGAGACCCCAGGGAAAGGGCAGAAGCAGGAACCCCGCTCCTTCTGGAGCTACGCTTTGTCTCGGCGCTTTGCCTGGCACCTGGTGTGGCTGTCTGTGATACAGTTGTGGCACTACCTCTTCATTGGCACTCTCAACTCCTTGCTGACCAACATGGCCGGTGGGGACGTGGCACGAGGTATGTGGTGGGGCTGGGAGGTAGCCCATCTGCACATCCCAGCTGGGAACACAGAGCCTCCCAGCAGGGCTGTACACACCAGAGGAGGGTCTGATGGTGTGGGGAGGAGGGACGTGCAGACAAGAGCAAGGTGGGAGAGTCCCTGCCTGGAAGGGAGTTTTGGAAACTTCTCATCAACCAACCTCTCTCTTCCCTCTGTAGTCAGCACCTACACAAATGCCTTTGCCTTCACTCAGTTCGGAGTGCTGTGTGCTCCCTGGAATGGCCTGCTCATGGACCGGCTTAAACAGAAGTACCAGAAGGAAGCAAGAAAGACAGGTGAGATGCGGGGGAGGGCAGGGCTGGTCAGAGAACCAGGAAGGGAGTCTTCATTTACCCCATGACGTCTTCTCTCTCTCTTTCTCTTTTTTTTTTTTTTTTGAGATAGGGTCTCACTCTGTTGCCCAGGTTGGAGTGCAGTGGTGTGATCTTGGATCACTGCAGGCTGCGCCTCCTGGGTTCAAGAGATTCTCCTGTCTCAGCTCCCCGAGTAGCTGGGATTACAGGCGTGTGCCACCATGCCCTACTAATTTTTGTCTTTTTAGTAGAGATGGGGTTTCACCATGTCAGGCTGGTCTTGAACTTCTGACCTCAGGTGATCTGCCCACCTCAGCCTCCCAAAGTGCTGGGATTACAGGCGTGAAGCACCATGCTCAGTCTTCTTTTGTGTTCTTAACCCTGTCTGGTTACACTCATTGATTCATTAAAACACTAGTCACTGAGTGACAGTTATGTGTCAGCCATGGTACCAGATACCAGGAATTCAACAGCAGACAAGACAGATGTGTTCTTTTTCTCAAGGTGTTCTCAGTCTAGAGGGTGGAGAAAGGCAGATAGGCAGTTACAATCCATGAAGCAAGCCCACAGGGGGCTATGGGGGCACAAAGAAGGGCACATAATCTATTCTGGGTGAGGATGGGATTGGTGCCAGGGAAGGCTTCCTGGAGGAGGTGGCATCTAAACCAAGACCTGAAGGATGAGTAAGAAGGGAGGAGATGAAGAAGTGGGGCCTTGGAGAGTGGCCCAGGAGCACAGTGGGGTCGAAATGGTGAATGACAGAGTGAAACACTGAGGGATCTGGGCAGGTGAATCAGGCTGGCTAGGACACAGAGCCCTGGGGAATCTTAGGGAAGTGGCTGGAGAGAGAGAGGTAAGAAGGGGTCAGGCTGTTTACCACATCAGGGAGTTTTGGCCTGGTCCTTGGATATGGTTGGAGGAGTAGAGATATGCTGAGGTATTTTAACCTGCTGGGGCAGGAGGGACAAAAGTAGACCAACATTTTACATACTTATTTCATCTATCCCTTCTCCCACCCCATGCACCTGCTTCTCCCACACCTGCTAGAGTTTTCAAAGCAAATCTTAGACATCATATCATTTCATCTGTAAATATTTCTCTATACCCATAAATGTTTCTCTAACATATAAGGCCTCTTTTACTTAAACATCCCCATAAAATCATGGCCACACCTAAAAAAACCAATAATTTCTCATATCACCTACTGTGCAGTCACTGTTCAAATTCCTTCAATCATTTCAAATACATCTTTTTACATTTGGTTTGTTCAAATTAGGATCCATGCCTGGTCCATGCAGTGTATTTGGTTGCTGTGTCTTCTATAGCTTTTAAAATCTAGAAGAGTCCTCCCCACTTTTCTTATTTATTTGTTGAAGAAACTGGGCCATTTCCCCATATTTTGGATTTGGCATTGTTTTAATGTGTTATTTAAAATATTCCTTTCCTTGGGTATTTCCTGTAAACAGTGGGATTAGAAGCTTGGAGGAAACACAGTTTAATTGTTTGGGTTTTTTTTTTTTTTTTTTTTTTTGCATGAATAACTCAGAGGTAGAGCTGTGGGTTTCCTCTGGTCTCCCATCAGCAGGCCCTGGTGTCTGTTGTCTTGTTGCTGTGTTAAGATTGATCAACTGGTTTAGACATTGCCAGTCTGATCCATCCGCTGTAAAGTTTCCCATCAACCATATACTTAGTGATTTTAGCAGCCATTAATGATCAATGCCTAGGCCCATTATTTTATTAGGATTACAAAAGGATGATTTTCTTTTCTTTCTTCTTTTTTGAGACAGAGTCTCACTCTGTTGCCCAGGCTGGAGTGCAGTGGCACAATCTTGGCCTACTGCAACCTCCGCCTTCCAGGTTCAAGCGATTCTCCTGCCTCCGCCTCCCGAGTAGCTGGCTTTACAGGCACCCACCACCTGGCTAATTTTTGTTTTTTTTTTTTGTCTTTTTTTTTTTGAGACGGAGTCTCGCTCTGTCGCCCAGGCTGGAGTGCAGTGGCCGGATCTCAGCTCACTGCAAGCTCCGCCTCCTGGGTTCACGCCATTCTCCGGCCTCAGCCTCCCGAGTAGCTGGGACTACAGGCGCCCACCACTTCACCCGGCTAGATTTTTGTATTTTTTAGTAGAGACTGGGGTTTCACCATGTTAGCCAGAATGGTCTCAATCTCCTGACCTCGTGATCCACCCGTCTCGACCTCCCAAAGTGCTGGGATTATAGGCTTGAGCCACCGCGCCCGGCCCAATTTTTGTATTTTTAATAGAGATGGGGTTTCACCATGTTGGCCACGCTGGTCTCGAACTCCTGACCTCAGGTGATCCACCCGCCTCGGCCTCCCAAAGTGCTGAGATTACAGCCATTGCTCCTGGCCAAAAGGATGATTTTCTATTTCTATCTTCTGCTTTTAATCACTAGAATTCTTTTAGAAAGAAAAACATTCTTTACTATTTTGTTACCTAGAAATAAATGCTTGGTTTACATGTTTATTTACCAGTCCGAAATAATGAATTGGTACCCTAGTGACCTCCAGACATGGCTACTCATTTTTTAAAATAAAATTTCATTTTAAAATATATTTGACATGTTTCAATCTGTTCTGTCATGATTCTTCTTGATGCTCAAATTGTCTCACCTTTGGCCGTTGAAAACTTTACCAAGCCAGAATCTGTGTCTTTTAGACAAAATCATATGATTTCTAGACAGTATCCTTACTTTCTAGCACAATTAAATGTTCAGGTCCATTTCACTAGGTGTGTTTCCTGCCCCAGACCTGAAATCGTCGTTTTTTTCCCAACTGACCCTGGGTTTCTTTAATTGGAAATGGTATTTAGAGGCTACAGTCTGGATGCCGAGGTTTCTTATTGCTCCTGCATTGTCACTGCTTTTGTGCTTTGGATAGAGTTAACATGTATGCAATTTTTGATAAGAAAAATATCATAAATACTTAATACTGATATTTTTATTCGAATTTTTATTTCCTTGATTTTACATTTGCAGCCCTTTCTCTTCCTCTGATAATCTTGGTTCCTAACATATGCATATATACACGTACATACACATATATAGTATTTTAAATATAATTACTGGTTTTAGCAATATTGATGTTACTTGATAACAGTACAATTGCTAAATACTGTTGCTACTTCTTTCTTTCCTTTTTTCTGTCCTTTCTTATTCCTTTCTCATCCTTAGGATATATCCCATGAGAGATGTACAGTCAAGTTGCCATATTTTCTTTTTTATTTTTAGGGATGAGGTCTCACTCTGTTGCCCAGGCTGTAGTACTGTGGTACGATCACGACTCACTGCAGCCTCAACCTCCTCGGCTCAAGTGATCCTCTCCCTTCAGCCTCCCAAGTAGCTTGGACTACAGGCGTGCATTACCATGTCTGGCTAATTTAATTTTTTTTTTTTTTTTTTGTAGAGAAAGGGTCTGTGTTGCCCAGGCTAATGTCGACCTCCTGGGCTCAAGCTTGCCCTGACCTCCCAAAGTGTTGGGATTGTAGGTGTGAGCCACCACACTGGGCCAAATTACTGTATTTTAAGGATTACCAGCTTGGTATAGAGTTATGTTCATTGGTTTCATTTTATTTTATTTTGTTTCCGATTTTTTAGATTGTTTTACTTGTTTTCTTCCTATTATTATTTAATTGTATTTGTAAAACATTTACATATCAGACATTTACATTTTCCCAAAGCTAAAACTGTGAAACAAGATATATTCAAAAAAGTTTAGTTTCCCTCTCTGTTTCTTGTACCCCTTTTCCTCTTCTTTAGGTAACCATTTTTATGTTTTTTAATATAAACATTGCGTAGGTGTATATACATGTATTAGTTTTCATGCTGCTGCTAAAGACATATCTGAGACTGCGAAGAAAAGGAGGTTTAATTGGACTTACAGTTCCACATAGCTGGGGAGGCCTCAGAATCATGGCAGGAGGTGAAAGGCACTTCTTATATGGTGGTGGCGAGATAAAATGAGGAAGAATCAAAAGCAGGAACCCCTGATAAACCCATCAGATCTCGTGAGCTTTATTCACTATCACAACAATAGCATGGGAAAGACTGGCCCCCATGATTCAATTACCTCCCCAACCCAGGTCCCACCCATAATAGGTAGGAATTCTGGGAGATGCAATTCAAGGTGAGATTTGGGTGGGGACACAGCCAAACCATATCAATACGTCTCCCTCTCTTTTAGATAAAAGGTAGTATACTGTACACACTATTCCGCAGGGTTTTTTTTTTTTTTTTTTTTTTTTTGGTGTAGCTCTATCCTGAGGGTGCTGTGTAGCAGGGACCTCTCCTCATGCCTTTTAACCACTGCCTGGGTCTCCATTATATGGCTGCAACCTAGTTGCTGCAGCGTTCCCGTACTGACGGCTATTTGGATTGTTTCCAGCCTTTTGCTATTACCGGTAGTGTTACAAAGAGGATCTGGCCACATGTTCAGGGCGGGGAGGGGCAGATGTGTGTAGCCTGTAAGGAGGGCATTGCAGTAATCCATGACTGAGTTAATGGTGGTTTAAAGCTAGGACAAGTCAGTGGGGTTGCAGAGGAGTGGGCACATTTGAATGGTATGTAGGAGGTGAATGATCAGCATCATTGATGAATTTGAGGTGGGGCCTGTGGGGAAGGGATTCGAGGATGACTCCCAGGTTTCTGTTGGGGCAGTGAATGGATAGTGGCTCCTCCCCCTTTTCCAGTCTTCCTTGGCCCTTCCCTGACTTCTGTTGGGTTGGCCTACAGAGACCCTCTTTTTCCTCTCTGTTCACCCAGGTTCCTCCACCTTGGCAGTGGCTCTCTGCTCGACGGTGCCTTCGCTGGCCCTGACATCCCTGCTGTGCCTGGGCTTCGCCCTCTGTGCCTCAGTCCCCGTCCTCCCTCTCCAGTATCTCACCTTCATCCTGCAAGTGATCAGCCGCTCCTTCCTCTATGGGAGCAACGCGGCCTTCCTCACCATTGCGTAAGTGGCCTTGGGGCGGGCTCTTATGCAATGGGACACACTGGGGCAAAGAGAAGCTGGAGGTAAAGAAGTTGGGATGTGAGGCTGGGCCTGGAAGCAGTCAGGTGCGGGAGACTGGGTTTGGGGGCAGGTGTGGAGGGGGTGAGACCAGAGGCGGTGGGAAGGATAGAACATTCATGCACCTGAGCCTTTACATCTGCGGTGCCCTCTCCCTCTGTTTTCTACTTGGTGAACTTGTATTCATCCTCTGAGGCCCACTTCTGTTCCAGTTCTCCAGGGAAGAGATGGAGAAGTGTCTTCCCTTCTTTGTGTCCTTAGTACTCTAGTCTTACTTCCTTTGCTAGTACGTGCATTGTCTGGCATGCTATCCATTTACATGCCTGTCTTTTCTTCCCTGGTGTAGCCTGCATGAGGGTCCTCTCTGTTTGTCCAGGGCCCCGCATGTGCCTTCTCTGGGTTCTGTGGGTCAAATGTCTGAGCAGAGGTGAAGAGGGAAAGGCCAGACAGGTGTGGGTGGAGGGGCAGGCCTAGGACAGGGGAGCTGGGAACAAGCAGCTGACAGAGGCCCCTGAAGCCAGGCTCCTGCTTGGAGGGAGGGTCCCTGAAGCTCACTGGAACTCCTCTGGTTTCTCTCCCCAGTTTCCCTTCGGAGCACTTTGGCAAGCTCTTTGGGCTGGTGATGGCCTTGTCAGCTGTGGTGTCTCTGCTCCAGTTCCCCATCTTCACGCTCATCAAAGGCCCCCTTCAGAATGACCCATTTTACGTGAGTACTGGGAGGATGGGCATCCCTGGCAGGAGGCCTTGGCCTTAGGCCTTGGCTGCCCCAAATCTGGCTGTGATGGCCTGGGTATGTAGCGTGGCGCAGCTTCCCAAAGAGTGTGTTATTCAAATATTTGGGGCAAAAGTATTTTTGTGTGTGAGGAAACAGACATTCTGGACTAGGGTGGAAATTCTCACAAAACTTCAAGCAAAATCCTGAGACCTCAAAGGTGTTGCCTGCCTGTGGTGAGTGTGGGCCCACCCTGGCCTCTCCCCTAGGCCCACGCAGGGTTTCCACAGTTGGCCCCAGGGACAGGAGCTCTGTGCTTTCACCTCTGTGTCCTTACACTTGGAGGGATGCTCTGAGGTCCTGCTCTAGGAAGTGGGCATGACTCTCCTGCTCTTTGCAGAAACTGAGGCTCAAAGAGGTTACTTATGTGTTCAGAGGCACTGGCTAAGAAGCAAAAGCCTTTCAACCTTGAATTCTGTATTTTGACCACGGCACAGCTCTTATTTGCCTCATTTTTTTAAAAAAGAGCAGCAAATTGTAGAATAGGAGTTTAAGTCCATCATTGGAGAAAAGAAAGACTAAATGTTTTTTGTTTTTGTTTTGGAGACAGGGTCTTGCTTTGTCACCCAGGCTGGAGTGCAGTGGCACAATCTCGGCTCACTGCAGCCTCGATCTCCTGGGCTCAAGTGATCCTCTTATCTCAGCCTCCTGAGTAGCTGACACTGCAGGCATGTGCCACCATGCCCAGCTTTTTATTTTATTTTATTTTTTATTTTTTTGATAGACACTGGGGTTTCGCTATGTTGCCTGGGCTGGTTTTGAATTCCCGGCCTCAAGCGATCCACCCGCCTCTGCCTTCCAAATCGCCGTGATTACAGGCGTCAACCACTGTGCATGGCCAAAAGACTAAACTTGAAATCTGAGGCGAATGACTTGATTGTGACATCAGATGACCAAGTAATCAGATATGTATTCTAGCTGGTGCCTCTACCAGCTTCACATGTGACCGTGAACATGACATTGAATGCTCGCTAGGCGTCTGTTTCTTTACCTGTGAAATGGGCTTAATATTCCTCCCCTTCCCCACCCCGTAGTGCAGAATGAAAAGTAACTGAAAATCCTTCCTCCGGGGCACCATAGTGTCTGGGTGAAAAGTAGAATATAAACTCGGTAGACTTCTGGTCCCTTCATTGGTCATGGAATGGATCAGTGCTTCCTTCATTGAGCAACAGTTCTGTTGTTCAGAATTCCTGGATTTCACCTCACTTCTGCTCTCCCTGCAGGTAAATGTGATGTTCATGCTTGCCATTCTTCTGACATTCGTCCACCCCTTTCTGGTATACCGGGAATGCCGCACTTGGAAAGAAACTCCCTCTGCAATTGCATAGTTCAGAAGCCCTCACTTTTCAGCCCTGAGGATGGTTTTGTTCATCTTTCTCCACCTTTGAGGACCTCGTGTCCCAAAAGACTGCCTATCCCAGCAAACACACACACACACACACACACACACACACACACACACACACACACGCAAAGACATATTTAACTGTTAACAAGGACGTTTGAGCAGCAAGAAAAGAATCTCAGTTGCCAAGCAGATTGATATTGCACAGACTCAAAGCAAAGGCATGTGGAACTTCTTTATTTCAAAACAGGAGTGTCTCCTTGCACTTAGCCTTGGTGACTCCAGGGGAGATGACACGGGGGAGGAAGTGTGTCACCTACTTCTTTATGCCTGTTTGGCTCTGAAGCCCATGTGTGCCTGGATCCTCTGCCACGGGTTAAATTTTCAGGTGAAGAGTGAGGTTGTCCTGGCCTCAGCTATACTTCCCAGCTCTCCCTCAAGAGTGCAGCCTTGGCTACAGAACTCACAGCTCTGGGAAAAAGAGGAGCAGACAGGGTTCCCTGGGCCCAGTCTCAGCCCAGCCACTGATGCTGGATGACCTTGGCCTGACCCTGGTCTGGTCTCAGAATCACTTTTCCCATCTGTAAAATTGAGATGAGTTTTGGTGTTGAAGGTTCTTCCTGGAGCAGATGTCCTAGAAGGTTTTAGGGACAGTGACAGAGTCAGGCCACTGCAAGGGCCATGGGAGCCAGCTGACCTGCTTGACCGAAGGATTTCTGACAAACTATCTTTGGGGATGTTTTCCTCTTCAAGAAGGGATATAAGTTATTTACTTTGGGCATTTAAAAGAAAATTTCTCTGGGGAATAATTTTATAGAAAAATAAAACTTCTGTGTCTAAGGCAACTACTGTTTGCATCTCTCTAGGCTTTGGGGCTGGGGTGTGTGTGTGTGTGTGTGTGTATGTGTATATGTGTGTGTATGTGTGTGTTTCTGAGGAGGCCCTACCCTGGCATGAGAAGAGCGTAGGAAATCTGGCTACACATCCTAGTGTGGCAGCTGGACCCAGAGGTGGGGCGAGAACCCTGTCTATGATTCACCCCGCTGGTCCTGGCACATGGGCCCAGAGACTTCCTCCTCCAGGAACCCCTCTGCTTCCTCTTCCTCTCCACATCCTTAACCTTCAGCAGAACCCTACCCCTCACTCCACATCCCCAGCTAGAGCACTGGATGGAATCAGAAAGTCCTAGTTTGAGTTTCAACTCTGCCCCTCAGCAGCTGGGCAAGCCCCTTAACCAGTCTGAGACACTAGTTCCCCACTTGCAAAGTACAGGTAATCATTTTTATCTCTGACGGTGATGGTGAGAGTGTAAAGTCATTTCGACTGCCTAGCACGTGGTGGGAGCACATGAGGGTTTGCTCCTGTGTTTACTCATGACCCTCGGGGAGGACGGAGGCAAAGAGGGAGAAGTTGAGGGTGCAGGAGGAGAGATGGCAGGTGGGTGGGATGGGAGAATCTGGGGCACACCAGCTGTCTCATTCCCACCTTGTTAGCAGAGGGATTAGGGAAGAACGGTGGGAGGCGCGGGGATGGGGGTGGAAGGCAGGGGGCTGGCAGGCAGGTTCATCCATCCATTCATTCAATAAATGTTTATCAAGGACCTGCCACGTGTCAGGCCCTGTCCTGGGTGCTGGGGCTATAAAGATGCAGAAGGGTCTGAAGCCCAGCTCTTCCTTCTTCCTGTAGGCATCGGGGTATACTTTCCAGGGGCCCAAGAGCCTGGGTCTGAGGGTGGACACCAGAGTTCTAGTGGTGTCTGTGAGCAGCATCTAAATCTAATGGCTGAATTTGGTCTTGTTACCCTGCTCAAAAGCTTTCAGCAGCTCCCCACTGCCCACAGGACAAAAACCCAGATGCTAGCCTGACATTCAAGGCTGTCACTAGTGTGATCTCAACCTCTCCCCTGCCCTCTTTACCTCCTACCAACAGAGGGGCAGAACCCATCCCCGTGGACCAAGATTCCCGGTCTCTGGGTCTGTGTGTGCACCAGTTCCTCTGTGTGGGCGGCTCACCCTGCCTCAGCTTGTGAAATCCATCTGGTCTGCTGGGATCCTGCTCAAAATGTCATCTTCTCCAAAAATCATTACTCAGGCTTTCCAGCATGTCTGAGTCCCTGGCACTTGGTTACACCCTTCCTGGTGACTGGCATCTGCCTCCACATCATGACCCTCCCACCCCTTGCTTGGGCAGCAAACTCCAGGAGGCAAGGTCTGGTCTCACCTGGCTCTAATTAATCTGTGCTTACCATCCACATGGTGTCAGCTAATTCTTGTTGAATGAATGATCACTGAATGAGTGGATTCTTGTTTTGGCCTCAGAACCAATTAGAAGGAGCCAGAAAAAACACATGGGGGTAGGGGAGGTGCAGTGTGGTGCAGTGGAAAAAAACCCTTCTGGAAATCTCAGCTCTGTCACTTACTTTATCAGCTCTGTGACTTTGGATGGACAACTTCTTTGTCAGTATGGTGGGAGAAATAGACATGCCTCTCTGGGCTGTTGTAAGGATTACAAATTCGGTCGAATGCTCGGCACCTGGTAGGTTGAACAGATCACAGCTAGCATTACAGATGATATATTAAAACCAAAAAAAGATGCCTAATGTCCATCAGTTGGTGAACGGACAAAGGAAATGTACCATGTTTGGGATATTATTTGGCAATCAAGAAAAGTACTGACGTGCTACAACACGAATGAATCTTGAAACCATTAGACGAAGTGAAAGAAGGCCAAACACAAGAAACTGCTAATGATTCCATTTAAATATGAAATGTCGGGCCAGGGTGCAGTGGCTCATGCCTGTAATCCCAGCACTTTGGGATGCCAAGGTGGGCAGATCACTTGAGGCCAGGAGTTCCAGACCAGCCCGGCCAACATGGTGAAACCCTGTCTCTACTTAAAATTAGCCAAATGTAGTGGCATGCACCCGTAATCCCAGCTACTTGGTTGGCTGAGGCACAAGAATTGCTTGAGCCTGGGAGGTGGAGGTTGCAGTGAGCCAAGATTGTGCCACTGCACTCCAGCCTGGGTGACAGAGTGAGGCTCTGTCTCAAAAAAAAAAAAAAAAAGAAAGAAAGAAAGAAAAGAAAAAAAAAAAAAAAAGAAATTTCCAGAATAGGCCAATCTGTAGAGGCAGAAAGTAGATTCATGATTGGGTAGGCCTGGGTGGAGGCCATGGGTAGTGATCGCTAATGAGGAAGGGGTTTCTTTTGGGTGATGAAAACAGGTGGACTTATGGTATGTTAATTATATCTCAATAAAACTGTTATTTAAAGGAAGAAAAGATGCCTGGATTCCCCAGGAAGTGTACAGTACACTTCTGTGAGAATCAGAGATGATTTCTGGGGAAGATGGGCAGGAGGAGAGTAAGTGGGAGAAGCGGCCACATGCGAAGCTCCCATCGTTCTGTCCTGAGAGGCTTTCTCCTGCAACTTTATTTATTGATTGATTGATTTTGAAACAGGTTCTCACTCTGTTACCCAGGGTGGAGTGCAGTGGTATGATCACAGCTCATTGCAGGCTCGACCTCCCAGGCTCAAACAATCCTCCTGCTTGAACTCCTGAGTAGCTGGGACTACAGGTTCATGCCACCACGTCTGGCTAATCTTTTATTTATTTATTTATTTATTTATTTATTTATTTATTTATTGAGATTGGGGAGTCTCACTCTGTTGCTCAGGCTGGTGTCAAACTCCTGGGCTCAAGTGATCCTCCCATCTTGGCCTCCCAACATGTTGGGATTATGGGTGTGAGCCACTGTACCTGGCACCTCCTGCAACTTCTTCCTCAAGTGGAACCAATGAGGAAGCAAGCAACCCAGGGGTTTCACAAGTTTTGATTTCAATCAGCAATGGGCTTCCAATGCAACCCTTCTCTCCTGCAACCAGCCTCAGTAGAGAGGAACTGGAGATGAATTGGCCCCCATCACACCCCCGCAGTGCCAACCTGGGCCCTTCCATCGGGGGAGAACACCTGCTGTGTAAGGAACAGAAAACAGCATGAAATAGGAACTTTGTGTGATGATCCCCTTTAAGCCTATTCAGCCCAGGGAAGTGCATATGATCAGCCCCATTTCACAGATGAAGAAAGTCAGGTTTACCCATTAGTGCATTGTGGGGCTGGTATTTAAACCAGGTCTGTCTGACTTGCAAGGTCACATTCATTTAGACATTACCTTTACTTTACATTTCTTCTTCCTCCTCCTCCTCCTCCTCCTCCTCCTCCTCCTCCTTCTTCCTCTTCTTTTCTTCTTCTTCTTCTGGTGGGGTCTTGCTCTATTGCCCAGGGTGAATGCAGCATCATCATACCTAAATGCAGCCTTGAACTCCTGGCCTCAAGCAATCCTCCTGCCTTGGCCTCCAAAAGTGCTGAGATTTCAGGCATGAGCCACCATGCCCAGCCTGCATTTATTCTCTTGTAAGAAAGATATCATTGTAAAACAGATGAGAAAATAAAGAGGGGCATGAAAAAGACACATCACTATTAAATGGACAACTCAGAGATAATCATGGTTAACATGTTGCTATGTTCCCTCCTGTCATTTGACTGGATGTATGTGATAATTAAAATTATCTCATAAGCTTTTCCTTATGTAATCAAATAGTAGCCAAAACCATGATTTTAAATGGCTGCTCACAACTCCATCTCATGGCTCTGCCATACCTTATTTATCCCCATCCACCCCCTACTCCCTTTCCCCTTCCCTGCTTTTGCAGGGGTCCTAGATGGTGGTGAGCCAGAGGGCATCTTCGGTCAGCAGACTAGAGAGTACAAATAATAATAACACTCAGCGGACGGGCGAGCAGTTGTCAAGTGGGCTTATCACAAAAGAGCACCTTGGGATATTCCAGAGAACGACCTCACACCTGCTAATCACCATCCATAATCTGGTGCTAACTGTGCTTTAGCTGAAGGTGCTGGCAGGTCCTGCCCAGGTGCTGCCACGAACACTTCTATTCTGTGAGAATCAGAGATGATTTCTAGGGAAGATGGGCGAGAGGGAGTAAGCAGGAGAAGCGACCCACAGGCACAGATCTCATCTTTCTGCCCTAAGAGCCTTCCT
Organism: Macaca fascicularis; assembly: GCF_037993035.2. NCBI lineage: Eukaryota > Metazoa > Chordata > Mammalia > Primates > Cercopithecidae > Macaca > Macaca fascicularis. Next base: position 16,213,748 of record NC_088388.1, read on the forward strand.
CCTGCAACAATTTTTTGTTTTATTTTGTTTTTTTTTGTTTTGAGACAGGGTCTCAGTCTGTCACCCAGGCTGGACTGTAGTGGCAAGATCATGGCTCACTGCAGCCTTGACCTCCCAGGCTCGAGCAATCCTTCCCAAATTCAAAGCTTGGAGTGATGGTCCCAGTGGTTATGTCTAGGAGCCCTTTTTCCTGCCAGCCCCTCAGGGGATAGATGATTCTCAAATGCTTCAGGTGTGACATGGGCACAGCAGTGAGTCATTCCTCTGACATTCTTTGGGAAGAACATTTTCCATCCAGGCTTCCAGGCATAATAAGCTCCAGTCCTTTGGTGATAAGGAGTTCACAGACAGGACAATGTCTGAGTGAGTCTTAAACCCAGGACCATGGCTTGTGTTCACACCAGACTCTTCAGGGATTTTGAGGTGTTTGTTGTTGTTGTTGTTGTTGTTGTTTGTTTGCTGGAGTGCAGTGGCACAATCTTTGCTCACTGCAACCTTCGCCTCCTGGTTCAAGTGATTCTCCTGCCTCAGCCTCCTGAGTAGCTGGGACTACAGGTGGGTGCTACTACGCCCAGCTAATTTTTGTATTTTTAGTAGAGACAGGGTTTCACCATGTTGGACAGGATGGTCTCGATCTCTTGACCTCGTGATCCTCCCACCTCGGCCTCCCAAAGGGCTGGGATTATAGGCGTGAGCCACTGCAGCCGGCCCGATTTTGAGTTTTTATGTTCTAATTCCAAACATCTGCGCACAGGCCCCTCAGCATATTCTTTCCTGGGTCCAGTGTCACCTCCCAGGCCTGCAGGTAGGCTAGAGCAGTAGGGTGTGTGGGAAAGGCTCTGTGCTTTGCAGGCACTGACCAGCTGTGTGACCTTAACCACCCTGAGCCTCAGTTTCCTCAGCTGTAATGGAAATAGGTACCACAGGGGTTTGTTGCAAGGACTAACCTTGGGAATAAAAGGTAGCAGCAGCTTGGGCTCTGGACAGTCCATCTGGAAATGGACTGTCCAAGACCAACTTCCAGTTCCTCCCAACACAAGCTCTGGCACTTAGATTCCTGGTACCTCCACTGCTTCATCTGTAAAATGGAGTAACAATAGGAATACTTTATAGAGTCGTAAGGATTGAGTGGCTGGACGAACATCAAGCACTTCAAAGAGGACCTGGCATGTAGTGAGTGATCAATATCAACCACCTGGCTTGTAGCAGATGTGCTGTGTGTGGCCGCAGGTGTTATTAGTAACATCTGTGCGCCCTTCAGAGCTTGCACCACATTTCACTCCTGGTGGAGTCTGGAATGCCACTACTATAGGTCAGGATGGAAAACCTCCCCTCAAGCACTTGCCTTAGCCTGTTTCCACCTAACAAAATAACACAAGTTCTTTACTATTTGGAATGGGAAAACTTCAAAGGCAAAAAAAAAAAAAAAAAAAAAAGACTTTCGAATTACTCCAAATCTTAAGCCAAAGTCAATGAAAAATATCAATCTTTACATTCAAATTTTGCGATACTTTTGTCTCCCCAGCAGTCAACAGAGAGAATCCAAGTGCACAGGAATGTCAGTTATCAGGGGCGAGGCTATGAATTCCTTTCAGAGCCCTGGCCTGGGGAAGAGTGCAGGCAGACAGATCTGAGTCCTGTTATCACGTTCTCAGATCAGGTGTCATTTTAGGAGTCATGAAGCATCTTAGTGCCTTTGTTTGCTACCTATAGTGCCCACCTCAGAGAGTAATAAGGATACGTAAGTCTCCACGTGAAAAGTGCTCGGCCCTGGCACATAGTAGGTCCTTCATTAATGGCAGTTACTAATTTTTATTACATATGCAAAATCATATTACAGGTCAAGTACACTATATGACAGTGAAACAGTTTTTTATTTGTTTGTTTGTTTTTGAGACAGAGTCTTGCTCTGTCACCCAGGCTGGAGTGCAATGGCGTGATCTCAGCTCACTGCAACTTCCACCTCCTAGGTTCCAGCAATTCTCCTGTCTCAGCCTCCTGAGTAGCTGGAATTACAGGCATGCGCCACCACGCCGGCTAAGTTTTTTGTATTTTTAGTAGAGACAGGGTTTCACCATATTGGCCAGACTGGTCTCAAACTCCTGGCCTTGTGATCCACCCACCTCAGCCTCCCAAAGTGCTGCGATTACAGGCATGAGCCACCAGGCCTGGCCGTGAAACAGTTTTATTGTGTTTCTGTGGAATGCATCCTACCTAACCTATAGCTAACTCCTATAGTTCCCTCAGTTCTCAGCTCAGATATCCCTTCCTTTCTGTACTGTTTCCTAGTACTGGTTTTCATAGCACCAGGTACCTCTCTGGCATAGAGCTTGTCACAGTTGCAGTTTAATGTACCATCATAGGATTTTTTTTTAATTAATTTATTATTATTATACTTTAAGTTGTAGGGTACATGTGCATAACGTGCAGGTTTGTTACATATGTATACTTGTGCCATGTTGGTGTGCTGCACCCATCAACTCGTCATTTACATCAGGTATAACTCCCAATGCAATCCCTCCCCCCTCCCCCCTCCCCATGATAGGCCCCTGTGTGTGATGTTCCCCTTCCCGAGTCCAAGTGATCTCATTGTTCAGTTCCCACCTATGAGTGAGAACATGCGGTGTTTGGTTTTCTGTTCTTGTGATAGTTTGCTAAGAATGATGGTTTCCAGCTGCATCCATGTCCCTACAAAGGACACAAACTCATCCTTTTTGATGGCTGCATAGTATTCCATGGTGTACATGTGCCACATTTTCTTAATCCAATCTGTCACTGATGGACATTTGGGTTGATTCCAAGTCTTTGCTATTGTGAATAGTGCTGCAATAAGAGAAATGCAAATCAAAACCACAATGAGATACCATCTCACACCAGTTAGAATGGCGATCATTAAAAAGTCAGGAAACAACAGGTGCTGGAGAGGATGTGGAGAAATAGGAACACTTTTACACTGTTGGTGGGATTGTAAACTAGTTCAACCATTATGGAAAACAGTATGGCGATTCCTCAAGGATCTAGAACTAGATGTACCATATGACCCAGCCATCCCATTACTGGGTATATACCCAAAGGATTATAAATTATGCTGCTATAAAGACACATGCACACGTATGTTTATTGCAGCATCATAGGATTTTAAAAATATTCAGGTGTGTCTTCCATTAGGCTTTCATTCGGGAACTCCACACAGACAGTAACTGTATATTTTTTATTGCCTACTGTATCCTAAGAAATTTGTACCCTACTTAGCACAGAATGGAGGCTTCATAAATACTGGACACATGGCGGGGGGGAGAGAGAGAGAGAGAGAGATTCAACCTACAATCCCAACTCTGAGCTTCTAGTTCCCTGATGGTGGGGACTGTGATGTGTCTCACGTGGTAATGAGCATTTATGTAGAAGAGGCTCAGAAAATTTCTCCTCACGAACAACTAGAGTTCTTTTCCAAGCTCCACCATTTACTGGCATGCAAAATTTGGACCACCACTTAAGTTTTCCAGGCCTTGCTTTTTCTATCCCTAACATAGGACAATATTCAGGATTGTTGTTTGTTTGTTAGGGGCACCATGTTTCAGGCACTTAGTAGTCACCACATTTCAGTTGGTCCTCCTCAAGCCCTGCAACATCTGCGAGGTGGTCATCCTTAACAACTCACACATGAGCAACAGGAGACTGGGGGGGATGAGGGAACTACCAAGGTGGTCCAGCAGAACCAAGAATGGAACCAGGGTCTTTTAAAATCCAAGGACCACATTCTTTGTGCTTTCCAAATCATCACCTACCCCATGCAACTTACAGGATAAGCTACATTAAAGAACATAGGCAAAGGGTAAGTTACATTAACGAACAGTACGCAAAGGGTAAGTTACATTAACGAACAGTACGCAAAGGGTAAGTTACATTAACGAACGTATGCAAAGGGTAAGTTACATTAAAGAACATACACAGAGGGTAAGTTACATTAAAGAATGTACATACAAAGAACATAAGCAAAGGGTAAGTTACGTTAAAGAATGTACATACCCAAACGGTAAGTTACATTAAAGAATGTACACACAAAGAACGTAAGCAAAGGGTAAGTTACATTAAAGAACTGTACGCAAATGGCTTTGTGCTAGTTATTCACCACCACGGGGAAGTGAGGCATGCACAAGAACGCAGCCTCTTCATTCGGACCCTGGCTCTGACACTTGCCTGGCAAGTGACTTAACTGTTCCCAGGATCAGTCTTTTGTCTGTAATTTAGGAAGTTTAATGGCACTTGCATCCTAAAGTTGTTTAGAAGATTGAATGATATGGAGCACTTAACATACTTAGCACCTAGAAATTCCTGCCTAAGATCTCATTTCAGGGAGCCCAACTCAATCTTTGACAGGCTTAAACAAAAATTGTTTTTCTTCATGTATTCACTTACACAGCAAACATGCATTGAGCCTCTACTGTGTTTCCGGAACTGTGCAGGACCAGAGAGGCACAGGTGAAGGAGGCAAGGCTCTGGCTGTACTGAGGAAACAGCAAGAAGATTGCTACAATGAGGTGGGAAGGGGGCTGGACTAGAGAGAAGCCCTGATTGGTCTCCTTGCTACCTTTCTCCGGGAGAGCCAAGGCAGGCTTCCTGGAAGAGGTGATCCTTGGCTGAAATTTCCATGAAGAAAAGGAATGAGCGCAGTGGTTGGGGAGGAAAGGACATTCTGGGCAGGTGAAATGACATGTGACAAAATATGGGCGATCATGGCACGTTAGGAAAACAGCAGGGTGTTCAACATGATTGGAGCACTGTGTGTGTGTGGTGAGGGGGAGAACTGAGGTTGTCACGAAATGGTTCTCAGCTGAGCATAGTTTTGTCCCAGAGGGGACATTTGGTAATGTCTGGAGACATGTTTTAATTGTCACAGCCCAGCAGAGAAGGTACTACTAGTACCGTTTTGGTAGAGATTAGAGAGGCTGCTAAACATCTAACAACGCACAGGACAGGCCTCTGTAACAAAAAAGTATCCAGTCAAAAATGTCCACAGTGTTGAGAGGTTTAGGTAAGTAGGGGCCAAAACATAAAGAGAGTGTGCCCGAGAGCAAGAAGGAGTAATTGGAAAGTGCTGGTGTAATCAGTTCTGGGTTTTAGAAAGCTCATTTTGGCTGCTTGTAGACAGTGCATCAGAGGTGGAGGAGTTGGTAAGACTGGAGGTAGGGAAAGTAATTTGGGAGCCACTGAAATGATCCAGATGAAAAATGGTCAGCAGGTGACTAGGAAAGTGGCAGAGGAAATGGGGATGGGTGGCTGGATGAGATGGTGAAGAAAGCACTACAACTTACTAATGTGTGGATGACGGGCAGGAGGGATGAAGGATGCCCAGAGTGCTGCCTTGCAGGTCTAGTTGGAAGGTGATGATTTCTTCTGAGAAAGTGCCCACAAAAAGTGAAGCGGGTTTGTGTGTGTGTGTGTGTGGTGTGTGTGTGTTTGTGTGTTGAGCTCAGTCTGAGATGTGTTGGATTCACAATGCCCATGGGAGTGGAGAAGCATCTTGGGTGATTATATGTGTGAGTGCATCTCAGAAGCAGGCCTGGGGCTGGAGATGAAGACTTGGGAATGACCTGTGTATATATTTGGTAGCTTGAGCCACGAGAGATGACATAACCTGTGGAGGGTGTGCAGAGTTGGGAAAGACGTGCACCAAGAAGCCAGGTGATGCCCAATATTTAACCATCCAGAAGAATAAGAGGAGCCTGCCAACAGAAATTGGGAGGGAATGGCCACAAAGGCTATTGAGAAGGGAAGTAGTTCTTAAGAAGGGGGAAGTGAAGAGGTATCACTACTGCAGAGGTCAAGTAGAATAATAACTGAAGAATGTCTGTTGGGTTTGGCAATGGGGTGGTCAGTGGGCACCTTGGCAAAAGCAGTTTTGGTGGAGCAATAGGGATAACAGAAACAAGATTGCTATGGTATGAGGAGGAAGAGGGTGTTGAGGAAGTGGTCAGCGAGTCTACATTGCTTGCTGGAGGAGCTTGGCTTTGGTGCAAATCAGAGAAGCCCGCTCACTCATTGACTTAACCTCCAAGAAACACAAAATCATCCATATCCTGGCTCAAATTCCAGCACTACCAGGACATGGTTGGCCCCCAAAAATGCCATCCCACTTCTCCTCTGCTTATCCTATCCTGTCTGTCAGTCTGTTGAGCCCAGGATCAGCACTTCTCCTCAAGAAAGCCTTATTCTGCCTGCCCTTGCCCTTTATGTGATCCTGGCAGCACTGAAAATGTGTGTGTCTTCCATTCATGTTAGTTCTACACTTCTGAGTGTCTCCTCAATACATTGCCCTGTTTTACTAATATGTTCATCCTGTTTGCCTTATTTATCAGCTACCTTAAACCTCCCTGAAGCTAGAGGTTCTCTTTAAGTATTTATTGAATGAATGAATGAATGAATGAATGAATGAATGAATGAATGGATGATCCAGAGTCTGGCGGAGGCTTGTGTGCATGGTGGATGAGGCTCAGAAAATACCTGCAGAATCGAAATAAATAGACTTGTACTCTGACCTAAACACAGTTAAACTTTCTCCAGGGGGTAAAGTTCAAGTTGATTAGTCAATTGATTAATTAATTCATGATGTAATGGAAAAACTCCTTCTATGATCTGGGTAAGTTATAGGGCCGTGAACGAGACAGACAAGGTCCCTGTCGTCATGAAGTTTAATTTCTGAAAGAGACAGACAATAAACAAGAAACCAGTAAGAAAGCAAGATTGTATCATTTTGGTAAATGCTCTGGTGGAAATAAATATGATGACGTGGAACAAAAGTTCCAAATAGGAGAATGGGGTAGGTGGGCTTCTTTTAGAAAGAGTTCTCAGAGAAGGCTCGTCTGAGGAGGTAGACTTTTAACCAGTACAAATGCTTTAGCTTGGCCAATGGAGCGGGGACCAGTATGACAAGGGTCACTTGGTATGCCAGTGAGTTTGAGCTGGTAGACAAGAGCCTGATCATGAAAGACTTTGCAGATGGTTGTAATGGGTTTGAGTTAATTGCTAGTATGTGGGAAGACTTTGAATGGGAAGCATAGGGACAATGGCTTGTGATACATGTTATCAAATATGGTCACAGGGGCTAGTGAGGTGGCAGCAGAGGTGGGGAGAAGTAGATGGACTGGGGAAGGTGGAAGGTGGGGCAGGGGAGGCAATTACTGCAAAGTCATATTCCTTCTAAGCTCACTGAATGTTCATGGTCTCTGGGAGCAGAGGTCCCTGGAGGGGAAGGAGGATAATGTCACTTCCTGAGGAAGCGGGAAGAACCTATCTGAGCATGGGGACAGGGCTGGCTCGTTTCTAAGGGGCCTTCCAGATCTCACATGCCAATAGTCTTGGTCTATGTCAATCGTTGGGGCATCCAAATGGGGAACTGTTGTCCAGGCCAATTTCACAGAACAACAGCCCAGTCCGTATCTCCCGGGCCACTCGCCCCTGCGGTGGTGTTAGCACTTTCACCAGCTTTTATCTGCCCCGTGAGGATATTGGCCAAGCCCAGCTAACAAGCAGTTGATCAGCCCCAGAGGGCAGGTCCCTGGAGTCCATCACTTTTCTGAGGGCGGGGAGAGAATCCTGGAGCAGAACTTGTAACTAGAAGGGCCACCTGGCTTCCTGTGGTCTGAGGGAGAGAATGGTGAGATCTCTGGCCTGAATCAAACCTCTCTTTCTCACTGTCCATCTTACTTCTCTGCTGTCCCTGGGTTATTTTCCAGCAGCTGCTCAGCCCATTCTTGTGGGACCCTTCTCTGCCAATTCCTGCACCCACTGTAAATTTCACCATGGGAGGGAGATGGGCCTTGAGGGCTGTATTAGTCTTCTATTCTGCATAACAAATTGCCACAAATTTAGCAGCTTCAAACAACTCATGTTTATTAGCTCACCGTGAGTCCATCAGCAGTGTGGGCCCAGCGTGGCTGGGTTTTCTGCTCAGGGTCTCACAAGGCTAAAATCAAGATGTTGTCTGGGCTGTGTGCTCATTTAGAGTTTAGGGTTCTCTTCTAGGCTCATGTGGTTGTGGCAAAATTCTGTTCCCTGGGGTTGTTGCAGGGCTGAGGTCCTGTTTTCTTGCTGACCGTCAGATGAGGGCTGCTCTCAGGTCCTTGAGGCTGCCCACATTCCTTGCCACGTGCGTGGTCTTTTTCCATCCTTGAAGCCAGCAATGGAGAATTTCCCTTGTATTGAATCACACACATGGTTGGAATCTCTGACTTCAGGAAGAGAGCCCTGTGCCTTTTAAGGGATCACCTGATTAGATCGTACCCATACAGGGCAGTCCCTTTTCCTTAAAGTCAACTGTGGCATGTAACATCACACAACCACAGGAGTAAAATCCATCCTATTTACAGTCCCAGCGATTATGCAGAGCGCACCAGGGGACAACTGAATCCTGCCTATCAAAAGGGCCAAGCAGAATTATTTTGGTGAAGAACAGTGGGATGTCATTCTTGGTTCTTCTGGAAAAAAATCACCCAGTAAAGTTAGAGGTTCTCTTGCCTTTTGGGAAGTCATCACAGAATCTCATGGAGGGTTTGGACCCTCACCCTAGAAACATCACACCATATGTTGTCTATAATTGCAGGGTTCACGGTCCCTTGAAGCCTATTCGTAGTTTCCAGTTTGAAAAGTTCTGCTGCAGGGTGTGGGGAGGGATGCAGGCGGAGGTGAGGGCTAAATAGTGTGAGCTGCGTATCTAGAGCTGTGATTTTTTTTTAGTCTTTAAGCTGCCATGTGTTGGGGGTTGGGCATGCAAGGGGCATCCCGAGAGCTCCTTGGTATTGGCACCATCTCCAAGGTGATCTGTGCTCTGCCTGGTGCACACGTTTTTCTCCTGTTGCAGCAGCCCACCCTTGTAGAGGGGCAGATCCCTCAGTGCCAGGTCTGACACTAGACAGGTTGTACCAGGGGCTATAGCACACTCTCCCACAAGTCCCCGAGAATGAGATCAGAAAAGACTAAATGCAGTGGTGATCTGTCAGGTCCCCTTTGGGAGTGCTGGTATGGAGAGGATTGACTGAGTCTGTTGAGGAACCTCCAAGCCTCTGTAGTAACTTTAGGGCTAGAAAGGAGGATGCCTAAGATTCAGGATCCTGCAGTGTTGAGTCAACATTTCTTGGGGAAGGAGGCAGGGCCGAGGATTAAATGGAGATGATGGGTATCAGTTCTCTTGCTCAAAGGCACCGGACCCAAAGGCCTCCAGCTCTTTGCTCCTATTGAAAATTCAAGTCCTAAGCACACCATAGTTGTGATGCGGAGAGAGAATGTACTTATCAGAGAGCCTGGGCAAGTGGGCCCCGTGTGAGTACAGTTCAACCTCATTTATGTCATTGGCACCAGAAGTAGACATCAGTCTCTTGAGAGTTTGATTAATGTCGGTCACACCCAAAGACCCTGGGTAGCATTCATTTACTAAGCAATAACTAAATACCAGTTCCTGAGCTAAATGCTGCATCAGTCAGGGCTCTTAATGGCAGGCAACAGAAACTCTTCACGGCAGATCTGAGTAGAAAAATCCAGGACCGAAAGGAAATGGAGTAGCTCATGAAATTGCAGGAAGGGCCAGAAAACCAGACATGGAGCCAAAGTCAGGCTGCAGAACAGGTCTAGGGAGAATCCCACTGCTGCTGAGACCTAGACCTTGTGGCTGGCACCCAGGATGTTGTAGGGCTCAGACCCTGGATCAATGTATCCTGCAGTGCCTCTGTGGGTACTGCAACTCCAGGTACTCAATCTTGCCAACGCCACTGCCAGAGAGAGGCCTTCTTGGCCTCCATCTTTTTGGTCACTAGCTCCAGATTCAAAGTCTTGAACAGACGCTTCTTCTCTTTGATAGAGCCCAGTCATATGCCTTAGCTGCAAAGGAAGCTGGAAATCTATTAGGCACTTTTGTCTTAAAAAATGAGAGGCCTACCCTCCACCAAGATCCATAAGAAATGGAATCCCAGAAACCACAGAAAGGGGTGAGGTGGTTGGGCATCTCACAGCACGCATGCTACATGTGAATTATCTCATTCATTTCTCACCCTACCCCGTGGGGTAGGTATTGTCATCTCTATTTCATAAATGATGATAATGAAGTACAGAAAGTTTAACGAACTTGTCCAGGGACACGACACACAGCTGTTAAGAGCTAGACCCAGTCACTTTGAGTCTGACTTGGACTGTCTGACTCCAGAACCCACCCTCTCAGACACTGCTGTATACTTCCAGTGAATGTTGATGAAATGAAATTTTCAGGGTGGCTAAGCTGTGGATTTCAGATCCTGGATTGTGTGACCTAAAAGAGAGACTTCCCTAGGGGTGAGTGTCCCTGAGCAGTCAACTGGCTTCCAAGAATGGGCTCCCTCTCATCACCTTCTGATGGTAATCCTCTGTCCAACTGCCAAAGAGGCCCTGCGGGGAGGGCTTGCAGATGGGAGTGGGCAGAACCCAGCTCGAAGCTCCTGACGAGGCTCTTGTTGAGTCTGTCCTCTTCTGCTTCTGTCTTTTAAATCAATGGAGACAGTGGACGGTTATCTCCATCCTCGGCTCAAGATGAAAGGCATCCTTCCTTGTTTTTCTGATTCCTTCCCAATGTGTGTACTGTTAACTTTAGTTATGAAGGCAATAACAGTGTCCTGTGCATACGCCAAGGTTGTCCAACCTCCACGTCTTTGCTCAAGCTGTTCCTTCTACTTGAAATGCCTGTTTCCTTCCCTTTTAGTTGCACCTTTCCATCCAGGTAGGAATCAGCTCCTTGGTTCATGGAGCCTTTTCTGCTCTCTTTTACTATGGATGGACTTCCTTCTGAATTAGCAGAGGGTGTTTCCTAGGTTGGTCTTAACCCTTTTCCTTTTGTTTGACGTCGATTTACTCATCTTACAAATTAGGTTGTAAGCAAATTGAATACAGGATCTACGCTTCGCTCTGTTTTTATCTCCACCTGGACAGCATCATTTTTGACACATAAGCAGACACATGGGAGGGGAGAGAAGTTTGGTGCCAGAAAGAACTGGATTTGAATTCTAACCCTGTTATTTACCTGACCACGTTACTTAACCATTAATTACTTCAACATATGTTTATTGAGTACCTACTATGTGCCCGGCACTATACTAAGCACCAAGGACACAATGGTGAGTAAAGAGATGCAGCCTTCTCCATCATGAAGGAAGACCGATGTTAATCCATTAACCAAGTAATCTCACAAGAAAAGTAAAATGACTGTGATAAGGACAAGCCCTTGGAGCTACAAAAGGGTGTATACAGGGCATTGATCCAATAAGGGCAGTGTTGCGGGGGGGTCAGGAGCCACACAGAGCCTGAGTTTCTCACTTGGAAAATGGGGTATCAACCACCTACCTCACTAGGTTTTTAAAAAGAGGCTAAATGAGGTGATACTTGCCATGAATGGCATTTTATTGATTAATTGATGGATTGATTGAAATGGAGTCTCACTCTGTTGCCCAAGCTGGAGTGCAGTGGTGCAATCTCAGCTCACTGCAACCTCCACCTCCTGGGTTCAAGTGATTCTCCTGCCTCAGTCTCCCACGTAGCTGGGATTACAGGCAGGCACCACCATACCAGACTAATTTTTGTATTTTTAGTAAAGACGAGGCTTCGCAATGTTGCCCAGGCTGGTCTCAAACTCCTGACCTCAAATGATTCGCCCACCTCGGCCTCCCAAACTGCTGGGATCACAGGCATAAGCCACTGCATCCAGCCGCTTGCCATGCATGGCATTTAAAAATGTTCAGTAAATGTTACCACATGAAGGCTGGTAGGTTGGCCAACTCAGTGGTGTGATTCAGAAGGAAAGCAGTTAGACGTATGTGAACATTTCCTGTACTTGAATATCCTCAGGACAGTCACTCCTAGACCCATCTTCCATCACGATCAGCTGGGAAACTTTAAGCAAAAATGCAGACATCTGACCTTCACTCTAGACCTGTTAGCCAATCAGAAGTTTCTGGTCAGGGCATCTGCATATTTTAAAAAATATTTACTAAGGCAGCCTCAAAATTACAGGTTCAGCACACATTTGCCATAATCACTGAAGAAGTGCAAAGTTATAAAAAGAGGATAAACAACAATCTGCCTCCCGCTTTCTTCCCTCTCCTCCCCTGCTTCTGGAGGCAACAAGGTCAACTATTTGGTGTGATTCCTCTTAGCATTCCCTCCATCAATGGCCACATAAGGACGCCCACAGATAAGCACCTGTGTGGGTTTGTTTTCCTTGTAAAACTATTCACATACTAAATACTTTCCTCAGTATCTTGCCTTTTTTCACTTCATAATGTCACGCACACATCTCTTCAGGTTTATAGATACAGGTCCAGCTCTTCTTTTCATAGCCATATAACTTTCTGTAGAAGAGAGATAACACATTTTATTCAGTGTCCGATTGATGGATCTCAAGATTGCTTTCATTTCTACAAACAGACAAGCAATAACACAACTCTGTAAAAGTTTTCTTACTTATAGGTGCTTTTATGTCTAAAGGATGGTCTCCAAAGAGTGAAACTGATCAAATGTGCATTTTTTATTCTAATAGATATGGACAGATTTGCTCTCAAAATGTTTGTGGCAATTCAAAACACCAGTAAAGCAGGGGAGATGTGTATTTTGGAAAAGCACCCAAGGCGATTCTGAAGTGTAGACCAGGATGAGAACCATTGCCCAGGGCTGTTGCAGATGGTCCCTGGGTTCCTGAAGGAGGTACCAGGAGAGAAATCTTCACTGAATGAGTGGACTTCCCCAGGGAAGTGATGAAATGGTCCTTATCAGCCTTGCTATCTCCCTCTGACACAGGCAAACTCTCTCCCCCTGGGGGAAGTTCCTCCAAGGCCTCTATATAAGATGTCTTTGTGAGAGGGAGCCGAGAAGGACCTGGGCTTTGGGAAGATCTAAAGACCCAGGAAGGTCTCTAGGTGAGTGAGTGCTTTCTCTGCTGTGGTGGAGCTGGCGACAGTTTATTCTCCCAGGAGGTCCCTAGCTGTGGCTGACGGTTTCTGGAGGGCTGGCAGGGGTCTACCAGTGGCTTTCAGGTTACGAGGTGTCGGCAGGGGCAGCCTGCATCCTCTGCCTTGCACATTCCTTCTGTGGGATGTGAAAGCGCTCCTTGGCTGGGGAAGACGGTGGAGACATGAAGGAGAGCCTGGATGGCTTCTTGAGCTTTGAGGAGGGGACATACCTTCTAAGTCCTGTGTGTTCCTAGGAAAGCCAATAATCATTGCTTCTCCCTCCTCTTTTATGTCATAGACTCTGAGGGACCCATTAAGTACAAACAAACAAGTGTAATAGTTCCTTCTTTACTTCCAGGCCTGAAGGAAAGCCAGCCTCAGCCACCCCTCAGGGTTTGCTGCGTCCTGTTTGGAAAGAGGTCCTTGTGTCCTGGATCCTGGAGCATCGGGAGCTGAGCGTGGCGTGAGATTTTCTGGCCCATCCCGATTTCTATTCAGGCCTTCTTTTTCTCCACCTGACTCCCACAGTCCCCTAATGGCGTGATTGTGATGTGTGTGTGTGTGTGTGTGTGTCTGTGTGTGTCAATGACAAACTGTGTTCTCCATTGCAGGATAAAGCCAAGATGAAACTCCTCCTACTTCTGGCTCTTCTATTTGGGGCAGTTTCTGCTCTTCATCTGAGTAAGTGTTGTTTGCCTTCAGTCTTTCTTTCTCCATTTTTTTCCTTTCTATAGTAAATGAGATCAGAGTTACACACCCACCCCCTTCTTTGATCGTCTTCTATTTCTGAATTTCTTTGTGCTTAAAGGGATGGGGACCCTATGGCCATGAGTTGAAAGAATTTTTCAGGGCCTCTGTTATGTCTGTGGTCTTGGTTTTGCTGTGACACCCCCAATTTTGTCCTTTCTCCATGATGCTTACTTTGAGCTTACTGGGTACACAGCACTTTCCATGCCTTCTCTTCTTTAACTCTCTTAGCATCTCCATGAAGTAGGTGGTATTGTATACCCATTTCACAGATGAATAAATAAAGCTAGTGGATGATAGAACCAGTACCCAAGCCCATGACTGCCCAACTCTAAGTCCATACTCTTAACCACCCTGACCTTGTCAGGCATGTTGGGTTCCCCTCATGGAGACTGGGTTCCGGGTTCCTCTTCCCAGGCAGGGTTGAGCACTCTGATGCCCAGGGCAAGGTGGGAGCTGTCCGTGGTTCTGGGGAGGAACAAGGGGAGATGTGAAGGAAGGACACTTGGCCATCCTCCCTGCCAGGGCCTGAGACTTCCACCTTTGAGAGCACTTTGGGTGCTAAGACCCTGCCTGAGGATGAGGAGATGCCAGAACAGGAGGTGGAGGAGATCCTTTCCAGGGAGCTGGAGGAAGAGGAGGAGGGGGGCTCTGGAAGTGAAGATGCCTCCAAGGAAGATGGGGCTGTTAAGTTGATCTCAGTCCCAGATATGGTAGACAAAAACCTTACATGTCCTGAGGAAGAGGACACAGTAAAAGTGGTGGGCATCCCTGGGTGCCCGACCTGCCGCTACCTCCTGGTGAGAAGTCCTCACACGTTTAACCAAGCTTGGGTGAGTGACCTGTGGCTGAGGCTGAGGCGGGAGCATGGGAGGGGTGTGGGACATGTCTCTAGCATTGCTATCACTGGCTCTTTTCCCCATTGAGGCTCAGTAGATGTCCCAGAGGCCCTGTCTCAGTAGATGTGAGGGCTCAGTAGAACCTGAGCCTCACAGAGGTGTTGGGGTAAGAGGGGAAGTCCACCTAGAAACAGAGGTGGCATTTTGGTCTCCAACCTTTAAATGGTTGTGGCAGGGAGGGAGGACATGAATTGTGGGAACTCAAGACCCACATGAATTCATGTAGGAAGGATGCTCCATTCTTTGTCTTTTATCCTGCCCTGCAGTTTACTTGCCAGAGGTGCTACAGGGGCAACCTGGCTTCCATCCACAACTTCAATACTAATTCCCGAATCCAGTGGTCAGTCAGAGCGCTCAACCAGGGTCAAGTCTGGATTGGAGGCAGGATCACAGGCTCGGTAAGAGAGGTGTGAACACTAAATGGTGTGCACCTGCTGATCTCAGCCAGTACTGAACTTGCGGCAGATTTGTCTGTTTTTCTCCTCTATAATCTCCAGACGAACCGGGGATAGATGGACACCCACAGACAACACCGAGGGGGCTGCCTGGGCATTCAGGGAAGAGCTAAGAATTTAGAATCAGGAGGTTTGGGTATAAGTTCCTTTCCATCTCTCACTATCTACGTAACTTAAATTATCAGGGCATGGTGGTGCATGCCTGTAATCCTAGGTATTCGGGAGGCTGAGGCAGGAGAATCACTGGAACCTGGGAGGCGGAGGTTGCGGTGAGCCAAGATCGAGCCATTGCACTCCAGCCTGGGCAACAAGAGCAAAACTCCGCCTCAAAAAAATATATAAATAACAATAAATAAAAACAAGACCGTGAGTTTGCTTCCTCATCTCTAGGATGAGTTGGCAACCCCTGTTGCCAACCTTTTGTTAGGGCTGGAAGGATAAGCCTGTCACTGGGATACATAGAATCTGATGGTGATGATTGCCATGGATCAGCATTTCAGATGACCAGGACAGTTCCCATCATGGTCCAGCAGGGAAGGGCCCATTGCCCAGTGGGCAGCAGGAGGAGCTGGCAGATACAGGGCCAGATCTGCCTCTCTGCCTTCCCTCTGCCCCATCCCTTCTTCCCCTCTTGCTTTCTCCAGGGTCGCTGCAGACGCTTTCAGTGGGTTGACGGCAGCCGCTGGAACTTTGCGTACTGGGCTGCTCACCAGCCCTGGTCCCGCGGTGGTCACTGTGTGTCCCTGTGTACCCGAGGTGAGGTGGGGCTGGGGATGAACGATGGAAAGGTCTGGGAGGTGGGAAGTGCCCCAAGGAGGAGTTGCTACGAAGAGCCTGACCCTTTGAGGGAGAGGTTTCCTGGGTCTTTTGTATACTTCGACTCCACAGTGGTGTGTGGGTGGGAGAAGAGGCCCTTCTGTGGGTTGAATTGGGGTGGACAAGAGGCTGAAAGTCCCTTTCTGTTCTGCCTTTACAGGAGGCCACTGGCGTCGAGCCCACTGCCTCAGAAGACTTCCTTTCATCTGTTCCTACTGAGCTGGTCTCAGCCAGCAGTTCAGAGCTATCCTCCCCTGGGCAGCTGCCTCCCCTCCTCTGCTTGCCGTTTCTCCCTCCACCTCCCTGCAATAAAATGAGTTTTACTAAAACAGATTTATTTTCTCATCTGATTGCTGATCCACTCTCCCCACACCACACCTTTCATAGAAGGGTCAGAAGCTAACACTACTTGAGGAGGAGGATGGAGGGTGGAGTTGGGTCTATGGAGCCTTTTGGAGATGGAGGAATGGGTTCAGCTGGCTCTTTTCATAGAACATCTCATTACTGGGCACCTAAATAGGTGCTGCTAGGGCCTTTCAAGGTTGTAGGTAGACTCCCAATGGCCCAGTTTGCATCTCTGTACTCAAAGGCATTCTCTCTCTCTCTCTCTCCAACCCCAGAACTGTGGTTGGTTTGATATGTAAGGAAATTAACATGTCCCTGAGAACAGTCCACAACTCTCAGGAATGAATGTATAAGTACCCCAATCCCCGACCCCTCAAGTGGAATAAACCTAACATGTATTGGGCACCGTTTCCCAGTGGCCTGCTGTGTTAGTTGGCCTTATTTCATGCATTTTATGGGTTGCCTTCCCTTCCTCAGCTGCATTCTCTGCTCCTTCCTACTCTCTGCAACTCCCAGATAAACACTTGTACGCAACTCCCTGTCTCAGGATCTCCTTCTGGGGAAACCTGATATAAGACAGCTTGCCATGTGTCAGACTCTGAATGAGGCCTGGGAATACAAGACGTAGTTCCCTGGCACTTGGGATATATGGTTGTTTGTAACATAGGCACAAAAACATCTACTAGTTGTTACCGCTTATTGAGTGCCTACAACATACCCCCTGCTGTGGCAGGCACCCTGCCTAGACGACCTCATGTGATCAATAATTATTAGCCCTATTTTACAGAACCAGGCTCAGAGAAGTTAGGACCTGTCAAAAGACTTGCCCGAGACTGAACCTCTAAATGCAACCCATACTGAAATTCAACTCTGCTCCAAAGCATGTTCCTTTAACCCTTGTGCTTTTACAGCTGGTTACTCCCCTTAGGATCACACGGGGATGAAGCACAGCGGGAGGAAAGATAGACTGTCTCACTCTTGGGTTTATCTTGGGACACAGGACTCTGGCCCAGCTGGAGGTGAGACAGCTTTAATCAGAAGGGAGGGAGGAAGGCATTCTCAACCCCTTCTCTACTGCAGAGGTCAGCAGAAGAAAATAATTCAAAGTTCTAAAGCCATTTTTTTCTCCACCATGCCTCCAATTCACAGATCTTCATATATGATTGGAGGCTCAGAGAGGGGTGAAACAAGAACTCTATTTTTTTTGGAGTGTGGCACAGAGAAGGGATGCTACTTGTCTAAGGTCACACAGTAAGTTGAGAAAGAAATCAAACTCAGGTCCATTTCAACTATTGCTCTACGAGAATCTGTTGATTTCAAAGATGGTGGACTATGGGTTCAGCCCTGTGATGAGTGCTGTGAGGATGAAACTGAGGTGGAATTTTTACTCCTCGCCCTATTGGACTTCATATTCTAGTGTGGGAAGGCATTGCTTCCCTTATTTCAATATTAACAACAAAGGGTAATAATATTTCCCATTTATTAAGCATTGACTAGGTATCAGGTTTTGTGCTAAATGGTAGGTGAGCTTTGTCTGGTTCCTCATAAATCTCTGCTGCTATGGGTGTGTGCTTTGACAGAAGTTTGACTTCCAGTCCACAGAGATCTTCTTTGGGGGAGTAATATCAAGAAGTGGCATGAAGGAGGCTGCAGGGCTCCTAGTCACATTCTGTATCTCGACCTAGGCATGTTCACATTGGTGTGTTCACCACAAAGACTCCCCGAGCAGTCCACTCTACAGTGTGCTTTATAGGAGCACAGTGTACATTCATTAAAAAATTTTTCTTGGGCCGGGCGCGGTGGTTCAAGCCTGTAATCCCAGCACTTTGGGAGGCCGAGAGGGGCGGATCACGAGGTCAGGAGATCGAGACCATTCTGGCTAACACGGTGAAACCCCGTCTCTACTAAAAAATACAAAAAACAAAACAAAACAAAAACAAAAACAAAAAAAACTAGCCGGGCAAGGTGGCGGGCGCCTGTAGTCCCAGCTACTTGGGAGGCTGAGGCAGGAGAATGGCGTGAACCCGGGAGGTGGAGCTTGCAGTGAGCCGAGATTGCGCCACTGCACTCCCGCCTGGGCGACAGAGCGAGATTCCGTCTAAAAAAAAAAAAATTTTTTTTCTTGGCTAGGCACGGTGGCTGATGCCTGTAATCCCAGCACTTTGGGAGGGCGAGATGAGCAGATCACCTGAGGTCAGGAGTTTGAGACCTGCCTGACCAACATGGAGAAACCGCGTCTCTACTAAAAATACAAAAAAATTAGCCAGGCGTGGTGGCGCATGCCTGTAATCCCAGCTACTCGGGAGGCTGAGGCAGGAGAATCACTTGATCGCTTGAACCTGGGAGGCGAAGGTTGCAGTGAGCCGAGATTGTGCCATTGCACTCTAGCCTGGGCAATAAGAGCGAAACTCCATCTCAAAAGAAATAAATAGATTTTTTTTTTCTTAAAAAGTAAAAATCATGAAATAAAGGGACTGGGCTAATATTGCAAAATATGGGTTTGTGTGTGCATTTTCCTCTCCTGTAAGATACTAACTAAGCTCTGTGAAACAGTTTATCAATGATTTTTTATCATTGAATCCATGGAGTTCCTTACACAGTGCAGAGCACAGAGTAGGGGTTCAATCAACAGTACACTCATTGCTTTTTCATTGACAAGGGGCACCCTCACTCAACCCATGTGCCAGACATATTTCTGAGAGCTTTGCTTAAGCTGATCTCACAGGAGGCAAATCTTGTCATTAGCCTTAGTTTACAGATGAGAAAGCTGAGGCAGAGAGGGGCTGACCCTGGAACTTGTGATTTCATTATACATCATCCTACACTGCCTCTCAAGATGGCAAGGCCTACCCTCTGAATAATGAGGGGATGGACTGAATCTTGGAACAAGAGGCAGAGTTTGAAACCCCTATGAACATAAATGCAAACATTAAGCCAGAGGCTTGGGGTTCCACGGATGCTGAAAACAATGTTGGCATCATTGGCTAGATCATCTGGAAGTAACATATCCAAAGCAAAGATTTGGGAGTCAGACAGGCTAGGATCTGATGCATCATTTGTTACTAGTTGTGCAAACTTGGATAAGTCATTTGACTTCTCTGAGTTTTTGTAGTACATATATAGACTAGAGATGGCAATGCCCAATTTGTAGGATGACTTTTAAGGATTAAGCGGTTGTTAAGTAACAGATGTAAAAACCTTAATGAAGCATAGTGTCTGGTCCATGGAAGACCTTCAAAAAAGTTTTTTCTTGTTTTAAATCAGACAGAAAAGGTCACTGAGGTCATTGGAATATCTTTGCCAAGGGTTTATATACAATGAAAACAGGGTTGACATGAAAGAGGGAATGGTCTGTTCAGGAGGGAGGTTGATGGGAGGAGGCTAGAGAAACACAGCTAGTGGGTGTATAAGGAGCTGGGAGCCTATGGTTCAGGCCTGTCTCTACTTACTGTGTGACCTTGGGCAACTTGTTTAAAATCTCTGAGATGCCATTTATCCATCTGTGAAATGAAACGAGGCCGGGTGTGGTGGCTCCCGCCTGTAATCCCAGCACTTTGGGAGGTCAAAGGTGGGTAGATCACCTAAGGTCAGGAGTTCAAGACCAGCCTGGCCAACATAGTGAAACTCCATCTCTACAAAAATAAAAAAAATTATCCAGGCATGATGGCGGGTGCCTGTGGTCCCAGCTACTCGAGAGGCTGAGGCGGGAGAATCGCTTGAACCTGGGAAGCGGATGTTGTAGTGAGCCGAGATCATGCCATTGCACTCCAGCCTAGGTAACAGAGCCAAGACTGTCTCAGAAAAAAAAAAAAAAAAAATGAAAAAAGAAAGAAAGAAAGAAAGAAAGAAAGAAAAGAAAAGAAAAGAAAAAAGAAACAATGAGTGAGTGTGAGGCTTAAGGTGGCATTGGTTCCTGAGAGCAGCCAACCTTATTAGTCATCCCAATCACCAAGTGAAATGGTACCCCTGACCTGGGTCAATGGATGAGGAAGAATAATGGCAAATGGGGGTCTATGCTTCTACCCTCCACCACTAGGGAGGTCTCAAGCTTGGAATTCAGCAACCAGGTTTTTAGGTCCTGGACCTGGCCCATCCTCCTACAGTCAAGTAGATAAGTGGAGGGTTTGGTCCGTTGGGCTAAGGAGATAGTGATCAAGGCCGTTACTCTGCAATCAGACTCAGAAGTGGCCTCTCAGTTACTTCTCCATTTGTGGGTCACCTTGGGAGAGCAGAGGAGGGGAAGGAATTTAGGTCTTCTTACCCTCTGGGCTGCCTGTCCCTGCTCCCTGAGCCCTGGAGGGCTGGGGTGGAATATGGAGAATAAACCTGTACCTATTTTATTTTATTTTTTTTGAGACAGAGTCTCACTCTGTCACCCAGGCTGGAGTGCAGTGGCATGATCTCGGCTCACAGCAACCCCTGCCTCCTGGGTTCAAGCGATTCTTCCACGTCAGTCTCCTGAGTAACTGGGATTATTGGCACCTGCCACCATGCCCGGCTAATTTTTATATTTTTAGTGGAGATGGGGTTTCACCATGTTGAGCAGGCTGGTCTCAAACACCTGACCTCAGGTGATCCATCCGCCCAGGCCTCCCAATGTGCTGGAATTACAGGCATGAGCCACCGTGCTCGGCCCTACAAATCTGCACTTTCTAATTGACAAGGGTCACCCTCCACTCATGTGCCAGGCATACTCATGTTCTGAGAAGCATACCACAAGGATGCCTCTGAGTTCACCCTGACAAGTCCACGAGCTCTTGGCAGAGGTATCTGGCAAATTCAAGGTTTGAGACATGCTGGCCTCTCTTTAACATGCAGCAAATTTGGTTAGAGCTTGGTCAGTTAAAATTTTGATGTTTTGTTTTGCATTAATTTCAATTTACAAGAAATATTTCATTTCTATTTCACTATTTCATTTATCTCGAATAGTGAATTTCTTAGTATCCCCTTAATTTCTTAGTGTCCCTGAGTTGAGCACCTCCCCTGCCTGATTCTAGTCCAGACCTTGGGGTGACACAAGGCTGGTGGGAGATGGGAGGTGAGGAGGGGAGGGTTGGGTGGAGAGGATGATCTACAGAATGCTGGAGAGACTCCGCGTGGAGCTTTTCATGCTGCCTCTTGCCAGCCCTGAAGCTATGCCTTAAGGTTGGACAAGGTGGCATATTCTAGATCAGAGATCCTCAGCTGGGGCCATTTTTCTCCCCAGAGGACATTTGGAAACATGTGGAGACGTTTCTGATCATCTGCGGGGATGGGGAGAGGTGCTACTGATATCTGGTGGGTAGAGACCAGAGGGGCCATTAAACTTCCTACAACGCCCAGGACAGTCCCCCACAACAAAGAGTTATTTGACCTCACACATTAATAACACAAAGGTTGAGGAACCTTGATCTAGATCCACAGCACAGAAGAAGGGATGTAGATTTTTCACACATTAAAGATGAGAAAGCTCATGCTTGTAATCCCAGTGACTCAGGAGGCTGAGGCAGGAGGATTACTTGAGCCCAGGAATTCAGGGTTACAGTGAGCTATCATCGCAGCACTTCACTCCAGCCTGGGTGACAGAGCAAGATTTTGTCTCTCAAAAAAAAAAAAAAAAAAAAAAAAAAAAGAGGCAGACAGGCGCAGTGGCTCGTGCCTGTAATCCCAGCACTTTGGGAGACCGAAGTGGGTGGATCACGAGGTCAGGAGTTCGAGACCAGCCTGGCCAACATAGTGAAACCCCATCTCTACTAAAAATACAAAAATTAGCCAGGTGTGGTGGTGGGCGCCTGTAATCCCAGCTACTCGGGAGGCTGAGGCAGGAGAATCGCTTGAACCCGGGAGGCAGAGGTTGCAGTGAGCCAAGATCGCGCCATTGCACTCCAGCCTGGGTGACAGAGCAAGACTCCATCTCAAAAAGAAAAAAAAAAAAAGATGAGAAAGAAGAGTGAGAAAGAGGAAGGGAGAGAAAAGAGAGAGAGAGAGGAAAGAAAGAGAGAGAAGGTTTTGGAGTCAAAAAGACTTAGAAATTCCAGTTCTTCTACTTCCCACGGAACCTTTGCAAGTTGCCTTCTCTCTTTCTCTGAATCTCACATTTTGCCTCTGTGAAGTAGGGGTGGTCATACATGCCTGGTGGAGACGAGGTGGAGATGAGGGTGAGGGGTGTGTTGCCCACAACACCCCTAGGATGGGTGAGAGCTTGGGAGCACTGAGCCTCCCCTTCCCCTCTTACTGCCTCCCCTCATTGTCTCCCACAAGCTCCCTGGGATCTCCACAAACAGGAAGCTACTCCTGGAGTTAAGGTGCGTTGTTCAGACTGGGGCGCTTTAGGGGGCATAAATAATAATTATGCCTGGACAATGGACATAACATCCAGGGCCTCCTGAAGCAAACCAGGGTATGGGGCACCCACACATGGCAGTAGGCCCCAGGAGGCAGGTCCCTGCAGTCCCAGCAGAGAGCAGGGCACAGGGTTGAGATAACTGAGCAAACTTCGTTATCAGCTCCTTTGTCCCCAACGCTGACCTAGAGCAATCATTCTGGCCTCTTCCCACTTCCCCAGAAACCCAGTATAAAGGCTGCTTCTGGGCCCCGAAGGCAGAGGCACTGAGAGTGGAGGTCTCAGACTCTTGGAAGGTGAGTTCTCTTCCGGCTGCCCAGGCAGGACCAATGTAGGCCCTGGGAAGAAGAAGCACCTCATAGGGCAAACATGTAGGAGGCCTGTCCTTAGGAACATCATGGCTAAGCAGACCTGTCCCCGCCGGGGCAGGAGTCTGGGCTGAAGGTGATACTGGAGAGCAGCAACGGAGACTGGAAGACGAACTTTTGTACCTGAGTTATCCCTCCCACTATTCCTTTTCTAGACTCTCCAGCTCAGCGTCTGTTCATGGCAAGAAGAGAAAGCAATCGAGTTTGCTCTTTAATCAAACAATTAAACAAACATTCCCTCTATACTATGTGCCAGGGGCTACACTAGATACACAAAGACAGCCCGCAGAAGGAAGGTGGAGTAGCGTCCTCACTAAAAGACAGTAGATATGCAACGCCTCCTGTTCCTGCCCGTTCTTCTGCTGGGAACAGTTTCTGCTCTTCATCTGGGTAAGTCTCTCCCTTCCCTCTTCATCCGTCTTTCTCTTTTTTCCTTTTTCCTACACTCCCCTCCCCCAGCTTTTATTTGCACTCATGAGGTCAGGACCACAGCCTTCCCTCTTTAGCCGATACAGCTCATCTCCGGTAAGATATCACCTGGACTCAGAACTGTAACCTGGAACTTTCTTTTTTGTTTTTTTGTTTTTTGTTTTGAGAATGAGTCTCACTCTGTTGCCCAGGCTAGAGAGCAATGGCACGATCTCGGCTCACTGCAACCTCCGCCTCCCGGGTTCAAGCAATTCTTCTGCCTCAGCCTCCCGAGTAACTGGGACTACAGGCACATGCCACCACACCCGGCTAATTTTTGTATTTTTAGTAGACGGGGTTTCACCATATTTGCCAGGCTGCTCTTGAACTCCTAACCTCATGATTCGCCCACCTTGGCCTCCCAAAGTGCTAGGATTACAGGCTTGAGCCACCGTGCCTGGCCAACTGTAACCTGTACTTTCAAAAGGAAAAACCACCCACCTGTTAAGATGAAGGGCTGGTGACTGCTCTGGGCTTCTCACACGTGCTTTCTCCCACCTTCAAAACATGCACTCATGGTGTCGGCCAGGAGTCAGGTTCTTGTCCATTTGTGGGTGTGACCCGAGAGATCTCTCCTTACCTAACACCAAGGAAATCTTCCAGGCTTGGCTGCAGGTGGAGTTCCTAGGAAAGCTCCAGGGAAGTTGCTGGAGCTGTCCACGGTGCTGGAACAAAGAAGCTCTTGACCTGATGGCAGGTTACCTCTTTTTCCCAGAGAATGATGTCCCCCATCTGGAGAGCCTAGAGACAGAGGCAGACCTAGGCCAAGATCTAGCTAGTTCAAGGGAGCAGGAGAGAGACTTGGCTCTGACCAAGGAGGTGACTCAGGCAGAGGGAGAGGAGGTCAAGGCTTCTGCCTGTCAAGACGCCTTTGAGGATGAGGAAGCCATGGAGTCGGACCCAGCTGCCTTAGACAAGGACTTTCAGTGTCCCAGGGAAGAAGATATAGTTGAAGTGCAGGGAAGTCCAAGGTGCAAGGCCTGCCACTACCTATTGGTGCGGACTCCTACAACGTTTGCAAATGCTCAGGTAAGTAGTAGGGAGGCTACTGCGGAGGACCTGGGGGAGAAGAGAGTACATTCAGTCTTCTGTTCCCTATTCATTTAGGCTAGTGCATCAGAGTCACCTGGAGGTATTGTTAAAACAGATTTATGGGCCTCACTCGCACAACTTCTGATTTAGGAGGGCTGGGGTGGAGCCTGAGAATTTGCATTTAAAACAAATCCCCAGGTGATGATGATATTGTTGGTCTGGTGGAGAACCACTGATTTAAACAAAAGGCTTCAGTGTTAGAAACACCTGTGTTAAATTCTGGTTCTGCCTTTTATTGGCTGTGTTACCTGGGCAAGTCGCTTTGCCTTTCAGAGCACCTTCCTTTGTAAAATGAAGATATATAGCACCAACTTCTTAGGGTTGTGGTGAGTATTATATGAGATAATACATGAAAAGTGTTTGGAATAGTCACTGGGTCATAATAAACTCTCAATAAAAGGTGGTTTTATTGTCAATAATAAATATGACAATATTTATTATTGACAATATGTTTATGCCTCAATAAAAGGCAGGATTGTCCTGACAGCTAATGAAAGAGCAAAAGATAGGATTAAGGGAGGCGAGTAGGTTTATTTTTTTATTATTTTTTTATTTTTATTTATTTATTTTTTTGAGACGGAGTCTCGCTCTGTCGCCCAGGCTGGAGTGCAGTGGCCGGATCTCAGCTCACTGCAAGCTCCGCCTCCCAGGTTTACGCCATTCTCCTGCCTCAGCCTCCTGAGTAGCTGGGACTACAGGCGCCCGCCACCGCGCCCGGCTAGTTTTTTGTATTTTTTAGTAGAGACGGGGTTTCACTGTGTTAGCCAGGATGGTCTCGATCTCCTGACCTCGTGATCCGCCCATCTCGGCCTCCCAAAGTGCTGGGTTTGCAGGCTTGAGCCACCGCGCCCGGCCCAAGTAGGTTTATTTTTAACCTGAAAAGGGATGCTGGGCTCTTGCCTGGAGACTCAGAAACTTGAAATAAATAAGAGGAAATTCTCTACTTTGTTTCTGTCTGCAGAACGTCTGCAGCAAATGCTACGGAGGCAACCTTCTCTCCATCCACAACTTCAACTTCAACTATCGCATTCAGCGTTATGCTAGCACAACCAACCAGGCCCAGGTCTGGATTGGAGGCATCCTCAGGGGCTGGGTAAGTCAGGGGCGAACTCTCGGGTGCAGTAAGTTCTTTCTGATTGTGTTAAAGTAGCACCTGATGGTGCCAAGCTTCAGGCCAGCAGCTAAAGTGTCCTTAATGTGGCAGGCAATGATGTTCTGGAGCTGGCGTGTACTGGCTCAGGAGAACTGATGGTGCACATCTCTTCCCAACTCCATGCTCAGTGACTACATGCTTGCAGCTTGACATCAGCCATGGTGGGAGTATTTACACACAAGAAATTGGCAATTGCTACACATCAGGGCTCCTTTCTACTCCCCATCCTTCCAACCACCCCAAGAGCTGGTATAAACATTTACCAGCATACCACTGGAGTCACGAGACAGAGTCCAGGCCCACCCAGCTTAGTCACTTAGAAAGCTAGCTAAATAAGTTTCTCAGAGCCTTGTTTTTTTTTTTTTTTATCCCCGAAATGGGGACCTTCTTCTCTCAGGGTGGTTCTGGAATTGTGGGTGAAGAAGTGACATTATATTTGGTACTCAAAGTATGGTCCATAGATCAGCAGTGCCACCATCACCTGGGAACTTGTTAGAACTGTAGAATCTTGGATCCCACTGCAGACCTCTCGAATCAGAACCTACATTTTAACAAGATCCCCGGGAGATAATGTACACACAGTAAAGTTTGAGAAGCCTGCTCTGTGTGATGGCTGACAGAGATGGTTGCTCTTCTTGTCACTGCCTGGAAACTCTTAGGAGTGGGTCTCTAGGGTGTCTGGCTCCTGGCCGGGTAGGCAGTGAGAGAAGTCAACAGGGGGTATTCTGTGAGGTCCTGGATCTGAACCTCTGCCCTCTGACCTAGCCTGTCGCTTCTCTAGTTCCTGTGGAAGCGGTTTTGCTGGACTGATGGGAGCCACTGGAATTTTGCATACTGGTCCTCAGGGCAACCTGGGAATGGGCGTGGGTGCTGTGTGGCCCTATGCACCAAAGGTGAGGGGGAAGGGCACCAGGGCAGGGAGAAGGGGTAGTAAAGTGGAATTCTTAATACTACCCCTTTGAGCTGCCTGAACACACCTCCCCAGACTCAGACCCTCCTGCTGACTTAAAAATCAAAGTCCTGTGTGTGAGGAGGGCTGAGACATAGGGAATCCTCAAAGCAAAACCAGGTGATAGGAGTTCCGGAGAGGGGGTGGGGGGTGGGCTGGAAGGTGTGTGTGTGGGAAAATTCTTTGCCTCCTTCGATATGAGGGCAATAGATTCCAACAACAGATGTGACCAATGAGAGTGGCAGAAGTGGATATAAGGTGTGGATGAGAGAAAAGGAAGGATGGGGAAATTAGGGGTGGCTGAGAGACAAGATGCCTGCCTCCAACAGCAGATGTGGGCGGCAGCATGGGTGCCGGATGTGACGGACTTTAGTATAGTGGCTAAGACCATATGTGCTGGAGAAAGACCCTGCAGTTCACATCTCAGCGCAGCCACTTGCTGACTGAGATACAGGCACATTGTTTATCTCCACTAAGCCCCCGGTTTCCTTATCTGTGAAATGGAGATAATGGCAGCACCCACCTCTTGGAGTCGTGGTAAGGATTAAATGCAATAGTCCACCTAAGTCCATCTAATGCATTTAGCACACAGCCTAGCTTGCAGTAAGAGTTCAGCAAATGTGAGCCAGTAGGGATGTGGGGCAAGCACACAGCTGGCAGATGACGATGGCCATTGATGGGGACATAGGGGGCCCCTGAGGAGGGAAGGAGATGAAGCCCAGGCCAGACCCCGCGGGGCGGTTGACTTCACTGTGCTCTCTGCTGCTAGGAGGTTACTGGCGACGAGCTAAATGCAACAAGCAACTGCCCTTCGTCTGCTCCGTCTAAGTCAGCGGCACTGAGATCCTGCCAGCAGCCTCCTCCCGCCCCCCAACCACTCCTGCTCATAAATCCAGACTTCTCACAGCATTTCCTGACTCTCGTTTCTTTATTGCTCACTTTGGGGGATAACCCCAGTTCAGGAAAATCCTGGAAGCATTCACTCTTTCGGGAAAGTGACCGATGGGCCTGGCGGCTGTGCTGGGAGGCGGAGCGGGACCCGGGGTGGCGCGGTCCCGAAGGCCTCCTTGGGCATGGGGTAGGGATGGGGGGATTGGGGCAGGGGTGTGGGTGGTGGGAGTAGAGGTGGTAGAGATGGGAGTAGGGGTGGGAGTGGGGAGGTGGGGCGATGGGGTAGGGGTGGAGGTAGGAGATGGGAGAATGTGCGTAGGGATGGGTGTGGTGGAGGTGAGGGGTTGGGAGTAAGTGTGGGGGTGGGAGGTGGGGGGATGGGAGTAGGGATGGGTGTGGTAGAGGTGAGGGGTTGGGAGTAGGGGTAGGGATTGGGGGTGTGGGGGTGGGAGTAGAGGTAGTAGAGATATGGAGATGGTAGTAGGAATGGGAGTGGGGAGGTGGGAGGATGGAAGTAGGGGTGGGAGGTGGGGAATTGGGAGTTGGGGTAGAGGTGGGAGGTGGAGGGATGGGAATAGGGATGGGTGTAGTGGAGATGAGGGGTTGGGAGTAAGTGTGGGGGTGGGAGGTGGGGGGATGGGAGTAGGGATGGGTGTGGTAGAGGTGAGGGGTTGGGAGTAGGGGTAGGGATTGGGGGTGTGGGGGTGGGAGTAGAGGTAGTGGAGATGGTGGTGGGAATGGGAGTGGGGAGGTGGGGTATGGAAGTAGGGGGGTGGGAGGTGGGGAATTGGGAGTAGGGGTGGAGGTGGGAGGTGGGGGGATGGGGGTTGGGGTGGGAGTGGAAGGTGGAGGGATGGGAGTAGGGATGGGTGTGGTGGAGGTGAGAGGTTGGAAGTAGGGGTGGGGGTGGGAGGTGGGGGATGGGAGTAGGGATGGGTGTGGTGGAGGTGGGGGAAATGGGAGTAGGGGTGGGGGTGGGAGGTGGGGGGATGGGAATAGGGATGGGTGTGGTGGAGGTGAGGGGTTGGGAGTATGGGTAAGGATTGGGGAGGTGGGGGGTGGGAGCTCAGTTGGTGTGGGGTGCTTTTCTGGTCCTCTTGCTTTGTTTGGATTCAGTATGGGGTGCAGGTTGGGATGGATGGCTTTCCAAAATAAAGGCCATGGAGCTGATTCAAGAGTTGGTGTAGAACATTGAGGTCCCACCTAGGGAACACCACGAGGAGGTGGGGAGAAAGCAGTCTTGTCTTGGGGCAGACTGCTCCTCAGGCCCTGTGC
Organism: Macaca fascicularis; assembly: GCF_037993035.2. Taxonomy (NCBI): domain Eukaryota; kingdom Metazoa; phylum Chordata; class Mammalia; order Primates; family Cercopithecidae; genus Macaca; species Macaca fascicularis. The sequence continues at coordinate 16,242,487 of NC_088388.1, forward strand.
CTTTCTGGCTTCTGGTAATGGCCCCCAATTCCATTCCCAGCCACCTCTGTGAGTCCCCAGCCTCCTCTGAGGCACGTTCCCCATCCATTGCCAGGAGGGTGATGGTCCTCCCCTTCCTTCCTCCTGGCCTACCTCTGCAGAGGGGCCACATCCTTAGGAGGGAGAGGCTTCTCCCCAGGAGGGCCCTGGGCGCAAAGCCAGGGTGTCTGGTAGTTCCCATTCCCAGTTCGGCAGCCCCAGGCCTCTGTGTCTGTCCATCACCCACTTTCTCAGACCCTGGGGACATTGAGAGAGATTATTGTTGTTGCTCTTAACTTTGTCACAGATGAGGTACCGGGCTCCAGGAAGGATGTAGAGTTGATGAAGCAGGAAGCTCACATCTGAGACTGGGTATCAAGAGGGTAGAGAGCCCTGGATTGTGGGGGGTGGAGGCAGAGAGGAGAGAGAGACTTCATGGGCGTGTATTTCTACATGGGGCCCAGGGAGAATACAGAAGTATTTCTGTGTGTGCACATGTACATGTGTGCGTATATGGTGTGTACATGAGTCAGTGTTTGTGTACGTGTATACCTGTATATGTGTGAATTTATATATGTAAATGTGCATAAATCTGTGAGTCAGTATGAATTTGCATGTTGACTGTGCATATATTTACATATCTCTGTGTATTTATGGATATGTCTGTCTGCGTACACCTGTGAGTGCATACGTCTGCAAAGCTTTGCAGCCTTATGTTCCTGAATCTCTCTGTGTATGTGTATGTGTCTTCCTCTGTGTCTTTGACTGGTATGTACGTGGGTGGGCATATGTCTCGGTGTGTGTCTGAGCATACCTGCATACCGGACTATGTTTGTGTGTATGTGTATATCTGTACCAGCATCTGATGGGATGTGGTTTCAGGAGCGAAAATAAGTTTTCCTGGATGTGCCGTGTTTCTAAGGGTGCTAAAGTTGAGGGGACAGGATCAGAGAGCCCTGGGGAAACTGGGTGATGGAGAGAGCACAGAGATGAGGCCCTTAAACATGGGCAGGCCTCTGGCAACAGGAGAATGGGTACTGGCATTGCTAGGGACTTTACCCATGCTGGGCCCCAGGGACTGTCTCTACATGAAAAGGCCTGTCCTCAGTAGAGGGGTCTGTCCAACTTCCATGGATGGAAATTGGGTCAGGCAGCTCCTAATCACAGCATATCAGGTGGTCCTTCTCCCCAAGGGCATGGAAGGGGAGCTACCTGGGAGTAGGGCCCCACACAGGTCTGCGCACTACACACTACAATAGTCCATTCTTTTTTTTTTTTTTTTTAACTTTATTTGAGGTTCATGGGTACTTGTGCAGGTTTGTTACATAGGTAAACTCATGTCACGGTGGTTTGTTTGCTGTTCAGATTATTTCATCACCCAGGTACTAAGCCTACTACCCAATTTTTTCTTTTTTTTGAGACGGAGTCTTGTTCTGTTGCCCAGGCTGAAGTGCAGTGGCACAATCTCGGCTCACTGCAAGCTCTGCCTCCTGGGTTCACACTATTCTCCTGCCTCAGCCTCCCAAGTAGCTGGGACTACAGGCGCCCGCCACCACACCGGGCTAATTTTTTGTATGTTTAGTAGAGACGGGGTTTCATTGTATCAGCCAGGATAGTCTCTATCTCCTGACCTCGTGATCCACCTGCCTCGGCTTCCCAAAGTGCTGAGATTACAGGCGTGAGCCACCGCGCCCGGCCTACCCAATATTTTTCTGCTCTTCCCCCTCCTCCTACCCTCCACCCTCAAGGAGACCCTAGTGTTTGTTGTTCCTTTCTTTGTGTTCATGAGTTCTTATCCTTTAGTTCCTACTTATAAGTGAAAACATGAGGTATTTGGTTTTCTGTTCCTGCTTTAGTTTGTTAAGGATAATGGTCTTTAGCGCCACCCATGTTCCCAAAAAAGACATGATCTCGTTCTTTTTATGACTGCATCGATTCCATGGTGTATATGCACCACACTGTCTTTTTCCAATGTGTCATTGATGGGCATTTAGGCTGATTCCATGTCTTTGCTATTGTGAATAATGCTGCAGTAAACATTCTCATGCCTGTGTCTTCATGGTACAATTATTTATGTTCCTCTGGGGATATACCCAGTAATGGGATTGCTGGGTCCAGTGGTAGTTCTGCTCTTAGCTCTTTGAGGAATCGCCATGCTGCTTTCCACAATGGCTGAACTAATTTACACCCCCACCGAGGGAGTACGTGTTCCCCTTTCTCCACAACCTCACCAGCATCTGTTATTTTTTGACTTTTTAGTAATAGCCATTCTGACTGGTGAGATGGTATCTCATTGTAGTTTTGATTTACATTTCTCTAATGCTCAGTGATACTGAGCTTTTCTTTTTTTATATGAATAAACCCATTCTTTTATTTTATTTTTTCCTATTGGAGAGTCATGCTTTAAAATAAGCCCATTTTTGATGCTATGCTTCTAGAACAGTGTCGTCTGTCTGTGGGAGTGGGAAGGACAGGCGATAAAGGAAGTTCTGTGCATGTGGTCTGGAGACTGGTATTTCAGCTGAATGCCAAGCCCCTTATATCAACCTCTACTTATCTCCCTGATGGAGAATGGACTTTAGCCAAATCCAGTAGCCCAACATCCTGCCAGTCAAAATCAGGGGTAGGGGTAGGGAGGGGAAAGAAGAGGGGCTAAGACCCCTCCAGACTGAAGCTTACTTGAGGCAGGCCAGGGTAGACAAGATGTCCCTCAAATCTTCAGCATGATCTAGCATTAGGCCTCAACGTCAACTCTTACATTTTCATTCCTTTGGCTGATTAAGGCCTTCCAGTCTTGAATAACCCCTGATTAAAAAGGAAATACTCTTGAGAGAAGAAATTCCCCAGAATGTTATCTATTCATACCCCTGGAAGGCTGATTGGCAGCTTGCTGAGAACAAGATTTTGTGAGAAGGAACACAGAAGGAAAGGATGTGTGGAACTATCAGTGGAAATGGTGGGAGTGGGGTGGGAGGGGGAGAAGAGAAGCTATTAAAATGGAGATAACGAAGCAGAGCCAGGGCTGTGCTCACTATTTTCTCTTCCTAGAAACCCAAGAGAACTAGGACTTTCCCAGTATCCTTGCAGTAAAGCTGGGCTCTGCAGCACGCTGCTGAATCCTGCCAATAAAAAGTGGCTGGAGATGAAGTAAACCCACTCCAGGCCTGGTCTTCGGATTATCCCCTGTGATCCTCCAGTTTTCACTTTCCCTGCAACAGTGACCTGGGAGTCCATGTGTCTGAGATGACACAGCTACCAGATGGAGGGGGCTGTCTGACCTACTTTGCTGTATTAAACCTTGCGATTTTACTTGTTACTGCAGCAAAACCTGTATTACCTGCATGAGCACACATAGAAAAAAAAGGTACTAACAAGTTTCTGGATTTTCCCCAGACAGATAGAGCATAGAAGTCAGGATCTCAGACTCTAGAGTCATACAGTTCTAGGTTCAAATCCTAGTTCTCCTATTTCAGTTTCTTTATTTTAGTATGCATCAGTTTCTTCTTCTGTAAAGTGGGGGGTGACTTAGACAATCCCTGTCACTCATTTGGTCCATTGCCTGCCAATGGTAAGTAATCAATGTTGGCTTTTATGCTGAATGATTAAAGAGGCAATTTAGTGTTAGGAATGGGCATGGGTTCCAGATCTCATTTCCATGTACTTTAAATTTCTTTTTCTATCAAACAGGATTAATAACAAACCAGAGCAGACTCACCAGGGTTGGTGTGAGGATCCATGTGATTATGTTGGTGATTGTGCTGAGTAAACCATAATGCAACAGAGACAAGGTAGCTGTTTTTATCACAACTGATATTAACCCTACATCTAGCACACAGAAGCGGTAACTTAGTTCAGATATGGGGAGGACAACCTCAGGCTCACACACTTGCTGGCCGGCTCCAGAGGGGCTGAGGCATCTGCAGGAGGACCACCTCCATCTGGGTAAAGGGGAGGGATTGGGGGAAGGGTCCCTTCAGGACACCACTGTCTCTATCTCCCCATTAGAGAGCATCCCCATGACCCCAGCCTCCCAAGAACTGGATTCCCCAGGAATGCCTGGGGACTCCCAGGTGGAGAATGTAGTGCTGGCTTCACTGATGTCTCTGCTGGAGAAGCATAGCCTGGTCAGATCTCCAGGCACTGCCCAATTCCCAAGGCTGACCCTGGGGAGATATGCCCTACCATCCTGGGCATGAGGCTATGGGTTAGGGCAGAGTGAGGGAAGTCGTGCTGAGCCTTATGTGGAGACAGTCTTCTTACCCCTTCTCCCCCTGGGGTGGGGGGTCATTGGGCAAGGCCTTTGCAAGTACCCACCGTTTGAGCCTCCTGAACTACTCCTGAAGCTGTCCCCTTCCCTACTTCCTGTGCCTTGTGTTGAGGGGCCGCCCTCCATCTACAGTTGAGCTGGTGCTGCTAAGACCTCATGATCATGCCTACTCTGACTGCCAGATGCAGATTTATCGTGAAGCTATCAAAACATTCTTTAGGCTCATTCACTAGCATGAGCCCCTTCTAACACCTAATTTTGTATTCTTTCTAAAGAGATGCCCCCAAATTGTATATGCTTAGGATTCACAAAACCTAGGTTTGCCCCAGAGCCCTGCCCTGGGGCAAGTTCTGGGCCTCTCACTGTAAGAGAGGCCAGAAAAGGGGATAGAGGATGTCTGGGTCAATGGACCCAGCTTCCTGTTCTTGCCTCCTTCCCTGAAGGGCAGGACATGTGGGTTCCTTTTTGGCCATGAACTGTGGCACTGAACCAGTCATTTTCCCTTTCTGGCCTCAGTTTCCTCATCTGTAAGCAAGAGGGTTAGATAAGATGGTTTCTAAGGCCCCTTTAGCTTCTAACCTTAGAAAACGGGACACCTTATTAAGACCCTATGGGGACAGGCCTGGCCGACCCAGCTGAGTAGCTCACAAGGCACCAGGCCTCACTGGAGCCTTTTCACCGATGTTGTAAATGAGGACTGCTGAACTCCTGGAACAGGGTCCCAGCCTACGACAGGACCCCAGGCCTGGGAATCAAATCCCCAGAGTGAGGGGCCAGATGTGTGTGGGTGCGGGGTCCCGGAGAAGAACAAGAATGACCCCTTCCCTGGTTTGGAGAGAGAGCTGTGGCGTGTGATAAGGAAAAATTCACCGACAGCCCATGCCTTCGGTTTCCTTCTAAATCTGGGACCCACCCAAGTCAGAGACGGGGTCCCTCACCACTGTCTAACCAGTCTCCCTGAAATGCAGCCTCTGTTGCTGGGAAAGGCATGGGGCTTACTCTTTACTAACCGAGTCATGGTCAGGGCAGAGGCGGCTGAAGCAGCAGGGCTGAGGCCCCCGGGAGTTCATTCTTCTCTCATGGGGTGTAGGTGATGGAGTTAGTCAGACGGAGGTTCACATCCCAGCTCTCTCCCATCCTGACTGTCTGGCCTGGGGCAAATGACTCAGTCTCTCTGAGCCCTGGTTTATCTTCAAAACAAGGGAAACTAGTATGTACCTCACAGGATTACTCTAAGGATTAAATGAGATAACGTGTGTGAAAGTGCCTGGCACCTGGTAGGCCCTTGTGGCCATCTGTTCTACGTCATCATCTCTACTCTTTGGGAAAGGGACGGCTCAGGTGCTCCTGCCCCAGAGGTCCTAGGAAGCAGATGGGGTCAGGCAAGGAGTGAAGGTGAGATTGGGGTCTCAGCAGGGGGCACTGCCTGTCCGCTGGAGCAGTGGGAGGCCCAGACACCCGGGTCCCAGCTGTGCTCATGGAGTGAGCAGCAGCAATGAGAGCCCCTCTTCCCTCCCATGCCCCCTTGCTCAGGCAGGGTCCCCTGTGGGGAGGCCTGGAGCCTTTGTGAGTGTGGGTCCCTGGACAGAGGCCTAGTGGCCTATGGAGAAGGCCCCCGAGTCAGTGGACTGCTTCTCCGCCGTGGTCTGGTCGCTGGGGTACACTGGGTTGGTCAAAGCGGCGATTTTCAGTGTAGTCTCATTCACCTGCAGGCAGAAGAACTGGTGTTGCTGAGTTCTGACTACGGGCAATGTCCTCCCATGTGACCCCATCAGCAGTGGGTGCCCATGACCCGGTCATGAGGGGAGCCAGGATGTCTGTGTGATCCCAAGGCCCCTCCTATGTACCCCAAGGGCAAACAGAGCCCCCATTCATCCCATGGCCTCCCCTAGTCCTGCCCCAGAAATGGACAGGGGAGGTGACAGGGTGGGGACCTTGACAGAGATGACCCACAGAACCCCTAAGATTCTCTGCAGAGCCCAGTCTTGGCCAAGTCTTCCCTTGTCTGGACCCCAAATATTCATCGATGCCTGGTGAACTCCCCTTCAGAAGGCCTCAGAAGGGGAGCCACTGAGAGTCCCTGCCCCACCTGCCCTGCCCCCTCTCCCTTTCATCCAAGGGTGTCCCTCCCCCAACTCACCTCCTCAAACTTCTTGGCCTTGTATTGATCGGCCCCCTTGAGGAAGTTGAGCAGGATGATGTCACAGAGAACAGTCCCCTGGAGGAGGAGAGGCAGGGCGGGCTCCAAGGGATGCCCTGGGGTGGCTGGGATCAGGGTGGCAGGAAGTGGTGGGCTCGGGCAGCACCCCCAAGCTGCCTAAACGGTGGGCAGGACATTTCACCCTTGCAGCACACTTTTGGGGTAGTGCTATGGTTTGAACGTCCTCATCCAAACTCATGCTGAAACTTAATCCCCAATGTGGCAGTATTGACAGGTGGGGCCTTTAAGAGGCGATCGGACCCTGTGGGCTCTGCCCTCATGGATGGATTAATCCGTTCATGGATTCATGGATCAATGGGCTCTCATGGGAGGGGAGCTGGTGGCTTCATAAGAAGAGGAAGAGAGATCCGAGCTAGCACATCTGCAGAATGAAGGCCAGGGTGGGGACCAGTCCTCCAGGGAGGCCTGACTGATGTTCCCTCTTAGAAAAATGCCCAGGGACTTTGCAGGATGTTTCAGGGATGCCTTCCCAGCTCCTAGGGGGTGACCCAGACCACAGCTGCACAGAGAGAGGACTGCGTGGGGGGGAAGGGTGGAAGTCCCTGAAGGCAGGCTATGTGCCCACCCTGCCACGTGGGCTCTGTTCCTCATTAAGGCATCCCAGGTCTGCAGAAACCCAGAGCCTCCTCCCCCAGCTACACGGTGAGAAACAGGAACTCTGTAACAGGTGGAGCCTCCTGAAAACGGGAAGGCTGCTTCCGGAGGTAATGAGCTCTCCATGACTGGAGACGTTCCAGCCAGTGCCGACGCAGCAGGGTGGTGGCCAAGGAGACTGAAGCACCTGGCAAGTGCGGGGGGTGGGGACTTTACATTCCAGGCAGAGGCAGAGCTGCCCCCGTCACTCCCCTGCCTGCTGGTGCCAGTCTGGGCCCCACTCTGGCTGGCCCATCAGAGCCTGGAGGGGCTGAACTCACCACTCCCACAGAAGTAAAGGCCGCCACAGAGCTGATGATGGTGGGGATGATGTTGAACTTGCCAGCCTGTGTGCACAAAGACCAAGGCGAGTGGGCAGAGGGCCCACGGGAGGGGGGTGAGGCCTGAGGCTGCACGTGGAGCCAGAAGGGTTCTTCATGGATCAGTAGGTCCCTCCCCTTCACGGCACAGGTGAATCGATGGGAGAGTGACCCACTGAGGGTGTCAAAGCTGGCCAGCAGCAGATCCCTGCCCCCCAGAGGAGCTTCTTCAGAACCCGAGAGGTGGTCTGGGCTGCCTCCCCTGTCCACCCCATCTGCCTGGCCCATGGACTCACATTCCCGTACACCAGCACGTCGAAGCGGATGCCGAAAGCCTTCAGGAGGGTGCGGTACTCACTGCCGTTCTCCATTTTGTAGTACTTGGCAAACCTGGAGGTCAGAGGCAGAGATGGGTCCCTCTGTGGGCTCCTTTCTCTCCCGCCTGAACCTTCTGGGTCCTCCAGAGCCCTGTGTCTTCGCTCACTGAGCAACCCTTACCGACGGTTTCTGAGACACCTGCCACGCCCCTCCCTGTGTGGTTAGCTGACCCCTCGCACAAGCATCATCTTGGGGGCTTCTTATAAAAGCAGATTCCTGAGCTCCACCCTGAACCCACAGAATCAGCATCTCTGTGGGTGCAGCCCAAGAACTTGCCTTTTATTTATTTTTATATTTTTGAGACAGAGTCTCACTCTGTCGCCCAGGCTGCAGTGCGGTGGTGCGATCTCAGCTCACTGAAACCTCTGCCTTCTGGGTTTAAGTGATTCTCCTGCCTCAGCTTCCCGAGTAGCTGGGATTACAGGCACGTGCCACCATCCCTGGCTAATTATTGTATTTTTAGTAGAGATGGGGTTTCACCATGTTGGCCAGTCTGGTCTTGAACTCCTGACCTCAAATGATCCACCTGCCTCGGCCTGTGCTGGGATTACAGGCTGAGCCACCATGCCCGGCCAGAACTTGCCTTTTAAATAATTTCCATCAGTGATTCTGATGTGTTAGAAAGTTTGAGCCACTGCTAGACTCCAAGCTTCTTCAGTTCCATTTGTCTGGGTCTCCCAGAGCCCAGGTCACTCTGCTTATTTGGGCTCAAAGCCTGGCTCTGCCGCTTACTGACTGTGCAACGTTGGGCCAGTTACTTAACATCTCTGAGACTCAATTTCCTCATTTGCAGGTGGGAATAATACACAAAAGTCCTGCTTCATCAGGCTGCCATGAGAACTGAGTGAAACCACACACGTCAGGGGTGTAGACAGTGCGCGGAACACAGTAAGCGCTCAGGAAACACTTGCTGACGTTGGCCATTGTTATTGTTAACATTTATAGAGCAGTTTTAAAAGGCGCTTTCAGACTCCTTGTCTCATTTCACCCTTGCAACAAACCTTTGGGACAGTGCTATGGTTTGAATGTTCTCATCCAAAACTCACGTTGAAACTTAATCCCCAACGTGGCAGTATTGACAGGTGGGGCCTTTAAGAGGCGATTGGACCCTGTGGGCTTTGCCCTCGTGGATGGATTAATCCATTCATGGATTAATGGATTAATGCGCTATCACGGGAGGGGAACTGGTGGGTGTGTAAGAAGAGGAAGAGAGATCTGAGCTATCACATTAGTACACTCAGCTCTGCTCCACGTGACACCCTGTGCCCGAGACTGCAGTCCCCACCAGTAGGAAGACTCACCAGATGCGGCTGGCTCCACAGCCTTGGACTTCTCAGCCTCTATACATGAAGAAATAAATTCCTTTTCTTTATAAATTACCCAGATTCAGGTATTTCTTTTTTTTTTTTTTTTTTTTTTTTTGAGACGGAGTCTCGCTCTGCCGCCCAGGCTGGAGTGCAGTGGCCGGATCTCAGCTCACTGCAGGCTCTGCCTCCCGGGTTCACGCAATTCTCCTGCCTCAGCCTCCCCAGTAGCTGGGACTACAGGCGCCCGCCACCTCGCCCGGCTAGTTTTTTGTATTTTTTTTAGTAGAGACGGGGTTTCACCGTGTCAGCCAGGATGGTCTCGATCTCCTGACCTCGTGATCCACCCGCCTCGGCCTCCCAAAGTGCTGGGATTACAGGCTTGAGCCACCGCGCCCGGCCAGATTCAGGTATTTCGTTAGAAGCAACGGAAAGCGGATGATTATAGATAGGCATGTGATTGCTCTGTTTTTCAAACGAGGCTCTGAGGGGGTGAGGTGACTTGTCTGGGGTCACCCAGAGCTGGTGCTGAGTTCACCAGCTGGTGAGCTCAGCACTAGATTTGCCCAAGTCCAAGACTTTGACCCCTGCACCTTCTCTGCCTTGGCTTCCGGGTGCCATGAACTGTGCTGGGGACTTCGGAAAATGATCCCATTTCATTCTCACCACAAACAGGGGTTAGTGTTCACCACACAGAGGTGAGTGTTCAGACCCCGATTTTGCAGATGCCTATGGTAGGGAGGAGATTTGCCTGTAGTTTCGCAGTTAGTGAAGTGCTGGATTTGGGATTCAAATCGCATCAGTCTTTGGCTTCTAAAGCCAGTGCACTTTCTGCTGTGTGGCTCTGCCCATCACGGGCCAAACTCTCACATTAGGAAAGTGTCATCTCTTTGGGCTACTGTCCCACAGCTGTAAAATGGGTTTCTGATGCCTGTAACCTTGGAAAGTGGTGAGGATTACGTGAAATCAAGGGAACGAAAGGGCCCAGAAGCTCCTTAGCCTTGTGGGGTCGACATTGTTCCCTCTCAGTGTCTCCAGTCCCCACAGATTCCCAGGCCTCTCCCACCAGGGGTCTGAGAAACTGATTCCCTGAAAGTGTTCAGTGATTGACGTGATGCTCCTGACAGGGATATTTGCATTTGAATCTGTACAACAGAGAAGGAAATGCTCAACCCAAGTGAATCAATCATGGCGGGATTACAGGCATGGGAGGAAGATAACTTGTGATGGGGAAGGAAAACGCCGCCGCTATCTGCTCTGGCTGCCATCTGGCAGTGGGGCGCTCTGGAATCAGGCAGAAATGAATCTAAATCCTGGCTCCACCACTTGTTAATGTGCCTCTGGGGTTCCTTAGCCTTCAGGGTGTCTGTTTCCATGTCTATAAGCATAGGTGTGCTCATGCCCCACTAGAAGGTCTGTTGGTGAGACAGGGTAAATGCGGACATCATTGAGATTCTTGTGTTGGAGACTCTGTCTGCTCCTCCACACCCATTCTCTGTCCCTTCTGTGCCCAGTTCCAGGCCCTGAGAGCCTGGTCTGCAAAGACTGCTTTGGCCTCCATTTCCAGGTGGGTTCAGCCAATGGAAGGCACTGACAGGAGATCAGAGGGCAGGGAAAAAGAAAGACCAGGGCACTGAGGTGGCTGGGCAGCCTGGGCATTTTTTCAGGTTCTGGGAATTGCTCCTCTCCTCGCTCCCGCCAGCTTAGGTGGTAGCAGCTTGGCCTCATTGCCAGCACAGAGGCCCTTCACTGGCCTGGTTAGTTCCCCTCCCTTTACCTCGAATGCACCTTTGTGTACAGTCTCTTTATTCAATCACCCCTGTGAGGCCGCCCACTGTTTCCCCTCAGGACACCTACCCTGACCACTCCCCTTTACAGAGGAGCAAGTTCAGTCCTAGAGAGCTTTATCTGGGTCAGGAGGGAGCACAGGAGAATGGGTGACACATTTTCTCTCTGCCTGTGCGTGGGCGTGAGCAGAGCTGGTGTGCCTGAGTGATGCACCTGTTGCTCCAGTAAGGCTGAGAACGACTCAGTGAAAAAATGGTTTCCAGGGGAGCCTGACCTGGGAAGGTGTTTCCTTTTGGGCTGTGCAGCTGAGGGAGAGGCAGGGGAGGCAAGAGGATCCCAAGAAAGAGTAAGACCCAGAGTAAGAATGAGAGTGACCCTGAGAAGGCAGCAGAAAGAAGTACAACCACTTAGCTGGAAGAGGGCTTAGAGGTCAGGGAAAGAGGGGAGGGGCTAAACCAGCTTTAAAATGATGCTAAGTTCAAGTCTAGGTGGTGGAGGAAGATAGCTTCACAACCAAGGCAAAACAGAACGAATTCAAGGTGCGGCAAAAGGAGAATAATAGGATGGACACAAGAGAGGACGTCATTTCCACAAAGACGACAGGGTCTAAGAACATAAATTCTTCAAGGAGGACTCTCAGGATATTTTAAAGAAGTTTGCAAAAGAATTATCTGGAATGGGCAGAAGGCTCCAGGAAGTCCTTACTGTGGCTTTCAGATTGTTCTGAAGGTAAGTACAGACCATCACTGTCTCCATGCCCACTGTTTTTAGAGCACCAGCAATATAGGTGGTTCCTTAATATAAGCAACTCCCCTAATCTCATGAAGACTACACTGTTGTTGACCCATTGTACAGATGAGGAAACAGGTGAGAAGATAACTTGCCAGAGCTGGGATTCTAATCCATACTGATGCCTCCAAAGTTCATGCTCACGTCCCTTGAGCCGTCCTGCCTCTGAGCTCTTGGAGGCTGTTAAGGATAACGCAGCTCTTGTGCGAGATCTCAAAGCCTTCTAAATACTGTGTTCTGTCTCACATCACTGGAGAATTCAAGGCCCTTGTCTCAGAGATTTGGCTTCTCATGCCCATGGGAAGTGGGCAGGGGCGAGAGGGTAGGTCACAGATGTTTGGCTAGGGCAGAGGCTGGGCCTGCGATCCTGAAATCTTCACTGCTGGCCAAAAGCTGCAACCATGAAAACGGCTCTGACAGTGACATCAACTTGGAGAACAAAAAGTCGTATCCTGGGCACTGCCGTTCAAAGTGAGGGCTGGCTAAATTTATCCTGGGAAGGAATGTGAAGGGAACAGGGAGAAAAATCAAAGCGGACTTGGTTTTTCTCCAGCACCTGCTTTCCAAGAGGCAATAAGCATGGTAAGATCATTATCTCACCAACCACCCACCCTCTGAGGAGGGTTGGCAGGGACTGGTTCTCTTCCCGGGTGGAGGGAGGAGGAACAGAGCTCAGGGAGTGTGGGCCCAGGCTGCAGACAGGAGGGGTAACCCAGGAGTCCCAGCTTCTGCACTCTTCTGTGGCTGATGGGGATCACAGAATCTGCCCACCCCTGGGGCAGAGACGGCTCATTGGTCACCAGGATCTGGTTATCTCCTCTCTTTGCAGATGATTAGACCACATTTCCCAGTCCCCTGCATTTAGCTGCGGCCCCATGACTAGTTTTTGCCAGTGAAATGTGAATGGCAGTGAGGTCTGTTCCCTCTGGACTGAGGTGGTTTAGAGCAGTGTACCTTCTACGTCTTCCCTTTCCTCACCGGACGGCCAGTTGCTCAGGAATCAGGAGAGGACTCTGAGACTCTAGAGAGGCTGAGTCAAGATGGTAGGAACCTAGAGCCCTGAATGACTGCATGGAGCTCCCTACCCCCACTGGCCCACAGTGCACTGTGCCATAGGCAAGAAATCGACCTTCACATTAAGTCACTGAAATGAGGGGTTTGTTTGTTATAACAACTAGCAATACTAACCCTGACTGTTACAAACTCCCAGAATTTCATGGGCAAGAGATGTAATTTGCCAAGGGACAAAGAAAGAGCTGAAGTTGGGGAGTTACTCGGCATTAGACAGAGGGCACAGTCCCTTGATGCTACATCCCAGGAGTAAACCCTCTAGGGAGGCCCTAGGGGATCTGGGTGTGGTGCTATGGCTGTTGTGAATTAGCTTCTTGATCTTGGGAAAGTCAATCGACTTCTCTGAGTTTTTTACTTCAACTGAAAAATGGGAGGAAAAAGAGCTCTGAGGAGGATGAGTTGAGAGAGTGTCCATATATAGCCAGTGCTTAAAACGCATCCCTTTCTTATCCTAGCATTAAGATAAAATGAAACAATATCTACATTGACTTTGATCATTACACTCTCCTGGCTCCTGTAGATAATGATATTAGTAATAATGACAGCCAGCATCTACTGAGTGCTCCTCTGTGACCAGACACTGTGCTACGTGCTTTATGCTTATTAGCTCATTTAATGCTCATAACCACCCCATTGCATTTAAGTACTGTTGCTACTCCCATATCACAGCTGAGGAATCAGATCAGAGAGGTGAACCAACTTGTCTAAGGTCACAAAACCAACAGTGAGTGAAGCTGGGATTCGAACTCAGGCAGTCCAGTTGTCGGACCCACACTCTTAGCCAGCATTCTACACTGTTCTTTTGTTGCCTGATTTCTGTGAGGTCATAACTAATTTTGTTCTCCAGCTGGGGCATCTTTTTGCATTTGCTAGGTGGGTCTCCATGCCCAGAATCCCTGGCTGGGAGCAGAACAGGAAGCCTGGGGGGCCGTGCAGTGTCAGGACAGAAGGACCCTGCAGCCTCCTCATCCAAAAAGGGGAATGGCTCAGCTACATATACCATGCCCAAGGCTTGATTTCCCCCAAGTCCTCTGGTTCTTACCAGATCACTTTTTTTTTTTCTTGGTTAGGATTGGGGTTGGTGAGAATGACAGCACCATTTGATACCTTGGCCCTCCCGACCTGGCCCAGTCCACCTGCCTTATCTGCAGGCTCTTCTTCCTGCCACACACTCAAGTTCCAGCCACACCAGACTACCTGCCTTCCTGCATTTCCTGAACACATCCCACAGACACAGACGTCTATGCTTTTCCCCATGCTGTTCCTCTTGCCTCCCTTTTCCACTGTGCAGACTCCAATTCATCCATTAGGGTCCAGCTCAGATGGCCTCTCGTCCTTTTAGCATTCAACAAATATTTGGAGCATACCTACTCTGTGCCAGATACTGTTTCAGGTACTGCTGATACCTTGCCAAGCTCTGCTGTCATGAGAAGGAGAGAAATACTAATTAACCACACAAACCCATAAGTAGCTAAAATCAGATATAAGGAAGGGCTGGGAAGGAGAGGAGTGCCATTCTATGAGCATGGTTAGATGTCTGACCTAGGCTGGGGGTTAGGCAAGGCTTCATGTGAAAAGGACCCTGAAACCAGAAATACCATTTAATCCAGCAATCCCATCACTGGATATATAATGAAAGGAATATAAATCCTTCTATTATAAAGATACATGCATGCATGTTTATTGCAGAACTGTTCACAATAGCAAAGACATGGAATCAACCCAAATGCCCATCAATGATAGACTGGATAAAGAAAATGTGGTATGTATACACCATGGAATACTATGCAGCCATGAAAAGGAATGAGATCATGACCTTTGCAGGGAGATGGATGAAGCTGGAAGCCATCATTCTCAGCAAACTAACACAAGAACAGAAAACCAAATACCGCATGTTATCATTCATAAGTGGGGGCTGAACAATGAGAACACATGGACACAGGGAGGGGAACAACACACACTGGGGCCTGTTGGGAGTGTGAGGGGAGGGAGAGCATCAGGATAAATAGCTAATGCACGCGGGACTTAATACCTAGGTGACGGGTTGACAGATGCAACAAGCCACCATGGCACACGTTTACCTATGTAACAAACCTGCACAACCTGCACATTATCTCAGAACCTAAAATTAAAAAAAAAAAAAAAAAAAAAAAGAAAGTGACCCTCGAGCTGGGGCTTGAAGGATGGAGAGTTAAAAGGGCAAGAAGGCCAGAGGTAGGGGCCGCTTTCCTGGCTGAGGGAACTGCAGGCCCTCTCATGGGAAAGAACGTGGTGTTTCTGAAGCAGCTGGAAGAGGGTTGGTGGGCTGGGGGGTAGAGGCAGATGGAAGTGGCAGCGGCTGGGTCCACACGCCCCAGTTGGCAGCCAGTTGTGTGCATCTCTTCCCAATTCCACGTTTAGTGACTTCACCCTGGTAGCTTGAAATTGACCATCCTGGAGTATTTACCTCACAGAAATCCAGCAAATGCTACAAACCAGGGCCATGAGCTGAGACTGGGACATCCCCTGGGGCTGCCTTTTCTGTCTCTATTAGGATTCAGGCCTCTACTACAGTATCTGCCACACCAGACTATAGCTGATAACTTGGACTATGGACTGTGGACTATTAGCCATATCTCACTGTTTCTTTCTTTCTTTCTTTTTTTTTTTTTTTTTTTGAGACAGAGTCTCGCTCTATCGCCAGGCTGGAGTGTGCAGTGGCACGATCTCGGCTCACTGCAACCGCCACCTGCCGGGTTCAAGTGTTTCTCCTGCCTCAGCCTCCTGAGTAACTGAGATTGCAGGTGTGCACCACCATGCCCAGCTAATTTTTTGTACTTTTTTAATTTTATTTTTTAGCAGAGACAGGGTTTCACCATGTTGGCCAGGATGATCTCCATCTCCTGACTTCATGATCCGCTCACCTTGGCCTCCCAAAGTGCTGGGATACAGGCATGCGCCACCGCACCTGACCTCATATCTCACTGTTTCTGTCTGCCCAAAGGCCTCATGCCCACAGTAGGGGGTTGAGTAAATGCTTGCCAGAAGAATAAATGAACTTCTGGGATTCTTGACATCTCAAAGATTGAGTTTAGCTAGGTTGTCCTCAGGGCTCCCTCCTGCTGTCGCTGGTTTCTCCAAATGCTCCCAATTCTGCACGTGGAGCTAGTATAAGGTGGTAACAACAGGCTATTTCTCTCCCCAGCAGAAGACGGTTAGGTTCGGCAGCGAGCTAGGTGGGAAAGTGGGTGCCACTGGTGGGAGCCAGCCTCTCGATAGGGGCAATGGGGGAAAGAGTAGGAAAATACAGGCAGGACAGTTACTCCTGCTAGGCACGAGGCTAGAGGCTTCCATACCTGTTGTTTCATTCAGGACTCACAGCAACTGAACGAGGTAGCTGGCAGCTTAGGGACTTTGAAATGAGATGGTCCTGGGCCTGAATCCTGGCTATGCCACCTAGTTTATACGACCTTGGGCGAATTACCTCTCTGAGTCTGTTTTTCCATCTGTAAAATGGAGATGAGAGCAGTAGCTGTAGGGTTGCCTAGAGGATAAAATGACTCTGGAATGTGAAGGTTGAGCACAGTACCTAGCACACAGCTTTCTATTAATATTGTGTACTGGTCATCAGGCAACATTCCTGATTTTACAGGCTGGGGAAAGGCACAGACATGCTCCATAGGCTACTCTGCCCGCAAAGGGCACAGCTAGGATCTGAAATCTGGCTGCTTGACTCCAAAACCCTCGCCTACCCCTACGGCCTCCCTAAGAGAGGAGCCAAAAGGTGTTCATTGCAGCCTCAGCGGGCAGGGAGCTTGTTAAGCTGGTGTCTGTGAGAACACTCAGCTGTGGAGAAAGCACAGCACGGCTGTGACTGTAATGATGCCATAGGCATCAGAGGAAAGAACAGAGCCCGAACAGCTGCCAGCGCCGAGCTGGAAAAGGGGAAAGCAGCCCCAGAGGCACAGGCAGGGCCGGAGTTGTCAGGGCCGGGGGCTCCTCTGACAGGCGCGGCTGGAAGGGCCGCTGGAGCCCAGACACTTGAAGGGAAGCGGGAATGGTTGCCTGGTGGGCGGAAAACTCTGCGCTTGCCCCAGGAGCCAGTCTCTGGTCTGGGGAGCCCTGCAGGTGGACCTCTGCAGCCCACATTTCCTGGCTTCCTCCCCCTGGTTTCTGGGGAATTTGGTCAATGGGCGGCACTGGCAGGGGACCCAAGGGTGGGAAGAAGGGGATGGGGTATGTATCCGCTTGCTGCTTCCCCGCTCTGCCTTGATTTTGCCTGTGGCTGTGTCACTTCGACCGTTGCTCCTGTCAGGTACCCCAGCTCAAAAACAGGCTCCCATTCCCCGCCGCAGAGGCGGCAGGTCTACAGTAGTGACGGCTTCCCTGAGTGCCTCGACTCCCATGCTGGTCCCTGTTGCGTAAATTTCTTCACAAACCCCAGCTGAATGTGCTTTCCCTCTGGGCCCTTCACTGAGACACCCCTAGCTGTGACCAAACAGGACACCTCTAACGCAGGACTCAATCGAATGATTTTGAGGCCTAATAGTGCTGGGATGTTGTGCGTGCATGTGTGTGTGCGTGTGCTCCCTTGTGGCATTACCAGCAATAGATAAAGAATGAGTAAGTACAAACGTCAATTACCATAATAAATCATTTGTCAGATGCGCTTCTGCAGGGCAGGGCTGGAGCTCCATTCCAATGTGATTGTAATAGGTCTATAAATAATAGTGCATGCTTCAGCAGCCCAAATTTCCACAGCCCTTCCTCACACACCCACACACGTTTGATTCAGACTTTTAGAGCTTGAAGGAGCCTAAAAGATCATCATCTTTAACCAGCCCATTTTACAGAGGCAGAAACTGAGGCCCACAGAGGCGATGAGATGTGCTTTACATCACATCCAGGATTTACAGCAAGGCCTGAACTGTAGCCCACAGCCTGGGCTCCTTCTGCTTTACCTCTGCTTCATCTTGACTATCCTCAGCTTGCCCCAGCACAAAATATATATTTTTTTATAAGCATTTTTGTTATTTGGATTCAAGTTTATCATCACTATATTAAAACTTGCTTGATTCTAGGAACTGGTCTGGTTCATCTCTGTGTTCACCACAAAGCCCAGCATGTGATATAATCTGGAAGTTGAAAGAGACCTTCAAAGTTCTCCCTACATTATCTACAAAGGGTTTCCCTGCCGATGCCTGAATACATTCAGTGCAAGGAAACTTACTACCTGTAGAAGCAGCCCAAATTTAGCTTTGGATAGCTCTAACTGTTAGAAGTACTTCCCCATGCTGAGCTGACATTTGCAGTAGTCAGCAGTCAATAAACGTTTGCTGAATGGAGAAGGGTTTTTTTATCACGATGTACAAATCCCTTGGAAGCTCTCAGACATCTGTTTAGAAATGATCCATCCTCTCATGGAGTGGTGGAAATTCCTTCTTAAAGCAGGGACACGTAACTGTTACAGCAGCAGGAAAAACAGCAACAAACTTGCGGGAGCCGGGTTTGACTTGCAAGGGAAAACTTGGGCCTGGAATTTGGGTTTCTAAGTGAAAGTGGTGGTGTTCTCAGCAAAGCTTTGCCTGGTGGGAAGTAATTTTGCCAGCTGAAATACACTTTTACAGTTGATTTCATACTGATAGGAAAATATCTCCTGGCAGACTCTTTGCTTCAGGGTGGGGCAACATCCTTAGAACACGCTGGAACTCTTCTCCTTAGAGAAGGGCCCAAAGCCATCCTTATTTATTCATATTCCAGGCACTAAATCAACCTCAAAGGCAGACATTAAAATGAATGCTTCTTGTTGATCTTTAAAAAATGCATTACTATTAATTTATCTTTAATTAATAAGGTAGGGAAAGATCAATGGACCTGGAGCCAGAAGATGTACCTGAGAGCCAGGTTACTCGATGTCTGCCCCTGAGAGGGATCTTTTGGGCCTCAGTTTCCTCATCTGTAGAATGGGAGTTACCACACTGGTCCTACTTGTGGTTGCAAGCACAGGCTCTGGAGCCAGGCTGCTAGGGTTTGAATTCTGGCACCAGCAGTAGGAGCTGTGTGGCCTTGGGCAGGTAGATGAAACCCCTGAGCTCAGGTATCCAGTTCTAAAATGTTCTCTTGAGCTGTTACTTCTTTTTTGACTTTTTTATTTTTGACAGAGTCTCACTCTGTCGCCCAGGCTGGAGTGCAGTGGTGACATCTCAGCGCACTGCAACCTCTGTCTCTGGGTTCAAGAGATTCTCCTGCCTCAGCCTCCTGAGTAGCTGGGATTACAGGTGTGTGCCACCACGCCTGGCTAATTTTTTTTTTTTTTTTTTTTTAAAGTATAGACGGAGTTTCACTATGTTGGCCAGGGTGGTCTCAAACTCCTGAACTCGTGATCCGCCCACCTTGGCCTGCCAAAGTGCTGGGATTATTACAAGTGTGAGCCACCACTCCTGGCTTTAAAATGTTCCTTCTTCAGGGTCAACAAGATAATCCACACAGAGCATCTGCTAATTCTCTGGCTCACTGGTAAGTGTTCAATGAGTGTTAGCTAGTATTTTCTATGAATAATACTGGTTGCTGTGAGAATAGGGTAGGCATGAACATGATAAAGGGCTGTCTAAATCCAGGATCACTCTAATTGCATCACTTCCACTGAAACCTAAAAAAGATGAAGAAGCAAATGGATTACGGAGAATTCAAGCAAGTACACTTCCCATGGAAGAGGGCCTTCAAGTGTTTCTGTGGAAATGATGGTGCTGGCTGCTTTTAACACATATTCTATGGCTTTTGGAAAGAGAAAAATCCAGATTGTAGAGAGAATGATCAAAGCCAAGGGTGCACTTTGATTCTGTCTCTGTCAATTGGCCTAAGATCTTGCTGATCCACACATTTTTGCCTGGAAGCAGGACAGGCGCCAAATCTCCGAGCTTCATGAAAGCTGCTGTGGGTACATTTCCAACATGAAACGATCACTAGAAACACCTACCGCACCAGGAACATCTAGCAGCTGAACAAGTGTTTTTTTGTCCCAGACACCAAGAGAGGAAATCCAAAACTGCGTTGCCTTTTAGTAGCAAAGCTGTCTTAGGAACTCTCAGAGGAGAAACAAGAAATCAGGCATTTTGAAATGCACCGTTTCGATTCTCTCCCATCAATCACACCAGCCATCGCCACCGGGTATATCTTACGGCTATTTTTTTTTTCCTTTTTTGCAAGCCATGTGATGGCGCAAGGTATGCTGGAAGCAATGGATATAGATCAAATCCCTGGATTTGAGTCCTGATGTGCCTCTTAATTAGGCTGTATAATCTCAGGCAAGTTTCAAAATCTTTCTGAGCCTACCTTGTGGGGTGGGGAAAGATGGCGAGCTGTGAATCCTGTCAAAAATAGGTGTGACAGGGCTTTGCAAACTTAACTCTAGGGCTCTTAATCTGAGATGCAGGGATAGGCTTTCATTGATTATTTATTTTTTAGAATTTTTAATCTTATTTTTATAGAGAAGGAGTCTTGCTATTGCTGCCGAGGCTGGTCTCGAACTCCTGGCTTCAAGGGATCCTCCCGCCTCAGCCGCCCAAAGTGCTGGGATTACAGGCGGGAGCCTCCACACCTGGCTATGGGATAGGCTTTTAGAGGGCCTCAAAGTCTTGGAATTTTATGCTGTATAAATATCAATGCATAGAATAAGAACTGGAAGGAAACTCATTAAACTGTCCCAGATGTTAACTCCCTGCAAAGGGTGCAGGCCTAGGGAATGAAGGGGACTTCCCATGTCATTACTCTGTATACAACAGAATTGCTCGGATTTATTTCTCCGAGAATGTATTTATATCTTATTTGTAGAAATGAAATAACTTGGCTAGGCGTGGTAGCTCACTTTGCCAGCACTTTGGGAGGCCAAGGTGGGTGGATTACTTGAGGTCAGGAGACCAGCCTGGCCAACATGGTGAAATCCTGTCTCTACTAAAAATACAAAAATAGCTGGGCGTGGTGGCGGGTGCCTGTAATCCCAGCTACTGGGGAGGCTGAGGCAGGGGAATTGCATCAACCTGGGAGGTGGAAGTTGCAGTGAGCAGAGACTGAGCTACTGCACACGCCAGCCTGGGCAACCGAAGAAGACTCTGTCTCAAAAAAAAAAAAAAAAAAGAAAAAGAAAGAAAGAAAGAAAAAAGAAAGAAAATATCCTTTAAGAAGATAACTTGCCTGCGAATTTTCTCATGTCTGTGAATATGTGCATCTTCCTTGGATGCATCTTCCCCACTTCTCATCGGGGGCATAAAGCAGTTAGAGACCTCTGAAAGTTAAGGAAGGGCTGTGATTTCACAGATGAAAGTTGTCAGGACTTGTCCTGGACATCTCTGCAGTTGTCCCTCTGGTAGACGCTCCTCCCTTCCTCACCCTGCCCTCGGCTGCCTCAGTGGGCCGCTTTGCCTCAGCTCTGGCTTCCCGTGAGGCTCTCCCGAGTCACAGCCACATGTCAGGCTGTCCTCTGCTCACAGCTCTGTCCGTCTCCATGTTCCTGTCGCTGCTTCCTCTCCTCGCCTCTTCAGACCTGGGTGGTAACCGGTGTCCTGTTTCTGGCCCTGGTACTGCACTATCCTGTGTGGTTTCCGTCCACCCTGCCCACACCTTTGAAACAGTCTCTTTATTAAACTCTCCTCAGATTACCCAGTTAGAATGTGCCATCTGTTTCCTGCGGGGACCCTGACGGATACAGTATTTTTAATCTGTCATTGCACCATCAATGCCTATACACTCACGCATACACACACACACAGACACACTCACTCTCAGCCTCTCACATTCACCCACTAACAAATACACCCACTCTCACGAACTCACATGTGCGCACACACACACACACACACACCATCACCTGCTCCCAGGACTTTGGGAAACATAGTACTCTGGTTAAAGTCCTGTTCCTGTGAATCGAGGGTCTACCCGGGCCTCAGAAATCTCGCCAACAGAGAAGAGAGCCTCCTGAAGAGCTGCAGGGCTCTGCTGAGAGCGCCTTTCGCTTGTGCACCACTGAACTGGCGACTCCCAACGGTTCTTATTTTTAGAAATTGCTGCACTTTGTCTGCTAGAAATCCAGATGACCCCACCGACTGCAATCTCAATATGCTTGGAAAGAGGCTTCATAAAAATACTAAGTTAAAGCAGCCCACAGAGTCTTTTAGCCACGCAGAACAGACCAAGGAGTAAAAATAAAATCTCTCCACTAAATTTCAGGTAGGGGAAGAACAGAATCTTCAGGGGATCACAGAAATAAAGATTAATTTGCATGGACAGCACCAAGTACGCTGGGGAGGAGTTGAAGGGAGAACATTTTGGCTCAATTTGAGGTCACCTTTCCAATGACTGGAGCAGGCCCCTTTGCTTGCCACGGATATCAGAGATCCCCCAATGTCAGGGTGATTACATGGGCCCTCTATAAACTCTTTTAAATCACAGGGGTCAAATTAGGAGTTGAGATCCAATGACCTCTGAGGCTACTCTAAGATGCCCCCTTTGGAACTTCTGCTTTCTCATCTG
Source organism: Macaca fascicularis (assembly GCF_037993035.2). Lineage (NCBI taxonomy): Eukaryota > Metazoa > Chordata > Mammalia > Primates > Cercopithecidae > Macaca > Macaca fascicularis. Next base: position 16,264,780 of record NC_088388.1, read on the forward strand.
TAAAGTGACCACCTGACTTTGGGTGACTGCAAGGGAACTTCAACAGCTATAAATTCTCAAAATCTCTGATTCTGCAGGCAAAAAGCTACAAAAAGTAGGGGCGGGGGGAGTGACATTTGGAAGGGAGCTGCGAATGTAATTAGTGATGGAAATGTGAATCTCTAGCTGCCTCTGGATGTCTTAGTTAGCAGATTCAAACAAGGCCGAATCTTGGCTGAATAATTCCACTCCTTCCAGAGCAAACGGCAACAGTAGGGGTGTTGAAAATTCTGCCTCTGTTGGAGGGAGCGGCAAATGAATTTGTTTGGGAGACAAAGGCCAGGCTATGAATTGCACCGCCAGCATCTGCTAGTCTTTAAATCTCCCTGGAACTTGAATTCTTTGTTTTTAAGCAGGGATGAAAGTGTCAACCACATAGGCAGGCTTTTTTTTCTGAGGATTAACAAGTACAAATGTCCCTAGTCTTCCTGGCTGGGGTGGAGATCATCCAAAGAAATATGTTTTGAATCCAGGCTCCCCCTCTTGCTTGCTTTGTGACTTTGAGAACCTTATCTAACAGTGAGGCTCCATCTTCTCCTCGGTAAAGTTGCAGGGGATATTGTAGCACCTACTTTGTAGGGCGGGCAAGGAACGCTGAGCTGAAGCACACAAAGCATTTTGCATACAGGGTGACTAGTATGGTTTCTACCGGTAAGTAGCTTGGTGAGATTCTAAAAAACAGTGTAAATTTTACCATATCATAGAAAGTGCACCGTGAGCCACACTGAACCTGGCTTTGTGACCCTCTCTCCTATTCGAGGATTCAGAAAGACGGCTTTGCAGCGTCCCACACGTGGGCTCTTAGCTTAGCCTTGGGTGCCAGCAGTTTGAGGGTCACAGGAGGGTGGTGGGTGGGCACCCAGGTGAAGGGACTGGAAGGGGCTTGGGCAGAGCCCTCTGCTTGCCACGGATATCAGATATCTCCCAATGTCAGGGCAATTACTTTGGCCCTCTGGAAACTTTTAAATCACAAGGGTCAAACTAAGCAGCTTTGCCTCCTTCTCTGGCCTGGAGGGCATTGTTGGAGGAGTCAATTATTTGAGGTCCTAAGAGGGGGTGGTTTCTCTTAGGCCTCTGGGTATTATGCAGGCAGGGTCTTTGGAGATACTCTGTCCTGCCTCCCCAAATACCCTCCAAGCTTATTTAGGACCAGGTCTAGCTCACATCCTTCTGTGCTCAGGTGGGGAGGGAGGGAAGGCAGCTGCAGTGCAAGAAATTGGAGATGAAGAACTCCAGACCAATTTTTCTTTAGATGAGAGATGCTGTTCTAAAACTGTATGATATCAGTAGTTGGGGGTCTTTATAATATTCACATTCTTCATAAGCTTTCCTGCCAAATGAGTTATTTGGAGGATTAAAGAATTCCCAATGGCCAAAGGGAAGTTATGTAGATGAAAACTTGCACTTTAGATCAAGAGAATTTTATTAATATGTTACTATTTTAAGCCACCATACAAATATCCTTTGTATTGATCTCAGTGTGATATACCAACTGAATAAATATGCCAATTTCTGCCAGTGAGCCGAACAGTATTTTTAACCTACTTTAAAATATGTGTTGTTTCCTATGGTTTTTTTAAAGTTTGGAGTTGATTATGAAAGTACTTTCAATTTTTAAAGATTCTTCTTTCCAGAGAATATACATGTATATTTTAAACTATTAAATATAAAGCTTAATGGGGTGGGCGATTATTTTTTAAGTGATAAATTAACATTTTAAAAAGGTGAAATGATTATTTTTGGCTTATGTATGCCATTGTATCAGAGAATACCACCTCAACAAAGGAAATTTGAGTAACAATTATTTGAATATATTCAAATGTATATTCTTATGTTCAAATGTAACTGAAATATATTCTTATGTATTTTTCCCCCTGGTCACAGCCTATTTAGTCTATTTAAGCTGTTTAGTGTATAATGTTGTGTACTTAAACAGGGCCCCGCCAGAAACTTCAGGATCTTCAAAAATTGGGGGGAATCTACAATGTATACATGTATCAAAACATCACATTGTATCCCATATATCTACACAATTGTTATTTATCAATTAAAAAGAAAATAAAACTTTTAATAAGTAGTGTTGACCTTGTGGTCTACACTTTTGAGAACTGCTAACCTAAGATAACTGAGTACGGTCCTTAGCATGTTGTAGACAATTGGTACATGTTTAATGGATTAATCGATAAACGAATGATTCAGAAAAAAAGTAGGAGAGAAACAAAACAGAAAGCTGAAGCTTTTCACACATTGGTTAATTGAATCCTGAAGATCACAGCAGTACTATCACCATTTCAGAGATGGGGAAATTAGGATGGGAGAAGACCAATGGCTTGTTCAAGCGCTTTCAGTTGCTTCCAAACAGTTTATTCTCTGATTCCTCTCTCCCTTTCTTCAAAATGGAGAAACAAAACAAAACAAAACCTGAAAGGATCCCTGAAGTCTCAAAGCCATTGGGATGATATTTAAAGACTGGTCTGAGTTCTCGTTTGGAGAGGCATTGAAGAAGAGCCAATGACAATTATAATTTGCTATTGGTGACACATGTTTGTGGACAGACACGCAAAAGTGCCATCTTGTAAAATGTAAAACGATACCAGTTATCACCCTTACTTTGTAGAACGAGAAACCTTAGAAAATTCAGGCCCAGGGCAGGGAATGCACCTATCTGGAAGTCACTTAAGCACGTTACAGTTTCAGGCCGGTGTTAGGAACAGGCAAAGAATCGCAAAACCCCAGTATTTCAAGAGACCTTGGCCTTCTCTTCTAACTACTGACCTGCAGCAGGAATCCCTGGTGTGGTCCCCTCCAGTGGTAAGGAGACACTGTCTCCCAGGACACCCAGCTAGACCCTAATGGCTGTTCCAGAGTCCTTCCTGATTTGAAATGAAACCTGAGGTGGGACTTGGCGCCGGGGGTGAGTGGATGGTTGTGGGACCTTGTCTCCCCGATAAACATTGCTGCTTGAAATAAAGTTCTTTAGAACAGCCCGCAACTTCTTCTCCTGATGTCCCAGGAGATAGGGGATTACCTGAAGTTGTAGCCTGGGGACACGCTGCTCTTCTCAGAAACGCTGTCCAGCCGGGTGAAGGAGTACTTGGGGATGCACTGGTCCCAGGCCTTGTCCAAGTCGCACACCCAGCCAATCTTAATGCCCAGAACGCCACCCTGAAGAAAGGAGCCGGGTATGAGCTTTCCTCTCGCCCTCCGACTCCCTGCGCTGGGCCAGGGTGGGGGTGGGGTGGAGGTCGTGACAATTGATTTCCTCCCATCCTCCAGGTGGGAGACGGAGGCAGGGAGAAAGGAAAGTGATGTGTCACATGCTGCTCAGTAAAGAAGTGCTGTGGTGGCCGGGCGCGGTAGCTCAGGCCTGTAATCCCAGCACTTTGGGAGGCCGAGGTGGGCGGATCACGAGGTTAGGAGATCGAGACCATCCTGGCTAACACGGTGAAACCCCGTCTCTACTAAAAATACCAAAAACTAGCCGGGCGAGGTGGCGGGCGTCTGTCGTCCCAGCTACTCGGGAGGCTGAGGCAGGAGAATGGCGTGAACCCGGGAGGCGGAGCTTGCAGTGAGCTGAGATCCGGCCACTGCACTCCAGCCTGGGAGACAGAGCGAGACTCCGTCTCAAAAAAAAAAAAAAAAAAAAAAAAAAAAAAAAAAAAGGCTGTGGCTCGGCTGCGGACACTGGAGCCTCTGAGTCCTATTTTTGGGATCTTCAGTCCTTTAGCTACAAAGTGGCCACAGGTCTACTTTCCCATCGTTTAGGGATTACCACAGATCTAAGGCCTTTCCCTGAGGTGAAGTGTGAAGATAGGAGTGGGAAACTGAGGCTTGAGGAAGGTGGGCTCAGCGGGAGCGGGCGCGGGCAAGACAGCTCCGCGTGGGGAGAGGAGAAAGGATTCAGGCACAAAGCCAGTGGCAGGCCCGGGATGCTTCCACCAGGTGGCGCTGTCTCGCGGCGGCTCCTGGCCAGTGCTGGCCAAAGGGCCCTGAAATCTGGGAAAGGGCTGAAGTTGGGGAGTTTGGGGTCGCGGAAGAATGGCTAGGTCCTCACCGTGCGCGCCAGTTTGGCAAAATCCTGCCCCGCAAACTTGACCACGTCCCCTACCCGCAAGATGGGGCAGAAAGGGTCCTTGTCCGGGTGGAAGCGGCAGGTCTTCATGTCCCTGGCTGTCAGGTTGGGAAGGAGGTTTCCCCTGGGGAGGAGCGGAGAGAGAGGTCGGCCCAGGGTTCATGGGAAGATCGTCTTATGCAATCTCCCCGCCCCCGCCCCCCGCCTTCCGGAGCCTCAGGGCCCTCCACGCCTAGCGGGGATCTGAGCCCTCCACGCCTAGGGGGGATCTGAACCCTCAGCCTTCATCTGGACCTCGCCATCTCTCTCCCCTCTTTCCTTTCCCTGCATCTTTCTGGTGCCCCATCACCCCCTTCCCTGTAGCAGGGTGATGTACATCGGTGACTAATCTCCAGTTGCCAGACTGGGAGTTCGGGAGGGCAGGAATCATTCCTGGTTACTTTGCGCAATTTTTTTTTTTTTTTTTTTTTTTTTTTTTTGAGATGGAGTCTGTCTGTTGCCCAGGCTGGAGTGCAGTGGCGTAATCTAAGCTCACTGCAACCTCCGCCTCCCACGTTCAAGCGATTCTCTTGCCTCAGTCTCCCAAGTAGCTGGGATTACAGGTGTGTGCCACCGTGCCTGGCTAATTTTTTTTTGTATTTTCAGTAGAGACGAGGTTTCACCATGTTGGCCAGGCTGGTCTCAAACTCCTGACCTCGTGATCCACCCATCTCGGCCTCCCAAAGTGCAGGGATTATAGGCGTTTACCACTGAGCCTGGCCTAGTGCACTTCTGTAGTGCCTGGCATTGCCCTCTGCACACGGCCAATGCCCACCGAGTAGCTGTGGAATTAACGAGTCAATGAAGGGGGACTGAACTGACTAAGAGAAAAGGGATTTCCACACATGGGCTAGATGTGGGGAAAAAGAAATGGGACGAGACCAAAGGGTTTCAACCGTTGAAGGCATCCTCGACCCAGGACTAGGCCTAAGTTGTCCCTCTCCTACCCCAAGCAAAACTCCCATTTGGATCTGAGCCCCAAGGCAGGGAGGCTGGCAGAGAAACTGACCCCAAAGTTCCCCTGATCCTCAGTGGCCAAGGCCCGCTGGGAGATTGGGAATGGAGGCCCCGGGAGATGGGTCAGTGGAAGTGGGAAGAACTGTGGTGAGGGGGCATCTCCACTTCCCTGAAAACAAGGTGGCAGGGCTGGGGGCGCCTGCATCTTGGCTTTAGAGAAGAAGTGGGCACTCACTTCTCAAAGTTGAAGAGGGGGAAACGGATGCTGTTCTTGATGAAAATAGTGAAGTTCTCAGCTTCCATCATGATGGGCCTGTGGGTGAGCACAGGAGGCCTTAGCTTTCCAGGAGGAAGAGGGGGAAATGAAGGCTTTCACCCCCGGGCGACCTTTCCTGGTGGACACCTCCAAAGGCAGAGCTCTTATAGATAAAGGGCACCTTGAGAGCAGGCTATAGGAAGGGACTGTCTGTGCCTGAGGGTCAGAGCGGGAGGAGGTGGCAGGTGAGTGGGCTGGGGAAGATGATACCCTGGACCTGAGTCCACCCCCCCACACCAGGAAGGGACAATACTGGGGAGAGTCACAGACTCTCCTCAAGTTCAGAGATGCACAGCTCCCACATGGGCAGAGGGGAGCTGAGGTGGGGGCCTGTCTCCTTCCATCTGTCTTGGAGCCTTACATTTCCACCGTGTCCACCTCCGTGGGGCACCAGCCCTGGATCTCACAGGTCCGGAACACAGAGCTGTAGTTCACGCAGCGGCCAGTGAGGATCCCTAAAGTGGAAGCCACAGCTGCTGGATGGCTGCCTGCCCTTTGCTCCTCTCCCTTCCCTTCCTCCCCCGTCCCTTCCTTCCCCCCATCAGGGACCCTGGCAATGGGGGGAAAAGAATGGGCAGGGAAAAGGGAGCTGACTTCTTTCCTGCTTCTTCTCCTGAGCCCCAGACCCAGACAAAAGGAGGTGACAGCTTTCCTTTCATGTGCTTCCAGGCTCAGCAACCCTGAGGACCTCCCTTCTTCTTGCTCTTCCTTCCTTGCCTCTGAGTCTGTGCTGCAGCTCTTCCTTCTGTCTGGAATGCACTTTTTGAAGCCCCCTCTATCCTGCCAAATCCTATTCATCTTCAGGGACCTTCCCAAATGTCACCACCTCAAGGAAGCCTTTTGATACCACCCACCCAGAAGCACTCTCTCCCCCGCCCCCAGGCTCCACAGTCCTTTGTACCTCCTGGACAACACATGCCACTTCGAGCACCCCTGTCTGTCACCACCATCCTAGACTAGCAGCTCCTCTGGGCAAGGGCCATGCCAACCTTATAGCACCTGCTGGGTGTGGCACCCAGGGAACATCATGTAAATGCCAGCAGAATGACATGGAACAGGCTGGTTCCCACTCCCTCTCCGACGACAGGCTCTCCCCCATGGGTCCTGCTAACACTTGGGATTGTGGGGTGGGGAAGGGGCTGGACTCACCCCCGCCTGGGAAGCGCTCAGGCCCGCACTGGCTATCTGATACACAGCGGTATTTCTCCTCACTCTGTGGGCAGACAGGTCACAGGTTGGTGAAGGACCCTGTCCTGGCCTGGTGAGCCCCTCAGCTCCCATGGCCTCCCCACAGCCAGCAGCCGCAGGAGGGTGGAGGTCCCAGGTCCCAGCTGCAAGGCCAGACTTAGGGCCTCTGCTTATACCCCACCCCTCCCTGCCACCAGTCCTACTCCCACCAACATTTTCAGCCTTAACCTGCTTCACCCAACCTCTCTGTCTCCTCCCCTCACCTCTGGGCAGAATCCTTGCATCTGGTTTTCAGTAACAATCATCTTGGTGATGATGACAAAGACCGAGGTGCCCTTGGGAGGAGAAGAAGGGAGAGAAAAACATGCAACAGTCCCAGTCTGTGAGACAGGGACTAGAACTGATATCCCCTCTCTGCAGACGAGGAAAGCGAGGCTTGTGTTTAGTGACTTGGCCAAGGTCACAGGGCTAGTAAGGGGCAGAGCTGGCTCTTTGCAACCACCCACATGGCCGCCTTCCCCCGTGTGTGTTGTCCTTGATTGAACTACAAGTTGTGGCAGAGCCTGGAGAGGAACCCAGCTTTCCTGGTGCCTAGCACCACAGGCCCAAGCTCCCGCACAGCTCTCAGCTGCTGGATGAGAGGTCCTCTGGATCAGTGACATCACGGATTCTGCTGTGGGAATCCCACTGGCGCTCTTTGCTCTGCTTTCTCCCCTCCAACCTGCCCAGCGCCTGGGCATCCGCATGCCTCTCTGGGTAGGGGACCATACCTGAGGTGGCGTCACATAATCAGACACATCCATGACTCTGTTGGCGTAGAGTCCGAAGCCCTTCACCTTGGTTACCACCGAGGACTCAATGGCTGTGTCCCGTACCTGGTATGCCTTCTCGTGCAAGAAAACCCACCTGGGGCAGGAGAGCAGAAATGAAGAGAAAGAGAGGAGTCCACAGACCCAGCAGACAGAAACTGGGAGAGGTCACCTTCCTGCCAACACTTGGCCATGCCTGGCAGGGTGTGCGGATGGTTCCTTCTGGAGGCGTGAGACCTAGGGTGAGCCCTTGGTTGACTTAGAATAGCGTTTCTCCACCTTTGGTCCCATTACCGCCCCTCAGGTGCCTTTCTAGACATTTCCCCCACAGTGGTCCCCCCTCCATGAAACTTTCATATCACAGATATCTGTTTATGTACTGTATGCAAATGTGTGCTTTATGCATAAAAAGAGTGAGAACCAATTTTCACCTCCTTGGGGGCCATATGGCCCCATTGAGAATGCATGGCTCAAAGTCATTCCGTGCTGCTGATGGGGGCCACTTCTCTGGCAGGTACCCAGGAGACAGGAGGACAGAGGATCCCGGGCCTCTGCTCCCGTGAGTTCCAGCCTCGGCCCAAGGCTGTACCCTAAGTGCCCAACACAAAGTAGCTCAGTAAACAAATCAATGAAGGTCCTTGGGAGCTGGGTGCTTGGAAGAATCCATCTGCCCAGATGTCAGATGAGAACGGAGAAGGAAGCAGGGGCAGCGGCTGAGCTTTCACCTGGCAGATAAAGGAGTTGGGTAGAAGGTGGGAGGCTGGGGGAGGAGGGAGGGGAGACGCTTCTGATCTTATTCCTTGGATTGTGCTGCCACCCAGTGGTCATTTACCTGTACTGGCTCCTTCCTGCAGCTTTAAGTCATTATGGGACCATGTGGATGAGGCCTTCCCTTCTTCCTTCCCTACCTTCCTTCTCAGACTTTCCCCGCCTTCAGCAAGTAGGGCTTGCAGATACTTGCTGTCAACTCGTGCCTCTGCTTTCCTATAAAGTGCCTGCCTTTCCATTTGAAATCGCCAATCACAGCCCTCAAGGCTCAAGTCCCCGCTCAGCCTCACTTAATCCCACACTTCCAGCCTTTGGCAAGATTGTATTTGTTCCTGATGGCACACTGGGAGGTAGATGCTGCCACCGTCCCCATTTGACAGATGAGAAAACTCCATCAAATACGTTTAGAAAATGCTATGCAACCCTCCTCCCTCCCTGAGAAACACAATGTAGACAAACAAACACGTCTGTTACATTTTGTTAACCTCACTGTCTCCCAATCTTATTTGACCACAGAAGCCAGTCTTGGAGGAATATTGGTGACCTCTCGTGCAACTGAGGAGCACACTTTTGGAAATGCTGGGTCAGGGCATTTTCTGCATCTAACCAGGGTGGCACGAGGTTGGAAAACCACACCAGATGAAGGTGAGTGGAAGGAAGTTGAGACTGTGTAGCCCAGAGAAGACAAAGCTGTAGGAGTTAGAGGCTGGGAAGCTGCAGGGGCAGGAGCTGGGCTGACCTGAGGATTCTATAAGGAGGTGGGTGAAGACTTCAATCCCAGAACCGGCTGCTGCGGGAAGTCACCCCATGTGTGCCACACGTCTGGGAAGACTCCAGGACAGCGTGATGCTCACCTGGCAGGTGTGCTGAGAGGAGGCCCCTTCCTCAGGTGGAGGTTGGACTGAATGATCTCTGGGGCCACTTACTGTTGGAACATGCAAAGAGCAGTAACTCCCAGAGCGTACCGGGGGTCCCAGTCACTTGTAGTTTGGACACCACAATCCTATTTACTGCAAACACCAGCGGGTATTTGCAAGTGGCTCTTTGTTCAGTTTTCAGTGAGAGGGTTTGGTATTATCTCCATCATGGGGCTTCCTTTGCTCACTTGAATCTTTTTTTTTCTTTTTATTCTAATTTAAGTTTAAATTTTTGATAAATAAATACTATTTATTATTATTATTTGAGTCAGAGTGTCACTCTATTACCCAGGCACTGGCGCGATCTTGGCTCACTGCAACCTCTGCCTCCCGGGCTCAAGCGATTCTCATGCCTCAGCCTCCTGAGTAGCTGGGACTACAGGCGTGCACCATCACGCCTGGCTAACTTTTTTGTGTTTAGTAGAGATGGGGTTTTTCCATGTTGGCCAGGCTGGTCTCAAACTCCTGGCCTCAAGTGATCTGCCTGCCTTAGCCTCCCAAAGTGCTGGGATTACATGCGTGATCCACCACGCCCAGCCCTATTTATTATTGATAATAATTGTATGTATTCACGGGGCACAGTGTGAGTGTTTTGATATGCCTGTACCTTGTGGAATGATTATGTCATGCTAGTGATCATATCTACTACCTCACATAGTTATCATTTTTTTGGTAGTATTACTGGCTTGAATTCTGAATGATTTCTTGAGCGGGAGAAAAAGGGTGTAGTCACAGCACCGGCAAATGGCTTCAAACGCGTTACCTGTTTTCCTATTGCTGCTTTATAGCAGGCGGGCGGCATCCTGATTAACGCACCACTTAGAGTGACTTGCGTGCTTGTAAAATGATCTCATGAACACCGCCTTCGATGGGGCTTTGTGGTGCTGCTTTATCTCCCAGCACTTTTCTTTTCGTCTTTTTTTGGAAGGGGAGGGGTTTCATTCAGATTTCACAAGGAAGTAAGCCTCACGTAGAAATCCCATCTGCCAAATTACGTACTAGCAGAAGAGAAGGGAGCCTCCCTGTCACAGGAAACCCAAATGTGCATTATTAGCTCACGGCCTGGGGCCCTGCAGAGTGAAGGGAGTGAGGTCTGGGGCCCAGGCTGTCTGCTTCCAGCTAAGATGGCTGCTGGCCGCAGCTGGATATTCGCAGATGCAAACTGTGATCTAAACACACCCTTCTGGAACCGAGCCTCAACGTGCCTAGCCACAGAATAGACACATTTCTCCGTGTCATCCTCAGGAAATGGTTTTCTGAGGCCCCTGCCCTGCATCCTTAAAGTCCAGGAACATTTGGAGATGCAGAGTTCAGATTACGATTATATAACCAGTGCGGCACTCGCACTGGATCTTTCACTATGTTCTTACTGAGACAGCTTTGTTATTAACTCCATGTCATGAATGAGGAAACTGAAGCTCAGAGGGGGTGCTAAGTTGACCAGGATTACACAGCTGGTATGTCGGCTCTAACCAGACAACCTGCTCCAGACCACTCACAGCCCCTTCACTCAAAGGTCTCTAGCTGTGTCCCAGCTCAAGGCCAGGCCATGCTGGCCCCCTGAACTGGACCCTGTGCTTTTCCTACCAGCTCCTGCTCCATCACCAGTGAAAGCATCTCCTGGCTTAGGAAAGTCTCAGGAGGAAAGGGCTGAGGACTCCAAGGAACAATCAACCAATCTCCTACCTCCTCCTCCTCCTCCTCCTCCAAGGCTCCTTCTTGTGCCCGGTGGGGCAGAGAGGCCGCATTAGAATTCTCTCTTTGACTTAAATAACAAGTGGAAGAATTTCAATGGCCTCGTGGGGCCTGAGGATGTCGTCAAGGTGGCTAGAAAGAAGGGGATGCTTCATTTCCAGAACAGAGGGGCTGAGTCTGTCTCTGGAGGCCAGGGCTCAGGAGCTAGGGCAGGCCTGAGCCTTCAATTCTTGGCATTTACTCTGCTGCTCTGACTATTTTCTTCTCGCATTCATGGTTTATTATTTATAGAGTGGAAGGCGTGTGGCAGCTCCTTGGCAGGTGGGATGTGCAGGAGAGAGGCCAGAGCCGCGCCCCAGCACCCTCCCATCCGCCCCCAGGGAGTCAAGGAGGAGGCTGAGGAGTGGGTGTGAAGAGTGCACGCTTGTGTGTGTGGGAGGAGGAGAGGGGTCTCTTAGGAAGGTGTGAGCTGGGCAGAGGGAAAGGGGGAGGGGTGATGGGGGGGTCTTTGTGAAGTAGTCACAGTTGCCATCTATTACTGAGTCACCATCTCTGCAAGGCACTTGACATATGTTACCTCCCTTCCCTATAACTCCCAGGGAGGAGGTATTCCTAAATCCATTTTCCAGATATGGGGACTGAGACTTAGAGACGTAAAGTCACTCTTAGGAGGCCCTCTCCTAGTTGGTGTCAGAGCCAGGCTTCTAACCAAGTGCTCTATATTCCATATTGGGGGAGAGGGCAGGCAGGAATGAGAGTCACTCCTCTCTCTGGACCAGGATGACTGGTCCAGATGGGGCATCCGGCCAGGCATGATGGCTCATGCTGTAATCCCTGCACTTTGGGAGGCCGAGGCACGTAGATCACTTGAGGTCAGGAGTTAGAGATCAGCCTGGCCAACATGTTGAAACCCCATCTCTACTAAAAATACAAAAAAGTCGAGCATCATGGCACACGCCTGTAATCCCAGCTACTGGGGAGGCTAAGGCAGGAGAATCGCTTGAACCCAGGAGGTGGAGGTTGCAGTGAGCCGAGATCGCACCACTGCACTCCGGCCTGAGGGACAGAGTAAAGCTCTGTCTCAAAACAAAACAACAACAACAATAAAAAAAACAAGATGGGGCAGCCCAACAGCTCTTCCCACCATAACAGCTCTTCCCACCATATCTGTCACTTAATTGTGCTGACAAGGTACCTCACAGTGCTACCTTGGGCTGAGAGGATGGAGTGGAGAGCTGAGAAGGCGGGATTCCAGACCCTTCTCTTTAAACCAGAGCAGCTCCTTGCTTTATGTATTGAACTCCCACCTAAGATCTGAAGTTGAATAATGAGGCTGAATATTATGAACCACAGCATGCGGCCATACAGATGGTGAGTTTGTGAACTGGGCCTTGTATGGGGGAGGAACAGAGCAGGCAGGGCAGGGCTGTGACGAGGCCAGAGGCTCCAGCGGCCACCAATGACCCTTCAGCGCAATGGGGCATCAAAGGCCTGGGAAGTCCAAGGCCCTGGAAATCAACCTCAGGCCAAGCACAGGTTATTGCTTCCAGGGACTCAGATCCCAGGGATTTCTTTCAGCTTCTCAGGTCCCCACAAGATCCAGAATGGGGATGGGCTCTCAGGAAGTCCCACTCCACAGAGGTGAGTGGGGATTACCACCTGGGCCCAGGAAAGATGTGAGAAACCTCAGGTAAGTCCAGGCCTTTCTGTGTGCCCTGGGGTGGGTGAAGGAAAACAGTGATGAAATGGAGTCAACCACAGACAAGCAGCTGAGGCCAGAGGCGGGGGTGAGAGCGTATGTAAGATGACCAGGTGGTGTGTTTCTGAGAAGTTCTCAGAGAAATGATGGGCTCATGTGAGGCAGAGTCGAGGTTGCCGACCTGGTCGGGATGATGGGGAAGAGATTGAAGTATCAGTGATTAACACTATAGCCTTTAAAATCCCTTCAAATTCAGTTGGGTCCAAGCCACTGTCACATCTCTCCATAAACCGCCTCTTAGTAGGTTTTCCTGCACCCGCTCCAACTCCCTCCACTTCCAGGCGCATCAGCCCCGGTGCTCTTCCCAACTCAGATCTCATCGTGTCTGTCTCTCTCTCTCAAACTCACGTGCGCGCGCACACAAAAGTGCCCACAGACACATGGGTTAAAATGCTTCCGTGGCTTCTGTTTATTCATCTCCTGTAAAAACAAAAGCTCTCTAAGGGTGTCTGAGGTCCGGCCTCTGTGTGCGTTCCCATCCACCGTACACGACCCTCACCCACCTCTGCTCCCTCGGCTCCAGCCACAACGACCTTCCTTTCTTTCCCGTTTGCCAGGCTCCTTCCCTTTGCAGAGGTGGGTTTCTCTGCCCTGAACTCTCTTCCCTCTTTCACCTGGGGTGCTCCTACTCATCCTTCGGGTCTTGGCTAAAATGTTACATCTCCAGAAAACCTTCCCTTACTCCCTGACCAGGCCAAACACCTTCACAGAAGCGGCTCTCCTATAACTGTTCACCTCCAAGCCACAGTTGACATTTCACATTTGTGGACATCATCAGATGAATGCCCATCTCTTGCCTTCCGCTGTAAGCCCCACGAGGGCAAGGACCCTGTCTGCTTTTGCCCACCATTCCGTCCTCAGTCCACAGTGCGTGGCATGCAGAGATGCTGGTACATTTTTGCTAAATTAATGATGGTGGACTCATGAGGTCACAACGTGCATGGGTTCACGTACACGGAGATGGGACTCAGGTCAAGGGACTGGGCTGCAGGGGGCGCTGATGTAACTGGAAGGCAGTGTCTCGTGGGGAGCTGTCAGGCTGGGAGATGGATGGGGTTGGAAATTAAGATGCCAAAGAGCTTCGCATGCTCGCTCCAGCAGGCTGGGCTCCAGCCCTGAGACCTGGAGGATTCGATCTGATCATGATGAGAGAGAGACAAGGGCAGTGGGGGCTGAGAGGGCTGGTCGAGGAGCCCACTCTCTATCCCCCATCAATCTCTGCCTGGAGCCAATGGAGCCAGGCCAGATGGGGAATGTGCTGAGCCAGCTTTTGCACTCACCTGGGCCAACATACCATCTTGTGGCTATAAACAACCACAGCATTGAATATACACGTGAACACAGAACATTTAAGAACCAACTTTGAGCCAAGCTCTGGAGATGCAGACAGCGAACATTTGCAAACCTCGTATCTCACAAAACCTCAACATTGGAAGGGAACTTCATGGCCATTTAATGCTATTCCAAAGCTGGAATCCCTTTTCTAAAATCTCCCAAAGGAGCACTGGATGGTGCAGCCTTTTTACAATACCTGCCCACTGAAGCCTACCAGCGCTTGCCCAGCACACAGAGCAAACAATCACCTAAAAAGTCACATCTAGCCACCTTTCTCTCCACACCCTCACATAAACTTCAACTTTTCAGGCAAGCAGGCTTGCATGCAGCTTCAGCCCACAGTCACACAGGATTCTCCTTTGACCCGCTTGAACTAACTCCTAACAGTCAGTGGCTTGCTGCCTCGAATGCACAGACCCATTGTCTCAAAGAACAGCATAAGATTGGAGACCCACACCCCAGGAAAGAAAACCTTCGAGGTTTCTGCCTGTATTTCCTGGTGCCCACCAGTGCGTGGAAATGACCACAAGAAGGATAGGACCTGCATTCTCCCCCAGCCATTGTCTGCTCCACAGCCCTTTGTGTGTGCGTGCGCGCGCGCCTGTGTGTGTGTGTGTGTGTGTGTGTGTGTAGGTGTGTGCTTCCAGGCGGTGGGGGCTGAGAGGGGATGCTTGCACCTTCCTGGCTCTTAAGCAACTGCTAGGATGGGTTACATGGCACCGGGTCAGGGAGAGGTGGGGAACTTAGGCTTTTTGACAAAGGGGAGCATTTCTGGATTCCTGGAGAGGAAGCTGCACTGTGTTCAGAAAAGCTCCTTTTCTCCTTGGCCACTCTTCCCTTGGGCCTGTGTTTGCTTCCTCATCAAGGGGCAGTTCCCTCCTTGTCCTCCCCTTCAAGAGCACAGTGCTTCTCCCTTGCCTTTCTCTCTCTCACCATCTCACCCATCCATGCCGGAAGGAAATTCCTCACTCTGAAATGGGCCCAGTTCTCTCTTTCCCTCCCGGCCACCAACTTGACCAACCTGCCACCACCCCCTTGTCTCAGTACCTTCCCTTCCCTATTTCTGTGCTGTCTTGTCTTTTTGAGGCCCCGAAGAGTTGACTGAGGGGAATTTGAAGATGTGGGAGGGGGTCTGCCTGTTCTCTGGTTGGAGAGATGAGAGCAGGGAGGGTGGAGATGGAGCTCCTGAGCCCTCCCTCGGTGGAGGGCAGTGCCAGGGCAGGGACCCTACTCCTCCGAGTGTGCGTCTTGAAACCACTCTCAATGATGGAGGATGAACTGGGAAAAGAATTCATCTAGGTGAATTCAGGTCCTAGGTGGGGGTGGCAGAGGCCAGTCTTTAGGACTTGGCTCCACAGAAGAAAGTGTTTCCCCGGGAGGGGAGGAGCTCAGGAAGCTGGATGCAGGTTTCTGAGGCAGGAGGGTGAAGATGGGACGCCAGGCAGCCCACCCCGCCAGGGACCTGAAGGGCCACAGACTCACCCCACAAAGTAGGAGATGATCAGAAGCTGAACTACTCGGTTGATGATCCCGATGGTCCAGCTCTTCACAACCACCGATTTGGTGGTCTCATAGGTGAAGAAGTCGGATATGCAGTTCATACTGAGAGAGTGCTCAGGGGACACTCAGAAGGGGGCCCAGTGGTGGCCTCAGGAGAGGGAGGTCCCACAGGACAGGGAGACAGGATCACGACCTGGAGGGGGCAGCTTAGAGGGGTCGGAGGAATGGGGAGCCTGTCCCTTTAAGCCAGGCAACCCTAGTCAGGTTCTCTCTTCTCTTGATACTCTGGCTTCCAAGAGACCAGGGCGGGGGACCCCCTTTTTGTTCGTCTCCACCCCACTCCCCTGTGATGTCACAGCAGGGGTGGGGTCTCCAATCCTGGGCTCCTGATTGCCTGGGATGTAGCTGGCTGGAGCCCTCTGGGACTAATGTTTTATCTGCACTCTGTCTACTGTTTCTGTTCTGTTCTCTTCTGCAGCATCCTCATCCCAGCTCACCAGCTGCTCACGCTCTCCCTAAAGCCCTTTGCAATTTCCCGTCCCCTAGTCACCTAACAGCCTGCCTGAACTGAAGACCCCCTTCATTCCTGAGTGCCAGCCAAATTCCACCCAGTTCTGCAGCCGTCCCCTCCTTTCCTGAATTGCCCCCAGTGGCATGGGTCAAGGGGAGAGGGTCTCTTGAAAGTTTTTCTGGGTCTTCTGGGGTGTGATGAGTAAAGACTCACATATTTCTAACTCCAGTTGGTAATGAGTTTCACTCTACCTGTAGCATAGCAGTTAGCACTTCTTTTTTTTTTTTTTTTTTCAGTTTATTTATCAAAATCATTTGTTAGATTATGTTTTCCCGAAAGGTTGGGGCTGGGTCTTTCTTTCTTTCTTCCTTCCTTCTCTTTCTTTTCTTCCTTCCTTCCATTTTTTTTTCTTTTTCTTTTTCTTTTTTTGGCAGAGACTCGCTCTGTTGCCCAGACTGGAGTGCAGTGGCACGATCTCAGCTCACTGCAACCTCTGTCTCCTGGGTTCAAGCAATTCTTGTGCCTCAGCCTCCCAAGTAGCTGGGATTATAGGCACCCGCCACCATGCCTGGCTAATTTTTGTATTTTTAATAGAGACGGGGCTTCCACGTTGGCCAGGCTGGTCTTGAACTCCTGACCTCAAGTGATCTGCCTACCTCGGCCTCCCCAAGTGCTGGGATTACAGGTGTGAGCCACTGCGCCCAGCCAGGGATGTTTTCGTCTTGTTCAAGTTCCTCAAATCCGAGAAGTGTGCTAAATTAGTCACAGGCCCTCAATATCTATCTATTAAACCCAGTTGAATTTATATTGCTAGATAATGCTGGAATAGCCACTACTCAGAGGTTAAAGCTATGAATTCAGGGGAGAAGGGTGCATTCCTGTTGTCTCTTACCTCAGGATTGAGTTAGCAAGCTGGTGTACTGATTGTCAGGGAAATCTTGAGTTTACATATTCTGTACTAATGTCTTCATGTAGGACACATATCATCAATCATTCTGAACATACAGTCACTGTGATTATGACAGAAGATAACTGGACTGGTGGTGGTAAGGAGGTCTGTGTCCTAGCCTTGTTGCCAACGCACTGAGACCCCGGGCAACTCACTCCCCTTTGGGTCTCAGTATTCCCATCAGTAAAAAGAGGTTGGGGTAGAAAAACTAAAATATATTTTCCAGGTCTGGTCTCTGATGTTGCAAAAATGCACTCTGGGACTATATGAGGGAGAGCTGGCTTCCGCAACCCCAGGATGATGTGGTTTCAAATCAGTTCTGGCTCCAAAGTGAATCTGATACCAGGACTTGAACTGGATACGGCCATTTGTCAGCCTCTTGGGGGGACCTATACATTTCGGTTAGGGATGTGAAAATTTTGGGTGTAGACGGCGAACTTGACAGGTCAGCCAGAAAGCAGTGCACCCACGGTGACACCAACACCCGCATTCTCTCCGCAGCCAGTGCGAGAGGTCGTTTCTTCCCACAACTGTTCAAATACTTTTCTTCGTGTTCCATCGACTCCCTTCCATGACACAGAAACTATTTTGCAGAGAAACGGGCACGCATCATTTCAACACACACCCCCACCCCATTCCTGTACTAAGCTAAGTCTGATACAATACAACTACACAATTTCTCTTCAGTATCTAGTCTCCACTGAAGAAGTGTCTGTAGTTTCTAAAGAGCCCTACACAAATTTTCTAGGCAGATTCCACCCGGCTGAGAGAGACTTCACGGCAACCACTCTTCCCTCAGGTCCTCCAGAGTCGCTGACGCTCTATGCGACTGTCTCGCAGGCGGGCCGGGCTCGCGTCTCTCTAGCCAGCTCGTCGTCTCTGTGGCCTGTGCACGGCTTCCGGTGGCGGGACGCGGGGCCGCGCACGCGGGAAAAGCTTCCCCGGTGTCCCCCCCATCCCCCGCCCCCCCGCGTCCCCCCAGCGCGCCCACCTCCTGCGCCGGGGCCCTCGCGAGGCTGCAGCCTGAGGAGGTAGGTGGTGGTCGTCCCCCGGTCCCAGGAAGGCAGGGGCGCCCCTCCCCCAAGGGACGCTCGACATGGACCATTCCGCGTTCGAAACCGCGGGGAGCGGGCGAATCCATCCTGTGGGGCGGGGGTGAACCGGAGGCCCGCGGGGTGGTGGGAGCGCTGCGAGGGAAACCCTGCACTCTGAGCTGGATTGGGGCGCGTGCGAGGTGCGGGCTCCGGGCTGACCCTGGGGTTCCGCTGCTCGTTGCCATGGCTCCCGCCAGAGCGGCTAGAGCGGGCATCGGGTTGGGTGTCAGCGGTATTCCAGGCCCGGTTCTCCACCTGGGCTTAGGCCTGGACCCTCGAGCGCTGCAGCGTCCGTCTGTAGGTTTCCAGGCAGAGGAAATCCTGAGACATCCCAGGCGCAGTTGGGAGTTGCTGCTGTGCTCCATCCGTGAGCACAGCGAGGTGCTGTCTTTCATGCTTATCTGTCTTCCTCTTGAATTTAGATTCCCAACCTGCTGAGCATCCGCCCACCCACTCAGGAGTTGGGGCCCAGCCCCCAGTTTACTCGGTTTCCCTTGTGCAGCCTGGGGCTCTGCCCAGGCCACCACAGGCAGGGGTCGACATGGCAGAGACACTGGAGTTCAACGACATCTATCAGGAGGTGAAAGGCTCCATGGTGAGAATGGCTTGGGCAGTTGATACAAGTAGAGAGAAGGAAGGAGGGTAGAGTTTTTGTCCATTAACGAGAGCTTGCTTTGGTAATGTTATTTTGGAAAAAGAAGACTCAGTATAACGTGTACCTAGTGTCTCCCCCAACACGAGGCAATACTGAGAGATAGTCTCAGAGTTATAGGGACCGTATATGCTCTTCAGTTCCCAATTCCTGTTTTACAAATGAGGAAACTGAGAATCTGTTAAGGATTCTAAATACCAGAGCCTGGTTTGGAATCTAGACTCCTTGCACCTCAGCTGTTGCTCCTGCATTGACAATCTGCCCAGCCGACTCGCAGCTGGAAAGTGTGTTGGGTAGAACTGTACCCAGGACATGCTGTGTACTGTCCCCATGCATCTGGGCCTGCTTTTCTTACAGAATGATGGTCGACTGAGGTTGAGCCGCCAGGGCATCATCTTCAAGAACAGCAAGACGGGGAAAGTGGACAACATCCAGGCTGGGGAGTTAACAGAAGGCATCTGGCGCCGTGTTGCTCTGGGCCATGGACTTAAACTGCTTACAAAGAATGGCCATGTCTACAAGTATGATGGCTTCCGAGAATCGGTGAGCTGTCCCATAGCTATAAACCCCCTTTTTACTGCATCATCTTGTTTTAATCTTCTAGAGACTCGAGGTTCCTTCCTCATGTAACCCTGTGATTGCTAGTTTGGGCTCCTTAGAGCAGGACTGTGAGGCCATGAGGCAATCAGTGTTCGGCTTTGAGTGTTGAAGTCTTGTGAATTTCTGTGTGCCTTGACTCCAGAAGATTTTCTTCTGTCTTGATTTAGATACTAGTTTCTACCTGTGACTTTTATCAAGGTTCAGGATCTTAGCTTGATGTCTTTTTGTGTTTTTTTTTTTTTTTTTTTTTTGAGACAGGGCCTCGCTCTGTCACCCAGGCTGGAGTGCAGTGGCGCAATCTCCGCTCACTGCAGCCTCTGCCTCCTGGGTTCAAGTAATCCTTCCACCTCAGCCTCCTGAATATTTGGTACCACAGGCACATGCCACCATGCCCAGCTGATTTTTCATAATTTTTGGTAGAAACGGGGTTTCGCCACGTTACCTAGTCTGGTCTTGAGCTCTCAGACTCAAGGGATCGCCCACCTTGGCCTCCCAAAGCGTTGAGATTACAGGCATGAGCCATTGCGCCTGGCTAGCTTGATGTCTTAAAGTGTGGGTTTCCATTTTGAACTGCTTGAGTTAAAGGCTTTATTTGATTTTAATTTCCACTTTCATTAAAGTAATACCTATACAAAGTTTATAAAATCAGATGACCCATAACCAGGAATGTCAGATCCAGTGGCTAGAAGCAACCTCTCTAAACCATCTTTTAAACAATGTTAGAGCTGGGTTGCTAAGTCATCATGAGTTTCTTTTTTTTTTTTTTTTGAGACGGAGTCTTGCTCTGTCGCCCAGGCTCTAGTGCAGTGGCGCGATCTCGGCTCACTGCAAGCTCTGCCTCCTGGGTTCACGCCATTCTCCTGCCTCAGCCTCCCGAGTAGC
This sequence comes from Macaca fascicularis, assembly GCF_037993035.2. NCBI lineage: Eukaryota > Metazoa > Chordata > Mammalia > Primates > Cercopithecidae > Macaca > Macaca fascicularis. Next base: position 16,284,862 of record NC_088388.1, read on the forward strand.
TGGGACTACAGGCGCCCGCCACCTCGCCCGGCTAGTTTTTTGTATTTTTAATAGAGACGGGGTTTCACCGTGTTAACCAGGATGGTCTCAATCTCCTGACCTCGTGATCCACCCGCCTCGGCCTCCCAAAGTGCTGGGATTACAGGCGTGAGCCACCATGCCCGGCAGCAAGAGTTTCTTATAAAGCCTATTTGGGACAGTTTCTCAGAAATAGATAATCCCAGGACATTCAAGTCGGTGTTAAGGCCACCAGGGTTTACTGGGATTGCGTTTTCTTCCCTCCACCCACAGGAGTTTGAGAAACTCTCTGATTTCTTCAAAACTCACTATCGCCTTGAGCTAATGGAGAAGGACCTTTGTGTGAAGGGCTGGAACTGGGGGACAGTGAAATTTGGTGGTGAGTCCTGGGGAAGACTGAGGTTTGGGGAGGAAGATAGGGTGAAGGGCTTCAGCCTTTTACTTGTTTTGCTCTTTTCCTTCTGCCACTGTCTCTGGTTTCCTATCTGTTTGCATGTTCATCGTGTGTTTATTGAGTACCTACAGTTTACTGGGCACTGGGCCTGGGGTTGGGGTTACAGTGTAAAGAGACTAACCCCAGTATCCTGTCTCTGTGGAACTCAAGTTTGGTGGGAATGTTGCTTATGCAGACTTAAGGGGAGGAGCTTGTGGCTTGACAAGCCCTTTCCTCACAGGGCAGCTGCTTTCCTTTGACATTGGTGACCAGCCAGTCTTTGAGATACCCCTCAGCAATGTGTCCCAGTGCACCACTGGCAAGAATGAGGTGACACTGGAATTCCACCAAAACGATGACGCAGAGGTGTCTCTCATGGAGGTCCGCTTTTATGTCCCTCCCACCCAGGAGGATGGTGTGGACCCTGTTGAGGTGAGGCGTCCCCTGGTTGCCTTGGCAGCAGATGGTGCTGAGCAGGCATTGGCTGGCCTGGGAGCAGGGCCTGCTGCTTGGTTACCAATGTGTGCTTTTTGCAGGCCTTTGCCCAGAATGTGTTGTCGAAGGCGGATGTAATCCAGGCCACGGGAGATGCCATCTGCATCTTCCGGGAGCTGCAGTGTCTGACTCCTCGAGGGCGTTACGACATTCGGATCTACCCCACCTTTCTGCACCTGCATGGCAAGACCTTTGACTACAAGATCCCCTATACCACAGTGCTGCGTCTGTTTTTGTTACCCCACAAGGACCAGCGACAGATGTTCTTTGTGGTAAGCCGAAACCCCTATGGCCGGATAATCGTGGTTTTTGCGTGTTAAGTAGACGGACCTCACTGGTGTGCAGAATTCTATGTTAGTGAATCGCAAGTTGTTGTAGAGTATCAATTGGTGCTCTTCCTTACTAGATCAGCCTGGACCCCCCAATCAAGCAAGGCCAAACTCGCTACCACTTCCTGATCCTCCTCTTCTCCAAGGACGAGGACATTTCGTTGACTCTGAACATGAACGAGTGAGTGTCTCCCTGGACTCGTTTCCTGCCACTGTCCAGGCCGGAGACAGGTGTGCCATTAGAAGGCAGTAGTGTTGTGACCTCACCTTGCTGTCTTTGTAGGGAAGAAGTGGAGAAGCGCTTCGAGGGTCGTCTCACCAAGAACATGTCAGGATCCCTCTATGAGATGGTCAGCCGGGTCATGAAAGCGCTGGTGAACCGCAAGATCACAGTGCCAGGCAACTTCCAAGGGTGAGCGTGTGGGCCTGGGATCCTGCCCTGCCTGGGTATGGGAAATGCTGTGTCTCCTTGGTAAACCCCTCCTGAGATGGGATTGCAGCCTGTTACAGGTCTGGATGGGACCTTGTGTCACAACAGGTGTCAGCGCCTCTGTCAGAACAGCTCAGTGAGGTTTACTTAGTCGAGGACATGAGCACACATGTCGCTGCTGCTAGATGTGCCCTTTGCTTCTGCTGAGGTTGGCACTAACCAGGCTCCCTGCACCCTCTGTCAGGCACTCAGGGGCCCAGTGCATTACCTGTTCCTACAAGGCGAGCTCAGGACTGCTCTACCCGCTGGAGCGGGGCTTCATCTACGTCCACAAGCCACCTGTACACATCCGCTTCGACGAGATCTCCTTTGTCAACTTTGCTCGTGGTACCACTACAACTCGTTCCTTTGACTTTGAAATTGAGACCAAGCAGGGCACTCAGTATACCTTCAGCAGCATTGAGAGGTGAGAACCTCCACCCGTCACTTTCTGGGCATCCTGGTCCTGAGCCAGCTTTGTCCAGGAAACCCAGCATGGCCTGCGGCACTCTCCAACCCTAGAGCAGAATTTTTCTTCTGCTACATCAGGATTTGGTCATTTTCCCTGGAGTGCTCAGACTTTAGAAATCTCTCCATTGCTTTCTTTCTGGTCATTTAAAAAAAACAACGAAAAACTTTTTCTGTATTCTGAAAGCTATGTCTTCACTACTGACCTTTTTTCTCCTCCACTCCCCACAATGGAAATGCTATTTCTTTCCTGGAATGAGTTTTGTGCCTGAGAACATAGCAGCTAATGCTTATTTAGTGCTCACTGTGAGCTAAATGTTTTATAAGCATTTTCACGTGTAATCCTCATATCAACCTTGTGAAGTATGAAGACAGATGACCACACCCCCTGCCCCACACTTACTCCGCCCTGAGCTTATTTGGTAAACAGATGCGCACCCCTCCCTGCCTTTTCTTTCCCAGAGCTCTTCACAGCCATGCAGGTTCCTCTTTCAGGACTAATGTCAGGCTCTGGCTCTGCCTTACTGCTGTCCTCTGGGGGTCTCTAAGCTGTTGGGTTGGGTGGCATGGTCAGGAACTCCAGGCTCCACAGTCTACCCCAGCTCATGGAATCAGAACGTTGTTTAGTCCGCCCCTGTGTCAGCACTACCTCTCTGGTAACATGGTGCATGTCCCCTCACAGGGAGGAGTATGGGAAACTGTTTGATTTTGTCAATGCGAAAAAACTCAACATCAAAAACCGAGGATTGAAAGAGGTACTTCTGTGTGGGGAGCATGAGACCCTCTCCTGGTCTTTCTGTAGGGGAGAAAGGGGTGGAGATTTTTTCCGGCTTCTTTTTCACTCTTTCTTCTCTTCTTACCCTTATAGAAAAAAGAGGTGCGTGTGACCCTTTCCCCCTCCTGGTGCAGGTTTCCTCTGCATGACCTTAGACCAGTCTATGCAGCCCCTCAGGAGCCCCCAGTGGGGCTGGGAGAGGGAGGGGCTTGGGGCTTGGACTAACCCAGTTGGCAGGAAGTACTTGGGCGTAGGCCCTGCACGTTGGCTGTGTGTGGACAATCCAGCCCCAGGTCCTCTGGGAGCTGCTGCTCTGACTTGACAGGCATGGGGGTGTGCTTTTGAGTGTGCAGGGATTCTGGCTCGAGGGTGAGTTGGCCCCACTGTGAACTCTTCCCTGGCTAGGGCATGAACCCAAGCTACGACGAATATGCCGACTCTGATGAGGACCAGCATGATGCCTACTTGGAGAGGATGAAGGAGGAAGGCAAGATCCGGGAGGAGAATGCCAATGACAGCAGCGATGACTCGGGAGAAGAAACCGGTGGGTTAGCCTCCGTGCTGAGCACGAGGATGGTCAGATGTTCCTTGCTGTGGCCCGGGCTGGACTCACCCTTAGGCCAGAGCTGGGTGCCTGGGTGAGGGGGTGGGGATTTCCATTGGGGCAGAAGCTGATGCGTCCTGTGCCCTTTTTCAGATGAGTCATTCAACCCAGGTGAAGAGGAGGAAGATGTGGCAGAGGAGTGAGTTTTGGTGGTACCTTGTGGGGATAAGATGGTGACCCATAAGCTTAAAGGACCAGAAGATTTCTGGACATTTCTCATGTCCCAGCATTAGCTACTGACCCGGAATGGGAGAGTGACCTCCAATGAGGTGATACACAAAATGTTTTGGAAATTGTCAAGGGCTTCGTAAGTGCAAGGCACATTTTGAAGTCAGAAAAGTATAGTGGGGTCTATGGCCATACCACCCTGAATATGCCAGTTGGGGCTGGTTCGTAGTTGGATGAGGAGAGAATGGGAATGAGAGCTGGTACTTGTCACTTATTTCCTGGAGGTTGTCGATTAAGTCATTGAATCTCAATTTCCTCATCGGTAGAAATGCAGTAGTACCGACTTTTTATTAGCAGTGTCAGAAATGTGACTCACTCTCACTTTAAAAGGAAATATATAAAAGGGAATTTCATAAGTTCATGTTACTGCAGAGTCTGGGGATTTAATTGACTTCAGACACTACTGGATTCAGGCACTCAAATCTATTTCTTCTGATTTCCGTAATTCAAAATAGGTTTGCCCCATGGAGTGCCCAGTGACTCTCAGAAGCTCAGGGCAGGCTTAATCCTACTGGTTTAAAATAACACCAGAAGCGCCTCTTTTGGTGAACAGCATAGTGAACACAGTGGTTACCTGCCCCTTCCTAGCCTGAGTTGTTAGGATGGGCCAGGGTCTGATGGGCCAGAAATAGGCCAAGTGCCCACCCTTAGAGCCTGTGGTTGGGGTGAGCCCTTCCTGAGTGGGGGCAAGGTGGTTCCCAACAGAAAATTGGGACTCTGCTCTCTTAATCCAGAAGGATTGTAAAAGAATGTCAGGCAGCAAAAAAACAACCAACAGGAGTCCCCTAGTTCAGCCTGCCACACGTTTATGAAGGTGTATGAAAGCTTAATGAGCAAATACTTGTGAAAGTGCCTTGAAAACTGTCCGGCAGCATACAGGTCTAAGGTAGTTCCATTTTTTGAGGAGTTTCACATATATCAGATAAGACTGTCAATTACAGGGGTGGGTACTGGGTTGGATTTAAGTTGGTTTTCTTCTTTTTGTAGTAACTGATTATCTTTTCATCAGAAAAGACTGTAGGGGCCGATCCTTTTGTAGTTCATAAACATGATGGTTGGGTGTTACGTGCGTGTGTGCAATGTGCCGCCCTCCAGCCTTGTTATGATGTTGACACGTTACCCATCTGACATGAAAAAAAAAAAAGACAAAAAAGACTATAGGGTAGATTAAGGTGATTACTCCGAAGGAAGTGGTGAAGTGGATTTGGGCCATGTTCCAGGCATGAATGAGGCAGTGTTTCTGCCCGTGGTGTCCTGGGAATGGACTAGGACCTGGTTTGGCCATGTCCGGGGAGATCAGCTGAAGCTCATTGATTGATTTGCATTCATTAATTCTGATCAAGTAACCCATTGCTGTGGCTGGGTCTGGAGAGGGCATGGGTGAAGCCACCTCAGTGAATGGGAGGAAGCAGTGTTGGGGATTGGTGGTGGATCCTGTCCTCTGGTCTTCCTCCCTTGACCCTTTTGGGTGGGTATCTTTGGATTTGTTTTCCTCCTGCCTTGAGGCCATGAGGTCCTGTCTTCCCTCCTCAAGTCTAAGCCTGGCTTGCTCTCTGGCAGGTTTGACAGCAATGCCTCTGCCAGCTCCTCCAGTAATGAGGGTGACAGTGACCGGGATGAGAAGAAGCGGAAACAGCTCAAAAAGGCCAAGATGGCCAAGGACCGCAAGAGCCGCAAGAAGCCTGTGGAGGTGCAGACTAGATGGGAGGGGCTGTGTGTGGTGCAGTGGGCGGGGGTGGGGGAGGGTGGGAGGCATTCTCTTTACCTTCTCCTGTCCACCACCAGTAGGACCTGTTCATTGGTCTTCCTTGGGGCTGTTTTTTGTAGCCAATGATTATAGCCTTGAGGGGTATTTTCTTGGAAATTGTTCTCACTAGCCCTGAGATTAATAAGCTTCTGGAAGGTCTGAATTAGGAGATGGGCTTCTGTCCTGGTAAGCTAGGCACTGAATTGCAGAGGGGAAGGAGATACTATCCTTGCCCTTAGGGAGCGCGCGTCTCGCCTGATGCTATTTAGTCCTCTACTTTTTCTCCAAGTTAAGTGATCTAAATAATTTATTTGGGAAAATGTATGGGTTCTATGGGAAATAGCTGAAGGCGTTTGGGTTCTTATGCAGGTGAAGAAGGGCAAAGACCCCAATGCCCCCAAGAGGCCCATGTCTGCGTACATGCTGTGGCTCAATGCCAGCCGAGAGAAGATCAAGTCAGACCATCCTGGCATCAGCATCACAGATCTTTCCAAGAAGGCAGGCGAGATCTGGAAGGGAATGTCCAAAGAGAAGAAAGAGGTGAGTAGCAGCAGAGGAGGGGTGATGCCTCTCATGGGCTGGCGAGAGGTGCTCTCTTGGCATGGTGAGTCCGATGACTGATAGGGGAGCAGTATGAGCCATTGGTGGGACTTTCTGTATCGATTTTGCCTGCATCAGGGGAGAGGGGGGAAACGGGAGAGGTCTTATTCTTCACTGTTTTTTTCTGTGTGTGTGAGACAGGAGTGGGATCGCAAGGCTGAGGATGCCAGGAGGGAATATGAAAAAGCCATGAAAGAATATGAAGGGGGCCGAGGCGAGTCTTCTAAGAGGTGAGTGTCGAGAACGTGGCCCAGTCACTGATTTTTGTGGCAGGTTTTTTTTGTTTGTTTTTTTGTTTTTTATACAGGCCGAAGTTGAGCATTGGAAAGTTAAAGACAGCAGATATGCTTCTGACTGCAGTAGGGTAGTGCTTCTCAAACCTGGGTAGGCCGTTGCCCAAGTATGGGTGATACGATAGGGCATTCAAGTCACTGGGGAAATATGACCCATTTTCGTGGACTATTTTATTTGAAGGTATGGGGGAACGAAAAAACTATTATGGAGTGCGGTGCACAATTCACATGAACTCTAAAAGATACAGCAAGAAATGTCAAGTAGGTTTTGCATATGGGGCTGCTTTAGCCTATGCCCTCTGATTCTTCTGGTGTACTCATGATACTCTCCCTTGGTGCCCTTCAGGCTGACATGGCTATTTACGTTCAGAGTGAAATGGGCTGTGTGGCTGGGATTGAGAAAGGCCTTGTTAAAGCTGGGAGAGGTTTGGTCATGGTGATAGGGGACCTGAAGGCCTAGCTCCTCTTCCCTCTTGCCAATACAGGGACAAGTCAAAGAAGAAGAAGAAAGTAAAGGTAAAGATGGAAAAGAAATCCACACCCTCTAGGGGCTCATCATCCAAGTCATCCTCAAGGCAGCTAAGCGAGAGCTTCAAGAGCAAAGAGTTTGTGTCTAGTGATGAGAGCTCTTCGGGAGAGAACAAGAGCAAAAAGAAGAGGAGGAGGAGCGAGGTGCGGCAGGAATGTGGGGGCTGTGGGCTGGGCAGCTCGTGAGGGGCATGTGTGTCTGTGTGGGGTTGGTCTGTAAGAGTAATGAGTTGGAGTGGATGGTGGAATTCTGAGGTTCTGAAGGTGGGTGCTGTAGTTGGGAGGCGGTAGGAAATTGCGGGCCCTTCACTGAAGACTGGGTGGGGCACCCAGGACTCCACCTTTTTCCTGAAGACAGCTTTGGTTTTCAGGACTCTGAAGAAGAAGAACTAGCCAGTACTCCCCCCAGCTCAGAAGACTCAGCGTCAGGATCCGATGAGTAGAAATGGAGGAAGGTTCTCTTTGCGCTTGCCTTCTCACACCCCCAGACTCCCCACATTTTGGTACCAGTTTCTCCTCATGAAATGTAGTCCCTGGATTCTGTGCCATCTGAACATGCTCTCCTGCTGGTGTGTATGTCACTAGGGCCGTGGGGAGACTTCTTAACTCTGTTGCTTCCCAAGGATGGCTGTTTATAATTTGGGGAGAGAGGGGGTGGGAGGCAGGGCAATGCAGGATCAAAATCCTCATCTTACTTTCCCGACCTTAATTAAGGATGTAGCTGCTGCTGGTCCTGTTCAAGTTGCTGGAGCAGGGGTCATGTGAGGCCAGGCCTGTAGCTCCTACCTGGGGCCTATTTCTACTTTTATTTTGTATTTCTGGTCTGTGAAAATGATTTAATAAAGGGAACTGACTTTGGAAACCATGTCTTTATGCTTTCTTTGTAGCCCTGGTTTGTTGCTCCTACTTTTACTGGTGGTGGTTACTGCCCTGGTCAGACTAGGCAGAGCCTGGCCAGCCGGGAAGCAAGTCTCGAGGCACATCCTGTTCTGTTCCCGGCTGGAGAAGCATTGGTTTTCACCCGCCTCTGCCCGGATGGGCCACCTGAGAATCTAGAAATGAGAGCTGATGTGATTAGGAAGTCTCTCCCGGTTACGCTCCATTAGCCAACCAAGCTAGGGGGAGGCAGCTCTTGGCCCCATCCTTACCTATGAGTCAAGGGTCTTCCAAGGCTTTAGATAATGAAATCAGGATTGACTGTCCTTCCCGCAGCCGGGGGAGTGGAAACGTGAGCCTGGAGAGTCGGGGAGGATGAGCGTGTGTGTAGGGTGGTGGTGGCTGCAGCCTGGTGGGGGGTGCAAGAAAAGTACGGAGTATATGTGCAGCTTTTGTTCTTACGGGAAGAAGGGGGGATACAAACTTCAGTGTAGGGAGGAACCCACGTCTGAGACGGGGCCTGAAAGGAGATAAAGGTCACTACTGAGGAAAGCAGAGCTGCCAGACTTCCTCACCGTGGCTCTAAATCTGAATTGACACAGGAGGGGTGGCCACGTTGCGCGCGTTCTCAGCACTCAGGTGGCTGTACCAGGAAGCCGCTCCAGTCCGCCGGCTGCTACCTTCTTGCCGGCGTAGCTCGATGGTACTGCACTCCGTGCAGGCGGCGGGGCCCGGGAGGGGCCGCCAAGGCAGTCTCTCTAGGCAGTCGTCTCGGTGTCCATTTTACCCGAGCGCCCCCGGCTGAATTGCGTCAGTTTCGCCCCGGTCTGAGCCTGGGGCGGGCCCCTCATCTGCAAGCCTCATGAATAATTGAGTACTGGGCCGCGCCTGTTTGCCGACGGTGGGACGAATTCTGCACGGGCTTCCAACTCCCGGGTTCCACCGGCTCATGCATATTCATGAAGCGCCCTGGGGGCGTGGGCCTGGGCGGAGCTAGGGGCGGGGCCCCGCCGGGGCTCACAGTGGCTTCGTCCCGCGGTGACGGCGGCGGCGGCGGTAGCAGCGGCGGCGGCGGCGGGGACTGGCGTCGGGGCGCCGAGCCGAGCGGAGCCGGATCCCGGGCGAGCGCGTGAGTGCGCGGGGGCGGGCGGGCGAAGGAGGGGGCGGGGTCCGGGATGGGGCGGGGGAGGGGCATGGAAGGAGTGGGCGCTTTCCAGCCGAGACCTCGGGTTGAGGTGGTGGTGGTGAGGGGGTCACCAGGAAAGTTTGCAGGGGCCGGGGGCGCTGGGGACGCTGGAGGCCCGGGGGAAGCTGGCGCGTGTGCGCGGGGGCGGAGGGCGCATGGTCTGGAGCTCGTGCTGGCGGAGCCAGAAGAAAGGGGGGAGGGGGCGAGGGCTTGGGGCGGGGCCGGGGGCGGGCAGAGCCGCTGGAGGGACCCCTGCCTCCCCTTCCCCTGGGCCGCGCTAGCCCCCTCCCCCGGCTCCTTCGGCACGCCCCCAGCCACCCCAGTCCGCCCCCACCTGATCGACGTCTGCAGCCCACCGTCTGTTCGCCGGCTGCTTCACAGCCCGCTCACAGGTCCTCCGCTTCTGCCGCCACCGCCGTCCCCTCCTCCTCCTCCATCCTCTTCTCCTCCTCCTCTTCGGCTGCCGCTGTCCCTTCTGTGTCCAGAGCTCCCCACTGGGCCCCTCCAGACAGCCCATTGCCCGGGGCTGTTCCATCTTCCCGTTGGCCCTCCCTCTTTCCACCAGTTTGCGTGCTGTCCCTGCCGACCTCTCTAGCCTTCGATCCGGCTGGAGATCTTGCGGTCCATAGGGGCGACCCCCCCTGCGCCGAGTCCCCTCCGGGGCTGGAGCTGCCCAGCCCTTCTGGAGGCCTTATCTGCCAGGGGTCAGTTCGTCTCTACCCCGCTACCCTCTACCTCCTGGTCTTTTGGGGGTGGGGAGTGCTCAGATCCGCTGCGATTTTGCAGCTTCTGGCCACAGCCTTGGTGGCCTTGCTCACCTGGGGCTCCTGGCTGGGGTCTCTGAGTTGCTGTGGCCACCTCCGCACCTGGGGACTCTGAGCCCGCCTTCATTGCTGCAGCCCCTCATACCGCAGAGGGGCCCATCAGAACCTCAGGTGAAAGGATTTTTTTGATTCTGAGCCAATTCATTTCCATGTCCAACCACCCACACTATGTCCCTAGTAATAATGTTCAAGGACAAGGAAACAATCTTGTGTTTTAATTTTATTTTTTCTATCATGTGCCCCTCCCCCCACCACACTTGGCCTGGCTCTGCACAGTTATTCACACACCCACAGTGGGCAGTCTTCCGTGGTGGTTGACTGACCAGTGGGTTGACAGTACTGGGTTTCTCTACTGTCTTCATACCCTTTCCCATCTTTGAAATCCCTGGGGCAGGGTTAGCGTTAGGGGAGAGGAGTTGGATTTGGCAGAGGTTGAGCACTGGAATTTGGTGCTGTCTTCCCAGACCAGCTGGAGTGGGTGGTTTTAAGTGAGGCAATGCCCCTTGCAGGTTGGAGAGGGTTGGGTTGTCCTCAGGGCTCTGCACACCGGGTGAGGGAAACTTCCCCCTTGCATGAGAGGTGCAGGGCCCTATTCCCCAGGGTCTCCATGTTTTTGTGGGTGGGAGAGTGCTTCAGGAGCCAGGATGGGAACTGAGGAGGTGGTGGAGTATCTGAAGAACAGGTGACAGCACTAGGGCCTGGGAGAGTGAAGGAATGGTCTGGGAATGCTGGTAGCCTGGGGTCACGGAAGAGGAGGAGGTGCTTATCAGGATATTAGCTCATTGGTGACACTGAATGGAATCACAGTAATCATAGGCAACATTTATTGAATCCTTATTATGTACTAATCATTGTGCTAAGCAGTTTTCATGTACTATATCACGTAAGCCCCCTCAGGGTCTCAATAATCCCATTTTTCAGTTGGAGACACTGAGGCTTAGAGAAGTCACACGGCTAGAAAGTGGTAGACCCATCCAGCCTTGAATCTTGGTATATCAGACCCTGAAGCTCCTGTGGCAGGCTTCTACCACAGGGCTGTGCCACTTGGTTTAATTTCTTCTGTTCCCCTCAGAACTCCTTAAAGCCAACCCAAGGCTGGTGAGTGAAGCCCACATAGCCCCTTTTCATAGGCTGTGGCTGTTCCGCCCTGACTCTCTTGGAAGGTGGAGCCCCAGGGAATTTTCCCCCAAGTCACTCCACCCCCCGGATATTCTCAAGCCCTGTCCCGTTCTCCCAGCCCAGGCCTGGGCCGGCTCCTCCTTCCTCTTGGCTAGGCTCTGGAAATCCAGTGGGAGGCCATTGCTATGGCAACAGGACTAGGCCCTGGCTTTACCTCATCAAATTCCAAGCTGAAGCCAAGCGATTGAGAAATTAAAGAAAAAAATATATTCCAGATGTTTACTTTTTATTCCTTATTTTTCCGTGTTTGGATGAGACAGCTCTGAGGGAGGGGAGAGTGGGGCAGGGATGTGGAGGGAGAACAGGGAGAGGGGGGAGAAGGAACCACTCCCAGCTTTGGGAGGGAGGGAGAGAGGGAAGGAGGGTGAGCAGGAAGGGGGAGGCAGGCAATGGGGCGGAGCCCAGGTTGGGGAGGAGCGGGTTTTTCCCGTCTCCCGTGAGGTGATTCACAGACTTCATACTTTGCAACTCTCTAGCTCTGCTTTGAGTAGACACCTCCAGCGGGGCCGTCCTACCCAGGGGGCACTCTGGGGACTGTAAGTGGGGTGTCTTGGAGAGTTTGTCAGAGGAGGGAGCAGTGAGTGACTCCCTGAAGCGCTAGGACTTTGGGGTTAGAAGATAAGAATGGGGAGGATCTGGGAAGAGTTGAGGATATGGCTGCTGGGAACCTCCCTTGACCTCCTCCACCCTCCCCACCCCCCCCACCCCCTGCCCCAAGTTCTCTCTTCCTGTCCCACACTCTGCCTCTGCTAGAAATAGGAGACTTCTCTCTGCTAAACCTACTGGCAACGCCCAACTCTTTTTTTCCTTCTCTTCTCTCTCTTTTCCTAGGTCTGCAGCCACCCCGGCTCATACCTCTCTGCCTCCCAACTCTCAAGGAGGGTCTGCCGCATGTAATGAAAGTGTCTACTCTCAGGGAAAGCTCAGCCATGGCTTCCCCACTGCCCCGGGAGATGGAGGAGGAGCTGGTGCCTGCTGGCTCTGAGCCAGGTACCAATGGGTGCAGGGTGGAGCTGGGTGGCTGGGAGGGGGTGGGAAGGGCAGAGGCTGCCCCCTCTTTCTGTCTTGGGGGGTGGTTGAGTGATGATTCTGTTGAGATAGAGAAGGAGTACCAAGGCAGTGCAGGATGAGTGTGAAAGGTTCTCAGCTTCTCTTGAGACTCTTCAGAACTGTTTGGGATCATAACTTTCTAACAGGTGTAAGAGTAGACAGGGACCTTTGAGATGATACAGATCAAGCTGCATGCTTTGCAGAGGGGGAAACTGAGGCCCACAGGGACAAATGGAGTGTACAAGTGGGAGTTTGAACCCAGACCTCCTGGCTCCTTGCATAGACTCTTTTCTTATATTTAGCCAAATGTGTAGGAGGTAAAGGATTCCATCAGGAGGGTAGTGGATGAGGTTACTTCCAAGGTCATTTAGCTTTATATAGAAGGTAGGTTTCTGGTCCTGTTTTTTTTTTCTCCCTGTAGCAGATTTACTTTTGTTTGACTTAGGTCAATAGTAAGTTTGCATTCCCAGTCACACACCAGATGACAGTGGGGAGGTGGCCTGGGAGTGTGCTATGACTGGGGGAGGAGGCAGCCTGGAGGCAGGATAGAGAAGCTCGGCTGAGATTGACAGTTTACTATGGTTGATAGAGAAGAGTGTCACATAAGGTGAACAAACTAGATTGGGAATATGGGGACTGACTGCTTGATAGGGGCAGGCAGGCGTTTGTCTGTTGTCTCTTTTGTTCATTCATTCTTTTGTTTGATTATAACTTATAATTAAACTTATGTTAGCTGCAAAATACAGTACAGGAAGAAATAAGGTGCCAGGTGGGTCCTTACATAGCTTCAGCTTAAAAGGGGAATTGGCTAAAACATTCTGGGAGTTTGAAGAAGGAAGAAGATGCTTCTGGGATGTGTGTAGAAAATCAAGGAAGGCTTCACGGAAGAGGTGGCATATGACTTGTGTCTAGAAAGATGTGAATATTCTTAAATTGGAGGGTGGGAGATGAGGTGGAACAGGAAACAAAGGAGTTCTGCTTCCTGGTTCTTCTGACAGCTCCCCTGCCAACCCTTTCCTTTTGGTAGGTGACACTCGGGCCAAACCCCCTGTCAAGCCCAAACCCCGGGCCCTGCCTGCCAAGCCAGCCCTGCCTGCCAAACCCAGCCTGCTGGTGCCTGTTGGGCCTCGGCCTCCCCGGGGTCCCCTGGCTGAGTTGCCTTCTGCCAGGAAGATGAACATGCTGGCAGGACCCCAACCCTATGGTGGCAGCAAGCGCCCGCTTCCCTTTGCACCAAGGCCTGTGGTTGAGGCCTCCACTGGAGGAGAAGCCATCCAAGAGACTGGGAAAGAGGAGGCTGGGAAAGAGGAGCCACCCCCGTTGACACCCCCAGCTCGATGTGCCGCCCCAGGGGGCGTACGGAAGGCCCCTGCCCCTTTCCGCCCAGCCTCAGAGCGCTTCGCGGCCACCACGGTGGAAGAGATCCTGGCCAAGATGGAGCAGCCTCGGAAGGAGGTCCCTGCCAGCCCTGACCGCCTGTGGGGTTCCCGCCTCACCTTTAACCACGATGGCAGCTCGCGGTATGGCCCCAGGACCTATGGCACGACCACTGCTCCCAGGGATGAGGATGGCAGCACCCTCTCCAAGGGACGGTCCCAGGAGGAGCCAGTAAAGCCTGCAGCCGAGTGCCAGGAAGAGCACAGCAGGACCCCTGAGGAGAGGTGAAGGGTGGGAGGTTGTATGTTTTGTGGCAGCCTGGAGGTCAGGTGGGGTGGGATTGGGTGGGGGCTGGGGACCAAGTGCATGGCCCCGTATAGGGTTGTGACTTTTACCCGTAGATTGCTCGTGTGCCGTGAATACAGGCAGATCCCGATCTAAGTCACAAGTCATTCCCCAGCAGATGGTGTTATCATTACCGTATGCTTTTAAAGTTGTAGTTTTCGTTACAGAATTGATGTAGGTTTATGTTAGAGAGTTGAAGTGTATAGTACAGAAGTTTAATAGACAATAGATTTTTTTTTTTTTTTTTTTTTTGAGATGGTGTTTTGCTCTTGTCGCCCAGGCAGGAATACAGTGGTGCAATCTTGGCTCACTGCAACCTCTGCCTCCCAGGTTCAAGTGATTCTCCTTCCTCAGCCTCCCAAGTAGCTGGGATTACAGGCGTGTGCCACCACACCTAGCTAATAGTTTTTTTGTATGTTTAGGAGAGATGGGGTTTCATCCTGTCGGCCAGGCTGGTCTTGAACTCCTGACCTCAGGTGATCCGCCTGCCTCGGCCTCCCAAAGTGCTGGGATTACAGGCGTGAGCCACCACGCCTGGCCAAGAAGTTTATTTTTAGTTTCCATATACTGAGAGCTGGCCACCAAACTTTGCCTCATTGGCATCCTGTTTGTTCAAGGGAGTATTAGATCCATTGTAGAGATGAGGAAACTGAGGCTCAAAAATGACTTCCATAGTCTCGGCAAGTTAAGAGGCAGAGACGGACATCTTGTTTGATTCCAAAGCCTCTGCTCTTAACTGCTAGCTCTTACGGTGGGCAGAGCAGTGTGCCTGTCCTGGGGTGGGCTGCGTGTGTCAGGAGGAGCAGGGCACAGTCTCTCCCTGTGAGGCGGAATCTGATGGGAGAGATAAGACAAGAACACATCTTGATTCCAGGCCAGCTAGTGTCTGCATAGAGATTTTGGCTGGTTGGAGACATTTGCATATGATAACGCTTCTCCAGAGTTGCCACTAGTGGAAAGCAAGGCTGGCCAGGAGGTGCTTCTTGGGGTTGTGGGCACGGGACATTGGAGGAAGAGGCTGAGGCATCTCAGGAGCCATCAGCTGCACAGAGGCTGTCCTCAGTGCTGGGAGAGCCAGCTTGAGGCATGGCTGGCTCCTTGGGCCTTTGACCGCTCTGCTGGGCTCAGAGGCTCCCTTTCTCTTCCTACTGCTATGAGAAGCAAAGGCTGGTGTGGTCTGGGCCGAGCGGGAAACTGAGGGTCCGTGCCCTGCCCTGCCCTCTGGCCTTGCCCTTCTCTACCTTCAAGTGTCTGGAGCCTTGGCCCCAGAGCCAGTCCTTTGCCTGTCCCAGACCAGGGTGCTGTGAGGTCACACTCTTGCCCAGGCTGGGTTCCACCCGCCATCTTCCTTGCCTCCCTCACTCCAAGGAGGGCTTAAGAACAACTTCAATCCTGGAAAATCACTCTTTCCTCTTCCCCTCCCCCACTGCAGTTCTTCAAGAAGTATTGGCAAGGCAGCGGGACCAGCTGCACTCTTCCTGGCTAGAGGAGAACTTTAACTCCTTATGGGTTAAGGGAAAGAAGAGTTATGTTTTTAGGAACCATTGAGAGGTCTGGGCATCCAGGATGCTTTTCCTAAAGGAGCTGGGGAATTTAACCCTTCACGCTCAGGTAGGGAATAAGCACTGTCTCCCGGGGCACTTGCCAAATGGAAAATGGACAGATTCTGTGTCCCTAATGGTTCCAGGCAGGGCTCAAGAGTAAATGGCTAGGAGGGTTTAACCTTTGGGTGCTGTTAAAGTTGCATTGGGAGACTCTCTCACATTCTCATTCTGTGACAGACTCTAACATTCCGTGCTTCCATTTCCTGTCCTCGTCCCTCACAGGAGCCTTCCTTCCAACCTGGCCTTCAACGGGGACCTGGCTAAGGCAGCCAGCTCGGAGCTACCTGCTGATGTGAGTTATCCTCCGGTTATGAATCAGAATCACGTATTTTAGAGCTGGGAGGGTCATCTGAGATCATCTTTTCTACTGTCCTTGTAGTTCAGATGGGGAAACTGAGGCCCATGGAGAGAGTGACTCACTGGAGGACTGACTGGGATTTTTCGACTCCCAGGCCAGTGCTCTTGATCACCAAAGTGGCTAAGTGTGGTTCTGGCCATAAGGCCATTCATCATAAACAGTAATGAGAGTATCCACAGCAACTGCCATTGATTAAGTCCCTACTATGTGCTGGGCCTGTCCCAGGAACGTTAACTGGCTCAATCCTTGTGATAGCTTTGGCTAGTAGACCCGGTTAGTCCCATGTGAGAGATGAGGGCGCCTGTGCTCACAAAGGGTAAGTAACTTAGGCTGAGGCAGGAGCTGCCGTGTCTGCCTCCCGTGCTCTCCCTGGCTGGGCTGCCTTTTCTGGGGTCAGAAGAGGGCTGAGTCTCTTTGCTGAGATTTTCTCATTATACTCCTGTTCTTGTAGATGGTCAGCTTGCTTTCTTGAGTAAACAAGGTACAGGATGGCCCTTTTTGCTCATACAGCCCTTGCTAGCTGGAGACCTGACTTGATTATTTATCCATCCAGCAAGCAGTGACTGTTAGGAACTGCCTGTTAGGAACTGGGTGCTGGGGATAGCTGTGAAGGTAGAGAGCGCAGGGCCGAGTGTGGTCAGGGAAGGTGTCACTGTGAAGGGCAGAGGCTGAGCTGTGTGCATGTCTGGGGAGCAGCATTCTTGGTAGAGGGCACAGCAAGTACAAAGGCATTGATGCCTTGCTGGCAAGGAGGCCAGGATGTCTGCCTCGCAGTGAGAGAGGAATTGGGTGGTAGTGAGGACCGACGGAGGGTGGGTTTGGATTGTGTCAAGTCTTGAAGGCCTCTGGAAAGACTTTGGCTTGAGTGAGGGCAGCAGGCCATTTGAAGGGTTTGCAGGAGAGGCTTGGGATGCTGCTGTCTTAGTTGTAGAGAGTCACCTGGCCCACTGGGTTAAGAATCAGTTGCAGGGAGGTAAGATCAGCAGCATGGACCAGTCAGGGGGCTGTTGGAATCGTCCAGGTGAGAGATGATGATGGCTTGGACCCTGGAGATAGCTTACAGTGAAGATGGGGAGAAGTGGTTGGTTCTGGATAGAATTTGAAGGCATGGTGGAAAGGACTTTCAGAGAGATTGAGAGCACAGAATCAAGGGTGACCCCAAGGCTTTTGGCGTGAGCAACCGGAAGGATGAGTTTATGGTTGCCGAGATGGGGACTTCTAAGGGTGAAGGAAGATCGGGGGAGATGGGAGGAGTTTGCTTGTGGATTTGCTGAATTTAAGATGGCTTTCAGACATCCATGTGGAAACGTCAAGTGGATGGTTGGGTAGTTGAGTCTGGCCTTCGTGGGAAGCGAGCAAATTTGAAAGGAACACTTGGGAATTGTCAGAGTAGGGATGCTTGTGACGACTGGTTGAGATTACCGAGAGAGGGGATGGTGCAGGAGGGGAGGGCCCAGAGACACAGCCAAGGAGACTGGGAGGATAGTGAGAGAGTCCACCAAATAGAGACAGCCTCCAGGACTAGGGGAGGGCGCCATCAGCTGTCTGATGCCGCTGACAGGTCAAGCAAGGTGAGTGCAGAGAATTGGATTGAGCTTCAGGGAGGTCATCCGTGACCTTGACGAGAGTAGTTAGGTGGTTTGGAGTGGGTTCAAGAGAGAAGGGGACAAGAAGAACTGTGGATATTAATAGTGAATGTAGACAGGGCTTTCAAGAAAATGGTGGTAGCTAGTGAGTGATGTGGGGTCAAGAGTGGTTTTTTGGTTTGCTTTTTTGGTTTTTCAAGACAGAAGAAATTAGAGCAGTTTGTGTACTGATGGAAATGATCCAGTAGAGAGGGAAAAAAAATCAATGATGCAGGAGAGAGGAAGGATTGGCCTCAGCCCCAAGCGAGGACAGTGCCTGATAGCAGAAGGGGAGGCAGAGTGCTTGGGCTCCCATGCAGGAAGTGGGTGGTGTGCCAGTGGGGGGTTGTCGGGGTGGGAAGGGGTTCTCTGCTGGTGGCCTCTGTGTTCTCAGGGAACAGGAAGCAAGGCCATCAGCTGAGAGAGGATTGGGGGAGGTGCGGAGGTCTGACGGGAGAAGATGCTAAAACATTGCCTGGGAGAGTCATGGAGTGAATGGGAGGGGGAGTGCCGTGGGATTCTGGGCAGCTCTGGGGCCGGCTCGAGGTCAGTGGTGAATCTGGAGTGAGACCAGCTGTCACAATTGTGTGTTTTTCTCCAGCCACATGCAGCTACTCAGGTGCTGGGCTAGGATTGGCCCAGCTGTATTGGAGAGCTGTATTTAAACAGGTTAAACAGTGTGATGAAGCAGATGAAGGAGTTGAGCGTTGGGTAAAAAGTGACGTTAATGGTGGTAAGAAGAGAGGTAAGGGTATGAGGGGAGTGGGGGACAGTGAGAAAGAATGAGGGTTAAGGGGCTGTGCTACCAGAGGAGCTGAAAATGAGGGTGTTGGGGTAATAGAGTGAGCCTTCAGATAAACGGTGGGGGTGGGCGAGCGGAATACTTGGGACTGAGGTGATGCAGAGGGTGCAACCACTGGTAAGGCTGAGGTCTAGGGTGTGACCTTGAGAGGATGGGTCGCACCGTCACTGGGGCAGAGGAGGCCAGCGAACCAGAGGCTGGAAGGGTCGCATCTGGCCATGGAGATCACTGTAAGCTATCACAGCAGTGCTGGAGAGGGTTGCAGTGATCCAGCGGTTATGGTTTTCAAGAAATGATGGGTGTGTAAGGGTTGATAACAAGAAGGAATTGTGGGTGCTGTAGTTTAAGGGCACGAGCTTTGAAATTAGAACGTTGTAGAGGGAAGTAAGCATGGAGGGAACAGAAGGGACCTTGAGAAGCAAGCAGGACCCTTTATTTTGCCCGGTCCTAGTAGGTGATGATGTGGGAGAAATAACTGCATGGGAGAAGGCGGCCAGGGAAGCGTGACCTATGTAGAGGGCAAAGGTCAGATGGAGCCAGACTTGCTTCATTGTCTGGGGACAGGTGGAGTGCCAGGTGCTTGGTGCCTCGTTTGTCCCCCTGTTCTCTCCACGTCCTCCCCACTCTGCCCCCATCATTCCATGAGTCCTATGCCGAGGGGCCAGTGTACACATTTCCCTTCACCCTCACCTAACTGGGAGTTGGGCATTGTGGCCACCGGCCCTAATGTACAGATGAGGAAGCTGAGACTCAGAGACCAAGTGTCTGCCATACGTGAGGGAGGGCACATACTGGTAAGAGGCAGTGCTGGGACGGCTCAAGCTAGGCACTGTCACGTCCCCCGGTGCCTTTTGCCTGGGTCCCATGGCCTTCCTGCTTCCTTGGCACCTCTGGAGTGGCAGGAGGAGCACCCCGTCCGTGCTGTAGCCACTCCTGTGACTGCTCTGTAGCTGCACTGCACCTCAAGTCCTGCTTTGAGGCGAAACCCTCTCTCCCCTCCCGACTCCCACATGCCGAGATGCCTCAATAGCCAGATTCTCAATGTTCCTTTTCCCTTTATAAAGCAGGTGTTCTGGACCCCGAACTGTGGCCTCTGAGGAGATCCTCAGATGAGCTTCGGGTTGAGTGGGTGAGGGGTTCCAACCACCTGAAATGGTAGGAATAAGGCTAGGTACATTCTGGGGGAGGTCTAAAGGGGGCTCTGTGAGAAGTCCTGCCTTGAGTCGTCTATGGGGCCTCTCCCGTCTGTCCTGAGAGGACCCCCTTAGGTTCCAGTTTCCTCCTCCCAGCCTGGGAGAAGTTGACCTGGGGTCTGTGTGGGGTTGGAGGGGACCCTGCCCGCCCCACTGAGAGGTGAGTGACGGCTCTTGACCTTTCTCTTGCAGATTTCCAAGCCCTGGATTCCCTCAAGTCCAGCCCCTTCCTCAGAGAATGGAGGCCCTGCCAGCCCAGGCCTCCCCGCAGAAGCCTCAGGCTCAGGCCCTGGCTCTCCCCATCTTCACTCACCCGATAAGAGTTCTCCCTGCCACTTGCAGCTTCTGGAAGCCCAGAGTCCTGATGCTTCCCAGGCTTCTCCTTGCCCCGCTGTGACTCCATCAGCTCCAAGTGCAGCCCTGCCTGAGGAGGGCTCCCACCACACCCCCAGCCCCGGGCTCCCTGCTGAGGGGGCTCCAGAGGCCCCCAGACCCAGCAGCCCTCCCCCTGAGGTCTCGGAGCCCCACAGCCTGGATCAGCCCCCTGCCACCTCGCCCCGGCCCCTGATCGAGGTGGGTGAGTTGCTTGATCTCACTCGGACGTTTCCATCTGGCGGGGAGGAGGAGGCCAAGGGTGACGCACACCTCCGCCCCACCAGCCTGGTTCAGCGCCGATTCTCTGAAGGTGTGCTCCAGTCACCCAGCCAGGACCAGGAGAAGCTGGGGGGCTCGCTGGCTGCCCTGCCCCAAGGCCAGGGGAGCCAGTTGGCCCTGGATCGTCCCTTTGGAGCAGAGTCCAACTGGAGCTTATCACAGTCCTTCGAATGGACCTTCCCCACGCGGCCCTCGGGTCTGGGCGTGTGGCGGCTGGACTCCCCGCCTCCCTCCCCCATCACTGAAGCCAGTGAGGCTGCTGAGGCTGCTGAGGCTGGCAACTTGGCTGTTTCCAGCAGGGAAGAAGGAGTGTCTCAGCAGGGGCAAGGGGCCGGGTCAGCTCCAAGTGGGTCAGGAAGGCCTAGTTCCTGGGTGCAAGGGGATGATCCAAGCATGTCCCTCCCCGAGAAGGGCGATGGGGAGAGTCAACCTCAATTCCCAGCTGTTCCCCTTGAGCCCCTACCTACAACTGAGGGCTCACCTGGGTTACCTTTGCAGCAGGCAGAGGAGAGATACGAGTCGCAGGAGCCCTTGGCTGGACAGGAGTCCCCTCTCCCCCTGGCTACCAGGGAGGCAGCTCTGCCCATCCTGGAGCCGGTCCTGGGGCAGGAGCAGCCAGCACCCCCTGACCAGCCCTGTGTTCTCTTTGCTGATACCCCTGAGCCTGGGCAGGCACTGCCTATCGAGGAGGAGGCCGTGACCCTAGCCCGGGCCGAGACCACCCAACCCAGGACAGAGGCTCAAGACTTGTGTAGGGCATCCCCCGAGCCTCCGGGCCCTGAAAGCAGCTCCCGCTGGCTGGACGACCTCCTGGCTTCACCACCACCTAGTGGTGGCGGTGCAAGACGGGGAGCTGGATCTGAGCTGAAGGACGCACAGTCCCCAAGTACCTGCTCTGAGGTGAGAAGGGGCATAGGGAGAGTGGGACTTCTGGGGACAGAGGCCAGGGCTTGGGTGGGCTTCATTCTTTGAACATGGATTTTACGTGTTGAGAGCTTGGGCTGTGGTAGCAAGCAAGGCAGCTGTGGACCTGCAGATCGTAGCTCTGCAGAACCGCACAGGACGGTGTGTGGGGTTTCGTGTGAGGCTGTATCCCAGCTTCAGCATTCGCTAGCTGATTGGTCTTGGGAAGAATGTGCCTTAACTGCTAAGCTTCAGAGTGCTTTCATGATAGTAGCGCCGGCCTCTTAGAGTTATATTGTGGGTAAACAAGAGGGGGAAAGCTCTCAGTACAGTGTGTGGCAGGTGCTGAGTATTCAGTCTCTCATTATGGGAATATTGTTCAAGGCAAAATAGTGTAGCCATTTAGAGCGTGGGCTCCTGGGTTGGTCTCCTGGCTCTGCTTTCCTTTGCCCAGGTGTGACCTTGAAAGAGTGACGTTTCTGCCCTCTGCCTCAGTTTCCACATCTGTAAAATGCGGATAAGATGAGCTCTACCTCCAAGGGTGTTGGCAAGGGTTCAATGAGCTGTAATGTCTAAAGTGCTAAGAATAGTGCCTGGTTCATCCTAAGTGCTTAATACGTGTTGGCTTTTACAAACGTTATTAACATTGAGCTCCAGACCTGCTTTGTAGACAGGCAGCTGGGCCTCAGAGGAGGCGAGCCTTGTGCAGTTACCCAGCAAGTTGGTGGCTGGGCCCGGGCCAGCGCCGTTTCCCGGCCCAGTGCCCTTTCTCCTACCAGGCTGCCTCTGAATTTAAGGGCCGGGGGCCAGGTGGCTTTTGAAATTTATTTCTCAAGCCGGGCCTGGGCTGTAAGGGGCGGGGCTGCAGGAAAGGAGGAGCCAGGGGGCCTCTGGAGGCTAGGGGGCGGGGAGGAGGAGGAGCAGGAAGGGGTTAAGCTGACTCCTGCAGTAGGTGTGTCTGTCCCGGGATGTGGGTGACTCAACTGGCTCCTGGGCGGGGCTGCCCAAGCTGCAGCTGCTCCGAAGGGAGCAGGGCCAGGGTGAGGGAGAGCCAGCGCTGCCAGAGCCGTCGGACAGGTCCCAGCGTGGGGAGCAGCCCAGCCCTATCCCTGCGCCCGGCTGGCCGCACCCAGTAGCCCCGAGGCGGGCGGGGGGCGGAGGGCCATGGCCCAGCCTGGGGACGGGGAGGCCAGCATGTCTGTCCTGGAGCGGCTACTGGCCAACGCTGCGCTGAGGGATGAGGCTGGCCGGCTCCGAAGCCCTGAGCCCAGGGCTCTCCCGCCCACGAGGGTGAGTCAGGGAGCGTGAGGTGGGGGTTGGGGTGCAAGAAGCCCTGGCTGGGATTTTCCCCTGTGCGAGAAGCTGCCCCTCCTGTCTTTCCTGGGCCGAGGTGAGGGCTGAGAGGTCTTCCTGGGGAGGATTGAGCAGACGGCACTTTGGCTGGGGACGAAGGGGCTGGGTACTTACAGGAGGATGGGGGTCAGGTGGGGCGTGGGGGAGGATGGGCTGGAAAAGCTCTCACTGGTGTTGGAACCTTGCCTTGCAAGGGAGGTTGCAGAGAGGCTTTGAATCTTGACCTCTCCTAATCAAAAGGAAAGTACGTTGCCCGCCATTCCTGTGTGAAGACCACTCCTGGCTGTTAGCCGAGTATTGCCCAAGGGTTGTAAACATGACCATGGGACCATCGATTGAGTGCCCACTGCATGCCAGGCATTATGCCGAGTGCTTGGTCTGAATGATTTCGTTTAATCCTCTCACACCGGCCCCACGCAGTAGGAATTATCTTCATTTAAGGATGAGGACGCTGAGGCCCCGAGTGGTTAAGTTATTTGCTCAAGGTCACACAGCTTTCTGTGGCCAAAGTGGGGCTTTCAGGCACTAGGCAGTGCTGACTCTGCTGGATTGACTCCCACCCCGATTGAATCTAATCGTTGTTTCTTTGTCTGTTTTTTTTCTTATTCCCAGGGACTCCTTGGCTGGTCCCAGAAAGATCTGCAGAGTGAATTTGGGATCACAGGAGACCCACAGCCCAGCAGTTTCAGTCCTTCCAACTGGTGTCAAGGTGCTTCTCAGGACTATGGCCTTGGGGGTGCAAGCCCTAGAGGAGACCCAGGTCTCGGAGAGAGGGACTGGACCAGCAAGTATGGGCAAGGAGCTGGGGAAGGGAGCACCAGGGAGTGGGCCAGCAGGTGTGGCATCGGCCAGGAGGAGATGGAGGCCAGCAGCAGCCAAGACCAGAGTGAAGTGTCTGCCCCAGGGGTGCTCACAGCCCAGGACCGGGTAGTTGGAAAGCCAGCCCAGCTTGGCACTCAGCGGAGCCAGGAGGCAGATGTTCAGGACTGGGAGTTCAGAAAGAGGGATTCCCAGGGCACTTACTCCAGCCGGGATGCGGAACTCCAGGACCAGGAATTTGGGAAGAGAGATTCACTGGGTACTTACAGTAGTCGAGATGTAAGCCTTGGGGACTGGGAATTTGGGAAAAGAGATTCTCTGGGTGCTTATGCCAGCCAAGATGCCAACGAGCAGGGTCAAAATTTGGGGAAGAGGGACCACCATGGCAGGTACAGCAGCCAGGATGCCGATGAGCAGGACTGGGAGTTTCAGAAGAGAGATGTGTCACTTGGCACCTATGGCAGCCGGGATGCAGAGCCGCAGGAACAGGAGTTTGGGAAGAGCGCTTGGATAAGGGACTACAGCAGTGGTGGCAGCTCCAGGACCCTTGACGCCCAGGAAAGAGGCTTTGGAACAAGACCCTTGAGCTCTGGGTTCAGCCCCGAGGAAGCCCAGCAACAGGATGAGGAATTTGAGAAGAAGATTCCAAGTGTGGAAGACAACCTTGGAGAGGGCAGCAGGGATGCTGGCCGGCCAGGACAGAGAGAATCAGGGGGCTTGTTCAGTCCTAGCACTGCCCACGTGCCGGATGGGGCACTCGGGCAGAGAGACCAGAGCAGCTGGCAAAACAGTGATGCTAGCCGGGAGGTGGGAGGGCATCAGGAGAGACAGCAGGCAGGGGCTCAGGGCCCTGGCAGTGCTGGCCTGGAAGATGGGGAGATGGGGAAGCGAGGCTGGGTCGGTGAGTTTAGCCTCAGTGTTGGCCCCCGGAGAGAGGCAGCATTTAGCCCAGGGCAGCAGGACTGGAGCCCGGACTTCTGCCTCGAGGCCAGTGAGAGGAGCTATCAGTTTGGCATCATTGGCAACGACAGAGTGAGTGGTGCTGGCTTTAGCCCTTCTAGCAAGATGGGAGGTGGTCACTTTGTGCCTCCTGGGAAGACCACAGCTGGCTCGGTGGACTGGACTGACCAGCTGGGTCTCAGGAACTTGGAAGTATCCAGCTGTGTGGGTTCCGGGGGCTCAAGTGAGGCCAGGGAGGATGCCGTGGGACAGATGGGCTGGTCAGGCGGCCTGAGCTTGAGAGACATGAACCTGGCCGGCTGTTTGGAAAGTGGAGGGTCTGAAGAGCCCGGGGGAATTGGAGCTGGGGAGAAGGACTGGACTTCTGATGTGAATGTGAAGAGCAAAGATTTGACTGAGGTCGGGAAAGGAGGAGGCCACAGCCAGGCCAGAGAGAGTGGCGTGGGGCAGACCGACTGGTCAGGTGTGGAGGCCGGAGAGTTCCTTAAATCAAGGGAGCGTGGAGTTGGACAGGCAGACTGGACACCTGACCTCGGGCTGAGAAACATGGCCCCAGGGGCAGTCTGCAGTCCTGGAGAGCACAAAGAGCTTGGGGTGGGCCAGATGGACTGGGGTAACAATCTGGGCCTGAGGGATTTGGAGGTGTCCTGTGACCCAGAGTCTGGAGGTTCTCAGGGGCTACGGGGATGTGGGGTGGGGCAGATGGACTGGACCCGGGACTTGGCTCCCCGGAATGTGGAGCTCTTTGGGACTCCGAGTGAAGCCAGGGAGCATGGGGTGGGCGGGGTCAGCCAGTGCCCAGAGCCCAGCCTGAGGCACAATGGCAGCTTGTCCCCTGGCCTGGAGGCCAGAGACCCCTTGGAGGCCAGGGAGCTGGGGGTTGGTGAGACAAGTGGGCCAGAGACCCAGGGTGAAGATGACTCCTCGTGTTCCTTGGAGCCACACCCTGCAGACCGTGGAATGGAGACAGGAGAAGCCCTCAGCTTCGGAGCCAGGTAACGAACGGAGCCCCCTCCCAAGTGTGGGAGGGAACATGTGAGGGTTATCCAAGAAATTGGAACCTTTCTGAGGAGGGAAGAAACAGTTTTTCCTGAGGACTTTTAGTGTTTGGAAGATTGAGACATTTTAGACTAAGAATTTTTAATTCTACTTAAAAAATTGAAATACGATACACATACAGGTGAGTTCTTTTTGGGAAGGATGACTAATGTGTTACTTTTGCAACCCATGTTTGAGCTTTCTTGGTGATTTAGAATTGTGACTGTGATGGGGAAATGGTGCGTGTCATAGCTTGGATGGTTTCTGGTGGGTTCTACTCTTGTACACAGTAGCCGTTCCGCAGGCCCCTCAGCCCTGAAGCCACAGGTGGTTTCATAGGTGTAGGGCAGAGAATTCTGTCTCTTCTTGGCTGGGGCCACCACAGCCAGGAGTGGAGTGGACAGTGGCACCCACGGGTTCTCAAAGAGGTTAGGGACTTTGTGCTTCTTGCCTGTCATGAAGCCTGGAATAGCACGTTCAAGAACCTGAAGGGTATGGGGACCTGGCCCCATGACTTTGGCCTCTATGTGCAAAGTTGCTGAAAGAACTTTCCAAAGGCTTTGCAAGCCAACCACAATCTGTTTCATGGATGTTTTAAAACCAGCTGAGATGATTTTGCAGCTGAGAAAGGTGCTAAAAAGGCATTGCATCCGTTTTGTTAACATTTGCATCCATTGAGATTCGCTTTTATTCCCTTCAGTGAGTAGCACATGTTTCCTTTTCCAGCCCACAGTGGGAGCGTCTCACTGGGTATGTGGGGAAGGCAAGGGAAGTGTGGGGGTGGGGGCTTTTATAAGTGGAAGGGGTTGGTGATGGGAGGAGAGGAGCAGGAAGGGGCTAGAGAGCATCATGGTGGTCTTGGGGAGTCAGAGAGGCATTTGGGATGGAGGAGAAGGAGGGAGAGAGGAAGGTGGGCCCAGGGAGATGCCCAGGGGGGTTTGAGGAAGGGGAGCTTCCTGACGACTCAGGCTGTTGAGGGGGTGGTGATGGAGCACAGGGAACCACTGAGGCTGCATTGAGGACTGCAAGGAAGAGGGGAGGGTGCAGGACTAGGAGTCGGGAGGCCCTTGTGGTCCTGGGCAGGTTGCTGGGCTCTGAGCCTCAGTTTCTCAGGGTTTGACTCAGAAAGTGCAGAGTTCCAACTTTAATGTTCCTGGTGCAGGGGAGAGTCCAGGCTTGGCGTGGTTATTCCTGATTTCTCTTCCTGGGACTCATAGACCTTTGCACGCCCCATGCTTAACCACACATCTTACCTCATTGATCTTCCCAGCTGCTCTGTGAGGCAGGAAAGGGATTTTTATCCTCTCCGCTGGCAGGTGGAAAGGTGGTATGACACCTTAAGGGCAAAGAGTCGGGAGTACCTCTTTCTCACTTGCTTATGTTAACTGCTTTCAGGTGTGGCCGCTGTGGGACCCACAGCTCTCTGCCTTTCCCTTCTGTGTGGGGTGGCTCTTGAGAAGTGGAAAGTGATCATCTTGTTCCCTTAGTTTAGGATAGAGGGAGGTGGGGCCGGGATTGTGGTGGAACTAGGTTAGGGGAAGAGGAGGGTAGCGTTGGAGAAGCAGGGAAGCACTCAGCTCTCCGAGCTTTGGTCTCATTGTGCCTTTAAAGCACCCAGGCTTTTGTGGTTGTGTTACCATAATCTGGTCAGTGTTGACTTTAACCCGAGTTCAGGGGTTAGCCGTGGTGCCATACAGGTGAGCCTCATTGTATGCAACAGAAAGCGCGGCTCCTCAAAAGCCGAATGGAAACAGTTGCTTTAGAGAGGAGTTCCAGGGGCTTGTTTGAATTTTATGCTTTCGGGCAGCCTTTTCTGAAATGTGTCCTAAAAAATACCAGTCTGTGAATATGTTTGGAAAATGCTGGGTACTCTATGGCCATACAGAAGACTTAGTCTGTATATTAGCATATATTAGTACCTTAAAGACAAGTAATGCACTATTTTCCAAACTAATTTGGCTAATATCCAAGAGCCTAGTGTTCTGAGCAGGGAAATTCTGATGTAGGGAAATTCTACACTATGGGCACTTTCTCTTTTTTTTTTTTGATGGAGTCTCGGTCTGTCGTCGCCCAGGCTCCCAGCCTGAAGTGCAATGGTGCGATCTCGGCTCACTGCAACCTCTGCCATCTGGGTTTAAGTGATTCTCCTGCCTCAGCCTCCTGAGTAGCTGGGATTACAGGCATACATCACCACGCCTGGCTAATTTTTGTATTTTTAGCAGAGACAGGGTTTCACCATGTTGGCCAGGCTGGTCTTGAACTCTAGACCTCATGTGATCTGCCCACCTCGGCCTCCCAAAGTGCTGGGATTACAGGAATGAGCCACCATGCCTGGCCCACTATGGGCACTTTGTCTTTAAAGAAAATTTTGGAGGTTCCCTTTGTAATGAGAAGTCCTTGAGAATAGCTCAGAGGGGTCTGGCTTTAGGTCCATCTGCCAGGCTTGCGCTCTGATTCTGTCACCACCTCTGTGACCTTGGGCAAGTTTGTTCTCTTCTGCAGGCCTCCGATTCCTCATATGTAAGTTGGGAGTAACTTACACCCAGTACTCACGGGGCTTTGTTGATTAGTCCTCACAAAAACTAGGGAAACTGAGACGCAGAGAGGCAGTGTGGCTGGCACCAGTTCCCGCGGCTGGTGGCTGTGGGTTTTTCTTGTCCCCCTGGGCCCAAGCCTTGCAGTCCTCTGTGGCCATCCTCCCTGTCTCTTTGGGGTCAAGGTCAGCTGCTGTTTCTCTAGACAAATCTTTCCAGCTTCACTCCTCCCTCATTTCAGGCTTCAAAACACTGGGATATTCACGTTTTGTAGTTCCAGCACCATGTTTGCCTCTGGAACGGTGGTGGAGGGTGGGGTGGGATACGGTCTTGGTCCTCAGGGTACTCTAAAGTTTAGATCAGGTGAAGGGTGTAGATGCGACAAGATGAGGCACATCCTCTCTGGCCAGGGACCTGTGTTGATGATAATGACTATCCTAATTGTTGTATTTATCAAGTGCTAACTATGTGTTAGGCACGTATTTCTGCCAACAAACTGGAACAGTTCATGTACTTTTATTACCCCCATTTTACAGATAAAGAAACTGAGGTTCAGAGTGGGACAAGTAACTTGTGGTCAAAGCCACAGGCGTAGGAGGAGACAGAGCCTAGCTGTGTCCTGGAGGGGCAGGACTCAGCCCCTGTGTTCCTAACTACCCCTCTTTCCTGCCCCCATGCCGGGAGGGGCTCAGCTTGTACGTGATCCGGGCGCTTCGGGGTAGAAAAGCTGCTTCTAAGATGAGGTGAAGGGCGAGTGGGGTTTAGTCCGGCTGGGTGGACGTAGCTGTACTTCCTTGGGCTCTCCCCACTCGCCACTCTCCACTCCTCAGGGCTACCTCCAGAGCCCACTGACCTCTGCCTGAATGGCTTGGGCCAGCTCTCGGTTTAGAAGTGGATTTTTTTTGTTGTTTTTGAGATGGAGTTTTGCTCTTATTGCCCAGGCTGGAGTGCAATGGCATGGTCTTGGCTCACTGCAACCTCCACCTCCTGGGTTCAAGCGATTCTCCTGCCTCAGCCTCCTAAGTAGCTGGGATTACAGGTGCCTGCCACCACGCCGGCTAATTTTTGTATTTTTAGTAGAAATGGGGTTTTACCGTGTTGGCCAGGCTGGTCTGGAACTCCTGACCTTAGGTGATCCGCCTGTCTTGGCCTCTCAAAGTGCTGGGATTACAGGCGTGAGCCACTGCGCCTGGCTGGAATAGATCTTTTTAGCTACCTGGGCGTTTTACCTCTCTTTAGCTCCTGGGGCCTGCCCTCAGCCTTCTTTTGCCCCACCCCAGGGAGAGGCTTTGGGCCTGGCCTCTGTAGGCTGGGTGGGGTGCTGTTGCCGCCCCCTCCCTCCAAATCCTCCCTGATTTTAAGCTGGCTGTCAGGGTGAGCTGGCTTTGGTCCCCAGCCAGGACTGCTCCCAATTCTGCTGCCTTGCTGTACTTCTGCTGCCGCCACTGCCTCTTCCCCCAGTCTCTCCCCAGACCGCTTTAATTTCCATCTGTCAGCAGCTTGTGGAAGGACAGACTGCCACTCGGCCTGTCTCTCCCTGCCCCCTCTTCCTGCTTGGTATTGTCTCACCTGCCCCACTCTCCTGCTTTCATCCCAGTGGGAACCTGGGGCCTGGCTTCCAGGCTCTGCCGTGCCAGCCATTCCCATACCTCTGTGCATGGTATGAGCGTGTGTGGGGGCGGGGGCGCGGGGATGCGCATGTTTGTGTCAGGTGTGGCTCTGTGCCGTGCCTGTAGACGTGGTGGGTGCGAGGTGCATCTTGAGTGACAAACAGTGTACAAGCTATCTGCCTGAGTGTGTGTGATCAGTGTGTGATGTCTGTCATTTTGGGGAGTGGCCGCTGGACAGGGTGGGTAATATGAGTTAGAGAGTGTGTGGTGTGCTTGTGCCATATTTGTTTTTTGTTTTTAGATGGGGTCTTGCTATGTTGCCCAGGCTGGTCTTGAACTCCTGGGCTCCCAAGATCCTCCTGCCCTGGCCTCCCAAGTAGCTGGGATTACAGGTGTGAGCCGTGCATCCCGTGCCCGGCTGTATTGTGTTTTGAGGAAGCAGCAGACAGAAGATGCATATGCTGCATGGAGGTCCAAGGTGACCCAGCCCCTCATTTGCTTGGCAAACATTTGCTTAGTGCGGTGCATAGCCAGGCTCTGGGTCAGGTGCCAGGTGCATAAAGGCAGAAAGGGCCCCGTTTTTGCCCTTGAGGAGCTCACAGTCTATGGGGACAAAGAACCATAAGACAGAAGCAGGAACTACACGGGTTGGAGCCCAGGGCTGGTAGGGCTGAGGCAGCCATGGTGGCTGG
The DNA here is from genome assembly GCF_037993035.2 of Macaca fascicularis. Lineage (NCBI taxonomy): Eukaryota > Metazoa > Chordata > Mammalia > Primates > Cercopithecidae > Macaca > Macaca fascicularis. Next base: position 16,314,831 of record NC_088388.1, read on the forward strand.
GAGGGCGCAGGGCAGCTTCGGAAGCGGAATTGAACCAAGGGGACAATACCACAAGGGACAGTGTGGTGTGGGGAGCTTTCCAGAATAGGGAGCAGCTCATTCAAAGCCTCCAGCATGTGAGGGCCGGTGTGTTCTGATGGTCCCCAGTTGCTCTGTGAGCTTGGGGAATGAAGAGGCATGACATGGGGACTGAAGACAACAGGAGTCCAGAGAGGCAGGTGGGCCAGTACCCGGCTCACCCCAAGGAGTGTGACTGCCTGAGCAGATGGCCCTGGGAGGGAACACATTGCCAGCATCCAACAGCAACAGCAGCAGGAATAATGGCTGCTCCTTCTGGGGTGTGTACTGACCAGGACTGCGCCAAGTGCTTTAGATTCTTCTTCCATCCCTGCGGTGACTCCGTGCAGTTAGAGGAGCCTGAGCTGTTTCCAGGAGAGGGGGCTCACCCAAGGTCTCAGGGATTTGAACCCGCCAGACTGGCTCAGCTCTACCCCTGTGTGCTGTGTTGCTCAAGGCCCTGACCACGTCCTTCTTGAAGGAGTCTGGAAAAAGCATGGGAAGGAGGGCAAGGGAGAGTTTGGGGGCTGGGGGAAAGAGCTTGTGAAGGGGGGCTTCAGGGCAGGGAGATGGGGCCTCACGGTGATCTTGTTCTCTCTGTGTCCCCTTTACAGCCCTGGCAGGTGCCCAGCCCGCCCCCGGCCCTCCGGCTCCCAGGGCCTGCTGGAGGAGATGCTGGTAGCCAGCAGCTCCAAGGCGGTGGCTCGGAGGGAGTCAGCGGCCTTGGGCCTTGGGGGCCTGTTGGAGGAGGAAGGAGCCGGGGCAGGTGCTGCCCAGGAGGAGGTGCTGGAGCCTGGCAGGGACTCTCCACCCTCCTGGAGGCCCCAGCCTGATGGTGAGGCCAGCCAGACAGAAGACGTGGATGGCACGTGGGGCTCTTCAGCAGCCAGGCGGAGCGATCAGGGGCCAGCACAGACTTCTCGGCGGCCCTCCCAAGGCCCTCCCATCAGATCCCCCAGTCAGGACTTCTCCTTCATTGAGGTCAGTGGAGGGTGAGCCCAAGACAGTGGTTAGGTGAGGGCGATGCAGCCAGAGCCCCGTTCCTGGAGCTTCCCTGAGCAGTCCCAGTCCAGGAGGCAGAAAGCGGGTGTAGGTGCGTCACGTGAACGTGAAGCTCCGGCTGCAGGAGGGGTCCAGCTCCTCCTGGTCAGTTGCTGTTGAGGGGCTTCCGTGGGATGAGGCAGCAATGGCAGTGGTGTCGCCGTTGTCCCAAGCAGGACACCGAGATCCTCGACAGTGCCATGTATCGGAGCCGTGCCAACTTGGGGCGCAAGCGTGGGCACCGGGCCCCAGCCATTCGGCCTGGGGGTACCTTGGGCCTGTCGGAGGCAGCAGACTCGGATGCACGCCTGTTCCAGGACTCTACGGGTAGGGCTGATGTATTATTTGGTGGTGTCTCTTGATCTCTGGGGCATTAGGCCAGGCTTGTGCAGGGACTGCAGGTTGGGGAAGTCTGGATGTGCTGCCTTTTCTGAGCCCGTTTCCTGGGCCTTTGCAGAGCCACGGGCATCTCGGGTGCCATCTTCAGATGAAGAGGTAGTGGAGGAACCTCAGAGCCGCCGGACGCGGATGTCCTTGGGCACCAAGGGGCTGAAAGTCAACCTTTTTCCTGGCCTGAGCCCTTCAGCCCTGAAGGTACCATCTGATCATAGCAAACATGCCCAGCCATCTGGCCAGGTGGCCACCTTGCATGCTGTCTTTCTTCTTTCCATCCATCAATTAATTCCCCTGTCCCCCTCTCCCATTCCTCCTCTCATTCTCGTCTCCATTGAGGGCTCCAGAAGATCCCTTTGTGCCCCTCTGGGCCCTGTGCTGTGTGCCTAATGGGATGGAAAGAAGAACAAGACGTGTTCTTGTCCTGGAAGCTCAGGGGCAGTGGGAGACATGACGCCCGTGATTAGCCTGGATGAGGGAAGTTCAGGTGTCCCTGAGGAGAGGCACAGATAAGGGCTGGGCCTGTTCAGAGAGAGGAGTTATTTCCTAACAACAGAGTGGAGGGGAAGGGGAAGGGAGGGTGGATTGGAGAAGGCCTCCTGTAAGTATTTGATCTTAGCCAGAGGCAGGCACAGGAGTTGGCTCCTGGAGCCAGGGTGGTGGGGTGGCATTGCAGGCAGAGGGAACAGGGGTGGGAAGTCACCACTGGCTTTGTCCCACCCAGTTTGTCTGAATTCAATCCTGCCGTATCTTTCCGAGGACAGAAAGGTGTGCAAGGCGTAGCTCAGTTCTGCGGGAAGTGCGTCTCTCAGTGACTTCCCATCCTTTGGGGTGAAAGGACTGCAGAGGGGTCTCTGCTTGATTCTGGGGACTGCACACTCTTGAGATAAGGTCTCCCCACCTGAGAATCCTACTGCCTGTCCCACTACTGTGTGTCTGCATCTGGACTTGTTTCTCAGGCCAAGCTGCGCCCCCGGAATCGCTCAGCTGAGGAGGGGGAGCCGGCCGAGAGCAAGTCGAGCCAGAAGGAGTCTGCGGTCCAGCGTTCGAAGTCCTGCAAGGTCCCAGGGCTGGGGAAGCCCCTCACGTTACCTCCCAAGCCAGAGAAGTCCTCAGGGTAGGTGACCTAAGTTCTGGGCATCCACTGACCTCACTGTATTACCCCGATGAAAAGGGAAACTCCCACTTCACAGAAGAGGCAAACGAGACTCAGAGGCACCTCAGTTGGACGTGCCCCAGATGAACGGTATGGAGATGGTGTCAGAATTTGGGTCCCTGCAGCCAGGCCCCAGACTGCCTCTTCTGGTTGGAGGGTGGTTTCTGTCCCTATCGCGTCTCCTTGTTTTGTTCAGTTTCCTCAAAGTTTGCATTCTGAACCTTTCCCCTCTGCCTGCTAGGTCAGAAGGATCATCGCCCAACTGGCTTCAAGCCCTGAAACTGAAGAAGAAGAAGGTCTGAGAAGTCACTGAGGTGAGGACGGGTTCCTGGGCTTGGATCCAGTCTGAGGAGGGCCTGCCCTGGAGGCTTGGGAGGCCTTGTGCCCCTTCTGTCCCTTAGTTCCCACCCCTTTCTGTGGGAGGTTAGAAACAGCAGGTGCAGCCAAGTTCCAGAGACTCGGTGGGCCCTTGGATCCTCTAGATTTTGTCCACAGGGAGGTCAGGGTGTTGTCTGGCCTGGTATGGAAGAGGAGGAGGGCCACCATCCTAGCCTGCCTCTCTTTGCTCAGGGACAGTCCCCCCATGCTCCCTGGCTGGACGGAGAGTGGTCAGCCAGCCCTTCTGGTCTGGGGCCCTGCAGGCACTTACCAGGCTCTATGACCAGGCTTAGCAGGGGGAACCAAGATGGGTGTGGGGGAGAGGAAACTGAAGCCTCCACAGTGTCCTTCCCTGACGTCTTTTCCTCCCTTCCCATTGCAGGTTCTTCCCACCTGGCAGTCTCAGGCAGTGCCCATTCCTGTGGGGTCCCTGGGTGAGGAGATGGCTGGAGCCCCACCATGCCCCAGGCTGCAGCCTCTGTCCCCCTCCACCTCTGAGGAGCATCTGGGGAGGCACATTTATGCACTTTGTATCACCTTCCCAACACCCCCCACACCTTCCCTTCCCTGGATTTCGTCACTAGTGGTTGAAGGTTTTATCCCTTCCTCTCCTTCCCTCTCCCTCTCTGCTTCCTTCTCCAGCCTCCCTTGGGTTTTCTTTTGATACCAATTTATAGCATTTTTTATAAAAGCCTTTGATTTTTATAATGGGTGGGACTGTACCCCTGCCTCACCCCAGGTCTCCCTCTGCCCCGCCAGGTACCCCACAGAGACCAATGACATTTTGCCACTTGAAACAATAAATAAAGTTTTTTGGGAATTGGTGCTGTCCAGGTGGTGGTGCGTGGTCATGGCTACCCATCTCCTCTTCCAAGGCTGCAGTTCGAAAGTGCTGATTCCCACTGTGCCCCACCAGGGGCTTACTCTGACATTGAATGTGTCACTTCCCTTTTACTTACCTCACTGAGAAGGGTATATTGTTTACGATAGGCTGGTCAAGAATTCAGACACCCCCTAAATCTTAGTAGTTTAACACAAAAAGGTTTATATTTCATCCATGACACAGTCCAGGGTGGGCTGGTGATAGGGGCACTCTGCACCTTGAAGTCATTCAGAGCCCAGGCTCTTTCCCTGTTGTGGCTCGGCCATCTTCAGGGCTTGGAGTCTTCTGCCACATCTAATGGAGAAAGGGTGAATCTTTTGTGGGAGACACTCTGAGTCCATTCAGGCTGCTGTAACAAAACACTGTATACTTGGATGGCTTATAAACAACAGACACTTGTTTCTCACAGTTTTGGAGGCCAGGAAGCTGAAGAACAAAGCACTGACAGATTCAGTGTCTGGTGAGTACCTGTTTTCTGGTGCATAGAGAGTGCCTTCTTGCTGCATCTTCACATGGTAGAAGGGACAAGGGAGCTCTCTGGGGCCTGTCTTATAAGGGCACTAATCCTATTTGTGAGACCTCCAACCTCATGAACAAAACATCTCCCTTTGTTGTTGTTGTTGTTGTTGTTTTTTGAGAGAGTCTTGCTCTGTCACCAAGGCCGAAGTGCAGTGGTGCGATCTCGGCTCAGTGCAACCTCCACTTCCCAGGTTCAAGTGATTTTCCTGCCTCAGCCTCCCCAGTAGCTGGGATGACAGCCACCCACCACCACACCTGGCTAATTTTTTTTTTTTGAGATGGAGTCTTGCTGTGTTGCCCAGGCTGGAGTGCAGTAGCGCAATCTCTGCTCACTGCAACCTCCACCTCCCGGGTTCATGCCATTCTCCTGCCTCAGCCTCCTGAGCAGCTGGGACTACAGGCACCTGCCACCATGCCCAGCTAATTTTTTTTGTATTTTTAGTAGAGACGAGGTTTCACTGTGTTAGCCAGGATGGTCTCAATCTCCTGACCTTGTTATCTGCCTGCCTCAGCCTCCCAAAGTGCTGGGATTACAGGCGTGAGCCACTGTGCCCGGCCACACCTAGTTTTTGTATTTTTAGTAGAGACGGGGTTTCACTATCTTGGCCAGGTTCATCTTGAACTCCTGACCTCAAGTCATCTGCCCACCTTGGCCTCCCAAACTGCTGGGATTATAGGCCTGAGCCACTGTGCTGGGAAAAGGCCTCTCTTCCTAATAGCACCGTAGAGGTTAGGAATTCAACAACATTTAACAAATGTTGGGCACATTCAGACCTTGGCTTTCTACCCATCTGAAGTCTCATCTTAATATTATTTAATGCCGGGCATGGTGGCTCACACCTGTAATCCTAGCACTTTTGGGAAGGTGGGTGCATCGCTTGAGGTCAGTAGTTCAAGGCCAGCCTGGCCAACATGGTAAGACCCCATGTCTACTAAAAATACCAAAAAAAAAAAAAAAAAAAAAAAAGGTATGGTGGTGTGTTCCTGTAGTCCCAGCTACTCAGAAGGCTGAGGCACAAGAATCACTTGAACCTTGGAGGTGGAGGTTGTAGTGAGCTGAGATTGTGCCACTGCACTATAGCCTGGGTGACAGACTCTGTCTCAAAAAAAAAAAAAGGCAGATATGGATGAGACTCAAAGTGCAATTCATCCTGAGACAAAATGTTCTCCAGCTGTGAACATGTGAAATATGTGCTTCCAAAATACACTGGTGGGGTATGTAGGCAGAGGATAGACATTCTCATTCCAAAAGGGAGAAATGGGCAAGAAGGAAGGGGTAACAGATCCCTAGCAAGTATAAAACTTTAAGGCTGGAGAATAGTCATCTTTGACTTGAGGTTCTGCCCTCAAAGTCCACAGGGGTAGAGAGGTCCTGTCTTCTGGTCCCACTGGGGTGGTGGTCCTGCCTCCATGGCAGTTCTGTCTTGTCCCATTTTCTGTGGAGGCTCTGTGCCTGGGTTGTGCAGCTATAGCTATCTTGGGCTGGGATCATGCACTGGTGGCCCCACTGGTCTGGGTTGTAAGGTAGCCCTATCTCTGTGGCTCCGATGGGCATTGCCCTCATCGAAGCTTTCTGCAGTGGCCCTGCCCCTGCGGTGGTTCTTTGCCTGGCCTCTTAGTCTCTCTGGGGCATTCTTTGAAATCTAGGTGAAGGTAACCATGTCCCCACAACACGTATACTCTGTATACTGGCTGAGATGGCACCATGCGGATGCCACCAAAATTTACCACCTATGTCCTTCACAGGTGGGAGGAGGGTGGCCACTGGAGCTGAACTTGGGATGGTGAGGAGGGCTACACTGGAATGCAGGGAGCAGAGCCTTGAGGTGATGCTGGACAGTGAGCACTGAGGGCCTATGGAGGCCTGTGGCTCCTCCTTTGAAATCATTCTCCCTTAGGCCCTGGCACTCTAGGCCTGTGATGAAAGGGGCAGCCCCTCTAATCTCTGAAATGCCTTTGGGTCCATTTTTCTATTGTCTTGGTGAATAGCACATGTCTGATTCATCCTAGTATCTGTAGCAAATGCCTGAACACACTTTCTCATTTTTTACAATATGAATAGGCTGAGACATTTCCTAATCTTTAAGTTCTGCTTCTCTTTTGACGAAAAATTCCATCTTTAGAGTTTGTTTTCTTGTGTTTTACTACAAGCATTTAAGAAGAGCCAAGTTGCACCTTCAACACTTTGCTTAGAAATTTTTTCAGCCAAATATCCTATTTCATTGCTCACAAGTTCTACCTTCCACAAAACGGTAGGACATGAACAAAAGCCAAATGTCTTTGCCGCTTTTTAACAAGGGTCATCTCTCCTCCAGTTTTCTTTTTTTTTTTTTTTTTGAGACGGAGTCTCGCTCTGCCGTCCAGGCTGGAGTGCAGTGGCCGGATCTCAGCTCACTGCAAGCTCCGCCTCCCGGGTTTACGCCATTCTCCTGCCTCAGCCTCCCGAGTAGCTGGGACTACAGGTGCCCGCCACCTCGCCCGGCTAGTTTTTTGTATTTTTTTTAGTAGAGACGGGGTTTCACCATGTTAGCCAGGATGGTCTCGATCTCCCGACCTCGTGATCCGCCCGTCTCGGCCTCCCAAAGTGCTGGGATTACAGGCTTGAGCCACCGCGCCCGGCCTCTCCTCCAGTTTTCAATAAGATGTTCCTCATTTTCATCTAAGACCTCATCAGAACAGCCTTTGCCATCTGTATTTCTAGCAACATTCTGATCATAACCACTTGAGTGATCTCTAAGAAGATTGAGGCTCTCTCTGTAGCACCCCTTTTCTGAGCCCTTACCAGAATCACCTTTAATAGTCTGTTTATGGCAATGTAGATTTTGTTTTCCTAGCATTCATCTCAGAATTCTAGCTTCTACTCATTACCCAATTCCAAAGCCTCTTCCACATTTTAGGTATTTGTTATAGCAGCACCCTACTTCTTGGTACACATTTTCTGTTGTTAGTCCATTTGGGCTGCTGTAACAAAATACCTTAAGCTGGTTGGCTTACAGACAACAAACATTTATTTCCCATAGTTCTAGAGGCTTGGAGGTCCAAAATCAAGGCACTGGCAGATCTGATGTCTGGTGAGGGCCTTTTCATATGAACCCATTGTGTTAGTCCGTTTTCACACTGCTGATAAAGACATACCTGAGACTGGGCAATTTACAAAAGAAAGGTTTATTGGACTTATAGTTCCGTGTGGCCGGGGAGACTTCACAATCATGGCAGAAGGTGAAAGGCACATCTCACATGGTGGCAGACAAGAGAAGAGAATGAGAATCAAGCAAAACGGGTTTCTCCTTATCAAACCATCAGATCTCGTGAGACGTATTCACTACCATGAGAACAGTATGGGAGAAACTGCCCCCGTGATGCAGTTACTTCCCACTGAGTCCCGTTCACAACACGTGGGAATTACGGGAGTACCATTCAAGATGAGATTTGGGTGGGGACACAGAGCCAAACCATATGACCCATCCTGGTTCATAGATAGTGCCTTCTCACTGTCCTCATATGGTGGAAAGGGCAAAGGAGCTCTCTGGGGTCTCTTGGAAGGACACTAATCCCATTCATGAGGGTTCTACCTTCATGAGCTAATTACCTCCCAAAAGGCTCCATTTCCTACATCTGTCACCTTAGGGGCTAGGACTTCAATATATGAATTTTGGGGAGATACAAACATCCAGACCATAGCAGAGATCCACATTCCATTGGGCAGAATTCAACTCATTACCTCTGCCAACTGCAGGGGAGTGAGAAATGTAGTTTAGCTCTGTGGCCAGAGAGTGAGGACCTGATACTGGTACTGTGGCCAGAGAGCGAGAACCTGATATTGGTAAAAGTTTACCCCTCTTGCCAGGGGTTTGCCTTCATTGATACCTAAGGGTCCTTTCAGCCCAGGTATTCTAGAATTTCCCCTAAGCTGTGTCATTTCTTACCCAAGCCCATGGCCATTGCCATCCTGTTATCCCTCAGCCTAGTTCTATGTCATCCTGGTCTCCCCAGACTTGCCAGCCTTTTTCAAGGCCAGCCTCATCTTTCCCTGAGGTTTGGTAAAAGGAGAGTGTCCTGGGGGCTTGCCCTGATGGGGGGCCTGAACAGGGTCACCAAGTTGTAGCAGGTCATAGCTACAACTGAACTTAGGAATCATCTCATTTACTAGTGCTTCTTAGCCTTTTGTTTTAATTTTTAATTTTTTTAGAGATGGCATCTTGCTCTGTCACCCAGGCTGGAGTACTGTGGCATGATCATGGCTCACTGCAGCCTCAAGCTCCTAGGTTCAAGTGATCCTTGAGCCTCAGCCTCTTGAGTAGCTGGGACTACAGGTGTGTGTTACCATGCCTAGCTAAGTTATTGTTATTTTTTAAAATTATCTGTATAGGGGGGTCTTGCTATGTTGCCCAAGCTGGTCTTGAACTTCTGACTTCAAGCTATCCTTCTGCTTCTACCTCCCAAAGTGCTGGGATTATAGGCTGTGAGCTACCACATCGGGCTTGTTTTTAAAAAACTTTTAAAGGGTTGTGGGGACTATTGACCTGATTTGAGAATTTGACAACTGTGGACTGCATATACACAATTTTACAAACCAGGCCGAATCCCTGTCATTGACTTTCTGGAACAATGGTTTTTAATCTTCATTATGCATCACAATCTCCTGAGGTGCTTATTAAAAATGCACATTCCTGAGCCCCACCCCAGGATTCCAACCCAGGAAGTATGCCCAGGATTCTGCATTGTGGGAAGCCTCTGAAGTGGAAGGTAAAGAAAGGCTGTGGGCCTCAAATGGGTGCCTGGCTGCACCCCTGGGTGGGTTTGGGCTGGGCAACCCCTGTGCCAGTCCGCCCAGGGCCCAGCAGAACTGAGCTGGCAGGAGCTTTGTCCCATTCTTCCCACTCCCTCCTCTCTGTAGGAGTAGGACTGGCAGGAGCCCAAGCCAAACACTTAAGACTCATTAGAGGAACAAATGGAGCCTGGGCTGATCCCAGCACAGGGGCTCTGTGCTGGGAGGGAGAAGAGGCAGGGGGCCATGCTTCTGGGGAAGTCAGAGGAGGATGTCCCACACTCTGCCACCATCTGGGGAATGGTTCAGAGCCTTTGTTGGGAGTCAGGGAGAGAGGAAGCCAACACACACAAGCTTTGGCCCTAAAGGCAGGTGTCCGACAAATAACACAACTAAGAAAGTAGTGATATGTCTGCCATGCAGCCCTTTCTCAGACTCTGCCCAGAGTTCTCGGGAGCGGCCTCAGAGGGGCAGGTCTTGATCTTTTGAACCTGGATTTGGATTTTGGAAATAGCTGAAAGTTCTTTGGCTACCCGTATTGGGGAATACTTTGGACAGTCAAGCAGGCTGACCAATTTTGGTCAAAGGTCACCCTGAAGGCAATTTCTGAAGAGTTGAATGAGCTCTGGAGAAGTCACTAGAATAAGGTCCGCCTTTCAGGGGACCACTTTGAAGCCAACATCTCAGTGTTTGTACTTAAAAAAAAAAAAAAAAAGCCTTTTAGAGAGGCTACCTGTGGCTGGGCACAGTGACTCACGCCTGTAATCCCAGCACTTTGGGAGGCCAAGGTGGGTGGATCACTTGAGGTCAGGAGTTCGAGACCAGCCTGCCCAACGTGATGAAACCCCATGTCTACCAAAAATACAAAAATTAGCTGGGCATGGTAATGTGCGCCTGTAATCCCAGCTACTCCAGAGGCTGAGGTGAGAGAATCGCTTGAGGCAGAGGTTGCAGTGAGCCAAGATCACACCATTGAGCTCCAGGTTGGGTGACAGAGCGAGACTCCATCTCAAAAAAAAAAAAAAAAAAAAAAAAGAAGGCTACCTGTTAGAAAGCTGAGTTGTTGTTCCTCCCGGGGTTCTTATTGCTTACTCTCAGAGAGAAAGAGTCTGGTCCCAATGCAATTACGGTGAGAAATGTCTCAGCACCATCTTTCTCCTGGGCCCTGCTTCGGAGGTCCTCAGCAAGGGGAGGGGCTGTCCGCCTAGGAATTGGATACCAGGACAATGGAGGATGCCCTTGGGAATGGAACAGCAGTGGAGCCCAGGGAGCAGTCGCTGGTCCTTTCCCACTTTTCCCAGGATCCAGGAGCTGCAACTGGTGTTTGGGCCCAAGAACGAGCTGGCCTTTGTCCATGGAGCCCTCAGTATTGGGGTGGTAGCGGTTGGTGTCAGGGGAGGTCTGAAGGGTGCTGCCCACTGCTTGACACTTCCTTTCTCCAGCATCCTGTCTCCTAAACGTAGTCTAGCCATCTGCTGTGGTCATGGCACATTCCCGAGATGGGCAGAGACAGGTGTCCTTCTCGTGGGCAGCTCTGGAGTGACTAGATCAGAGTTTATATCCTGCTTCTGACTCTTGTGAGATGGGGACTCTCTGAGCCTGAGCTTTAAAAGAAGTGCAAAAATAATCAGCTTTATGGGACTGCTTGAGGTCTGGATGCAGGACAAAGTGCCTGAGACAAACCACACATTCCCAGCAAGTCTCGTCTTGTCTTCTGTTCGTATGGTGAGCACTGAGGACCCTTTGCAGTCCTCCTGCCTCCCAGACTGATGACCCAGAGCAGGCTGAGGCTTGGCCTAGAAGCTGATGGACGAGATTTTCCTGGGGCTGATTTGCCTTGGGCCTCTCGAGCCAGCAGTGTAGGCTCACCCAGGATAGCCCTTTGACCTCTGCCAGCAAGTGCATCATAGACAGAAAAAATGCTGGCAGGTTCAGAAGCACACCACCCTCCCCCGGGGAGAGTGCCAGGCCCTGGTGGCCAGAACCGCCTGGGCACAGAGTGATAAAGTGGTTTTGTTTGTTTGTTTGTTTTTGAGACGGAGTCTCCCTCTGTCACCCAGTGCAGTGGTGGAGTGCAGTGGTGCGATCTCTGCTCACTGCAAGCTCCGCCTCTCGGGTTCGCACCATTCTCCTGCCTCAACCTCCCGAGTAGCTGGGACCACAGGCACCCGCCATCACGCCCAGCTATTTTTTTTGTATTTCTAGTAGAGATGGGTTTTCACTGCATTAGCCAATATGGTCTCGATCTCCTGACCTCGTGATCCTCCCACCTCGCCCTCCCAAAGTGCTGGGATTACAGGCATGAACCACCGTGCCCAGCCTTTTTTTTTTTTTTTTTTTTTTTGAGACATGGTTTCACTCCTTTTGCCCAGGCTGGAGTGCCATGGCACGATCTCGGCTCACTGTAACCTCCGCCTCCCGGGGTTCAAGAGATTCTCCTGCCTCAGCCTCCTGAGTAGCTGGGATTACAGGCGCCTGCCACCATGCCCAGCTAATTTTTGTATTTTTAGTAGAGATGGGGTTTCACCATGTTGGCCAGGCTGGTCTTGAACTTCTGACCTCAAGTGATCCACCTGCCTCAGCCTCCCAAAGTACTGGGAATACAGGTGTGAGCCACTTCGCCCGGCCAATAAAATGGGTTTTAGTCGCTGTCGAAGGATGACTCTAGTTATACTTTTATGTATATAGTACTGTCTCCAAAGAGCCCAACATCCATTTACTTTTTTAAAAAAGTAATGATTGATTTTTTTTTTTCTGATGTCAAAAGCGGTACGTATTCCTCATAGACCATTTGAAAAATACAGACCCAGCTACAGACTCAGTTTACTTGCTTGAGCCCAGGGGTTGGAGGCTGTAGTATGCTATGATCGAGCCTGTGCATAGCCACTGCACTCCAGCCTTGGCAACACAGACAGACTCTGTCTCAAAAAGAAGAAAAATTAAAAATATACAGACAAATAAAACTAAGAAAAGAAATTGCCTGTAATCTCACCACCAGATCGACTGCTAGCATTTTGAAAGCGAATACGCTTGTTTAGAATAGATTTAGATGTACAGAAAAGAAATGATGGTACAGAGAGTTCTCCTGTACTTCACCCCAGTTTCCCCTAATGTTAACAGCTAACATTAGTATGATACATTTGTCACAACGAATGAAGCAATGTCGATACAGTATTGTTGACCACAGTCCATGCTTTATCCACATTTCCTTACTTTCTACCTAATGTCCTATTTCTGCTCCAGGATCCTCTTCAGGATACTGCAATACATTTACTCATCATATCTCCTTAGGTCCCTTTAGATTGGGACAGTTTCTCAGGCTTGTTTTTTGAAGACCTTGATAGTTTTTGAGACATTTTGGTCAGGTATTTTGTAGCATGTCCTTCCATTTGAGTCCGTCTGATACTTTTCTCATGATTAGACTGGGTATATGAGTTTTTGGAAGTTAGAGGTAAAGTACCATCTATCTATGATACATCTATCATATCAAAGGTACATGCTATCAACGTGATTTATCACTGGTAACTTTAACCTTGGCCAGCTGGCTGGGGTAGCGCTTGTTGAATTTCTCCACTGCAAAGTTATTCTTTCCCTCCCTTTCCATACCATACTCTTCGGAAGGAATCACTAATTACTAGAATTTTCATATATTTACTTCAATCTAAATCCATCCCTTTGTCTGAGTCTGATCCTGGAGAGTGCTGGGGTTGAGGAGAGGGACCCTGTGCTCTGAGGATATTGACCCCAGGACAGGCCTACCTAAGGGCCTTTCAAGCCTCAACCTTGCTTTCCTGGATGGCTCTATTCTAGAGTTTCAGAGAAACTGGCTGGCCACTCCCCGCGGAAGCCTTTGCCCTCACTGATCAATGGCTGCCGCGGGAGATTTATTGACCCAGCCCTTTGTTTTCGGGAACCAGCTGCCTTTCTCTTGTTAACCCCAGCCAGCCCGGCCGGAAGAGGATGCCTTCTGTGCTTTGGGCTCAGCACTAGGGGAAGATGGACATCAGGAGAAGAGTAGCATCCTATGGATAAAGGACGTGCTCCAAAGGCCAGGAGCTAGGCTGGGCCCTTTCATCTGGCTCCTTTATCAGCTGACAGCAAAGGAGTGTGGCTTCTAACCAGGACTATCTGAAAGTCAAAGGCTGTGCCCTCCCTAGGGTTCTAGAAACCTCCAGCCCTGCTTCACCACACAAGTGAGTTTAGGGATTTTTCCACCTCAAGATGCACATATACATCCCTCCCCCGGGTCCTCTCCAACACACACACACACACACACTTCCTCTGATTCACAGACAGCTCAGAGCTGATTTCACCTAGTGTGGGAAGGAGCTATTAATTCAAACTTTGGGGTGCTGGATAGGTGAGAAGGGACCTCCCCTCCCCTCAAGTTTGCTATGTTCAGCCCCTGGCATCCTACATTGTTGTCATGAGCAATCCATGTCTCCAGGTTAAACATTGCCCTCCCCCAGTCTTTGTTTTATAATACAGTTGCTCCTTACGATGTGGGGTTAGTGCCCAATAAACCAACCCATTGTAAGTTGAAAATATCATAAGTTGAAAATGCATTTAATACACCTAACCTACTTAACATCATAACTTAGCCTAGCCTACTTTCAACGTGCTCAGACACTGGCATTAGCCTACAGTTGGGCAAACTCGTCTGGCAACACACTATACTGTACAGTACCAGTTGTTTGCTCTTGTGATAGCGTGGCTCAGTGACAGCTGCAGCTCATTCCTGCTGCCCAGCATCACAGGAGAGCATATTTCCACTTATTGCTAGCCTGGGCAAAGATCAAAAATCAAAATTTGAAGAATGGTTTCTAATGAATGTGTATTGCTTTTACACCATCTTAAAGTCAGAAAATTGTACGCTGAACCATTGTAAGTTGGGGACCATCTGGACCACCTCTATACAATTTCTAAGACAGTGCTAATTCTTTTGACCTTAAAGCCTTTTTTGGCATTTGTGCAGGGTACAGGGTGGATGCAGTGAAGGGGAAATGTGGGATCTGAGGGCCAGAGACCCTGCGAGGGGATGCTGAAACACAGCAAATTCTCCAGTCAGTTCAATCCAGCAGACATTTTATCAAACCATTTGTTATTCAGGTTGGGGATGCGGAGATGAGTAAGGAATAGCCCCTGTCTCCAGGGTCAAGATCTGGCAAGAAGATAAAGTATGGTGTCATAGAGATGATAATGGTTACATGTGTACAATGCGAGACCATGTAGCACAATTCACTGACTCAGGACTTGAAGAGACATGTCATGGAGCAATTGGCAGGGAAGGACTGGAAGCTGGTGTTTTTCAGAGGGTCAGGGGAGGAGGGAGAGAAAGGCACCCCAGGCAGGTGTAAAAATGTGTAACATTTAGGAAATGGGAGTTGCATAGTTTGCTAGGGCTGCTGTAACAAAATGCCACAGATGTAAACAACAGAAATTAATTTTCTTATGGTTCTGGAAGCTGGACGTCCAAGAGCAAGGTATCGGCAGGTCTGGTTTCTTCTGAGGTCTCTTTCTTTGGCTTACAGATGGCTGACTTCTTGACCTGCCCTCCTCTGCACATTCCTGGTGTGTATGTGTGTCCAAATTTCCTCTTCTTATAAGGACACCAATCATACTGGATTAGGGATCGTCATAAGGGCTTAATATATATATATATTTTTTTCTTTTTTTGAGACGGAGTCTCGCTCTGTCACCCAGGCTGGAGTGCAGTGGTGCGATCTTGGTTCACTGCAAGCTCTGCCTCCTGGGTTCACGCCATTCTCCTGCCTCAGCCTCCCGAGTAGCTGGGACTACAGGTGCCTGCCACCACGCCCGGCTAATTTTTTGTAATTTTAGTAGAGACGGGGTTTTACCGTCTCTATCATCCTATAGCCAGGATGGTCTCGATCTCCTGACCTTGTGATCTGCCCACCTCGGCCTCCCAAAGTGTTGGGATTACAGGTGTGAGCCACTGCGCCTGGCCTATAAGGGCCTCACTTTAACTTAACTTCTTTAATGACCCTATCTCCAAATATAGTTCACATTCTGAGGCACTGGGGGTCAGGACTTCAACATATGAATTTTGGGGGAACACCATTCAGTCCATAATAGAAGCTGACTGCGAAAGACGGGGTGGTAGGGGGATGGACAAAGCCAGATCAGGATAAGCCTTGGTTGTTAGGGCTTCACCTTTTAGGATTTAAAATGCTGGCTTCTGGTTCGAGCCTTGGGAGGTTCATTGGAAAGCAAAAGCATCTCAGCTTCCCATCCCCAGTTTCTGGTAATTCTGGGAGGGGTGAAATCTTTCAGGCCCACAGCCATGCCCCAAGGAGTGGCTAGCATTATCCCTCTGCCTGGGCCCTGTGGAAAATCCCCACCCAGCTGGGTGGGTCCAGGAAGCTTATCAAGTGAGAAACCTTCCTGCCTTCCAGAAACTCCCGTTTGGATAGACATGGATGCACAGAGCCCACGCTAAGCAGTCTTACGGGCAGTGGAAGGCTCTGCCTCACTGAGAGGAAGAGAAAGACCCTAAGACTGTAGTTCTGCCTTGGCTGTCAGAGGAGTCTGGGCCTCACCTGCCTCTCTGGCTGCACATTCAGTTCCCTCCACCACTCCCCTTCCTGCTTTCCTCCTCCATAAAATGAGGGTATGAAATGAAACCACGATAGTTCTGGCACCTTCCAGCACTTTTGGATTCTAAAACAGAGAAGGAAGTTGGAGCAGAAGGGCAGAGGAGGGACTGAAAACACTTCCCCAAAGAGCTGCATCCACACTCCATCGACTAGCCAGAGCTGGGAGGCCTGGGAATCTGCTTTTCTAGGGCATGTAAATCTGGCTAGGGGAAGGGATGGAGAGTGAGGTGCTCTGACTGGACAGGATAATTCTTTTGTTCTCCCTCTTCTCTCCTCCTGAGGATAATTCCTTTACAAAATTTTTATTGAAGTAGAGAATGCGTAGTGTGGTCAATGCATGACTTTTAAGTGTATAAGTTGATTAATTTTTTACATATGAATAAATTTGTTACACAAATGTATTAATATAAAGAACATGCCAGAAGCCTAGAAGGCTCCCTCCCTTGTGCCCCTTTGCACCCCCACTGCAGGTAACTGCTATTCTGAACTTCGTTTTTTCTTTCCTTGAATGCTGCATAAATGGAACCACATAGTTAGCACTCTTTTGCACCTGTCTTCTTTTACTTATCATTATGCCTGGGAGATTCTGCCATTGGATTCTGCAGGAAATTCCCTGATAGGGGAAGATCCTCTGCAGTCTCTTTTGCATATGCCCTTGAGCTTAGCTCCTTCCTGGAAGACAGGGTGTGAAGTCTTTAAAACATGGCCTCCAAATTCCTTGACGTTCCTCTGCCTTAGTAGCTGGAATACTGGTGCTTGGAGCACTGGGCCACTATGTAGGAAGTCTCAGTACTCCAAGGCCACCATGCGTTGAGGAAGCCAAGCTGCAGGGAGAGACCACATGTAGGTGCTCTGTTGTTAATCCCAGCCTTTGAGTCTCCCATCATATGAGAAAAATGGTCCCAGATAACTACAGCCCTAGCCACCAAATCATTCCTTGCCTTCAGGTCTTTCTGGTTGAGGTCCCAGATTATGGAACAGAGACAAGTCATCCCTCTGGTCATACTGTTCACCCCATACCCTGCCCAAGTTCCTGACTCACAGAATAAAGGTGTTTAATAAAAATGGTTATTTTAAGATGCTAAATTGTGAGGTAATTTGTTATGTAGCAATAGTAACTGGAACACAGGGTAAGAGGTGGCTGGACTTGGGGAGGGTAAATTTAGCCTTCTCACTGGGTGACTTTTCCACAGTAAGTCCACTGGCTGATGTATAGCCCTGCCTTGGCCTCATCCTCTGGTCCTGTCTTCAGAGCTTCTCTTACTCACTTTAGGCCAGTTGTAAATTGTCTGCCCCATTTCCCTCTAAAGCAAAAGGCATCTTCTGGTAAGGGCATGATTTTTCCTGTAGACTTTTGCTTTCCTATCAGAGTCTCCTGAAGAGGGGGGCACATGGAATATTTGGGCAGGACAGATAGTTTCTGGCATGTGCAAGTAAATTGCTTAACACAGTCGCAAGCACATAGTGCTCAAGAGATGTGCCTACCAAAGGCATTATCCTTCCCTTCCATATAGTCTGTTCTTTCATCACTAAAAAGAAATATTTGAGGCTAGGTAATTTAGAAGAAAAGAGGTTTAGTTGGCTCATGGTTCTGTAGGCTGCAGAGGAAGCACAGCACTGGCATCTGCTCCTGGTGGGGGCCTCAGGAAGCTTACAGTCATGGAGGAAAGCAAAGGGGGAGCAGGTGCGTCACTGAGCAAAAGCAAGAGCAAGAGTGAGAGTAGAGGGAGGTCTCAGACTCTTTTAAACAATAAACAATCAGATCTGGCAGGGCATGGTGGCTCATGCCTGTAATCCCAGCACTTTGGGAGGCTGAGATGGGTGGAACATGAGGTCAGGAGCTCAAGACCAGCCTGGCCAAGATGGTGAAATTCTGTCTCTACTAAAAATACAAAAATTAGCTGAGTGTGGTGGTGGGCACCTGTAATCCCAGCTACTCGGGAGGCTGAGGCGGAGAATTGCTTGAACCCAGGAGGCGGAGGTTGCGGTGAGCTGAGATTGTGCCATTGTACTCCAGTCTGGGCAACAGAGCAAGACTCTGTCTCAAAAAAAAAAAAAAAAAATCAGATCTCACAAGAACTAATGGAGAGAGAACTCACTTATTGCCAAGGGGATAATGCTAAATCATTCATGAGGAATTCGCCCCCATAATCCAACTGCCTCCCACCAGGCACCATCTCCAACACTGGAGGTCACATTTCAACATGAGATTTGGAAGGGACAAACATCCAAACCATATCATTCCGCCCCGGCCCTCTAAATCTCATGTTCTTCTCACATTGCAGGATACAATCATTCCTTCGCAACAGTCTTCCAAAGTGTTAACTCGTTACAGCATCAAGTCCAAAGGTTTAAGTTTTATCTGAGACTCACTCCTTCTACCTATCAGCCTGTAAAATCAAAACAAGTTATTTACTTTCAAGATACAATGGTGCTACCAGCATTGGGTAAATATTCTCATTCCAAAAGGGAGAAATCAGCCAGAAGAAAGGGGCAGTAGGCCCCACACAAGTCTGAAACCCAGCAGGTTAGTTATGAAATCTTAAAGCTCCAAAATCATCTCCTTTGATACCATGTCCCACATCCAGAGCACACTTATGGAAGAGTGGGACTCTAAGGCCTTTGGAAGTTCTGCCCTTGTGCCTTTGCAAACTCTGCCCTTGTGACTTTGCAGGATGCAGCCCCCATGGCCGCTCTCTTGGATTGGAGTTGAGTGCCTGAGGCTTTTCCAGGCTCAGGATACAAGCTGCTGTTGGCTGTACCATTGTGGGGGTCTGAAGAGTGGTGGCCTCCTTCTTACAGCTCCACTAGGTAGTACTCTAGTGGGGACTTTGTGTGGACGCTCCAACCCCACACTTTCCTTTCACACTGTCCTAGTAAAACATCTCTGTCGGTGGGGGACGGGGTCCACCCCTGCAGGAGGCTTCTGCCTGGGCTCCTAAGCCTTTCCATGCGTTCTCTGAAATATAGGTGGAAGCTACCAAGCCTCCTTCATTTTTGCATTCTGCACACCTACAGGCTTAACCTTATGTGGAAGTCACTAAGGCTTACAGCTTGAACCCTCTAGAGTGGCAGGTTGAGCTGTACCTGCGCCCCTTTGAGCCAAGGCTGTAGCCAGAGTAGGCCTGAATCAGGAAACAGTGTCCTCAGGCTGTGCAGGGCAGCGGGTGCCCTAGGAGTGGCTCCTGAAACTGTTCTTTCCTCCTAGGCTTCTGGGCCTGTGATGGGAGGGGCTACCTAGAAGATTTCTAAAATGCCTTCAAGGCCCTTTTTCCCATTGTCTTGGTTATTAGCACTTGGCTCCTTTGTTAGTCACACTAATCTCTTTAGCAAGTGAAGTGGTTGCTTTGCAGCCTGCTGGTATTCCTCTCCTGAAAATGCTTTTTCTTTCTTTACCACATGGCTAGTCTGCAAATTTTCCAATTTTTTATGCTCTGCTTCCCTTTTAATTACAAGTTCCAATCTTAAGTCATTTCTTTGTCTCCGCATTTGATTGTAGGTTGTTAGAAGCAGCCATACCACATCTTGAATGCTTTGCTGCTTAGAAATTTCTTCTGCCAGATACCCTAAGTCATCACTCTGAAGTTCAAACTCCCACAGATCCCTAGGGCCTGAACATAAAGCAGCCAAACTCTTTGCTATGGTGTAACATGGGTGACCTTTGTTGACCTCCGCTCTCCAATAAGTTCCTCATTTTTATCTGAGACCTCATCAGCCTGGACTTCATTGTCCATATTTCTATTAGCATTTTGGTCACAACCCTTTAACCAGTTTCTAAGAAATTTCAAACTTTCCCTCATCTTCCTGTCTTCTTCTGAACTCTCCAAACTCTTCTAACCTCTGTTACCCAGTTCAAAATCCACTTCCACATCTTTAGGTAACTTTATAGCAATGCCCCACTCCTTGGTACCAATTTTTTTGTATTAGTCTGTTTTTGCATTGCTATCAAAGAGTAAGTATTCCTTAGGCTGGGTAATTTATAAAGACAAGAGATTTAGTTGGCTCACAGTTCTGCAGACTGTACAGGAAGTGTGGCACTGGCATCTGCAGCTGGTGAGGGCCTCAGGAAGCTTACAATCATGGAGGAAGGCAAAGGGGGTGCAGATGTGTCACATGGTGAGAGTGGGAGAGAGAAGAGGGAGGTCTCAGACTCTTAATCATATCTCACACGAACTAACAGAGAGAATTCACTCATCACCAAGGGATGGCACTAAGCCATTCATGAGGGATTCATCCCCATGTTCCAATGCCTCCCATTAGGCTCTACCTCCAACATGGAGGTCACATTTCTTTTTTGTTTGTTTCGTTTTGTTTTATTCTTATTACTTGTATAATTGCAGAATGGAGGTCACATTTCAACATGAGATTTGGAGGGAATAAACATCCAAACTATGTCACCTTCTCATGCCAGGTGTCCTGTCTGTGGCCTCTGGATAGGGACATCACTCAGGGGGAATGATTTTGGTACCCTGGTGATATGGTTTGGCTGTGCCTCCACCAAAATCTCATCTTGAATTGTAATCCGCATGTGTCTAGGGAGAGAGCTGGTGGGAGGTGATTGCATCATGGGGGTGGTTTCACCCATACTATTCTTGTGATAGTGAGTTCTCACGAGATCTGATAGTTTTATAAGGGGTTCTTCCCCGTTTGCTCACACTGTCTCCTGCCTGCATGTGAAGAAGTTCCTTGCTTTCCCTTCACCTTCTGCTTTCCCTTCTGATTGTAAGTTTCCTGAGGTCTCCCCAGTCATGCAGAATTGTGAGTGAATTAAACCTCTTTCCTTTATAAATTACCCAGTCTCGGGTATTTCTTTATAGCAGTGTGGGGACAGACTGATACACCTGGCTCTCAGGACTCTTTTCTGAGGGCCCAACTCTGTGTCAAGCTCTTTATTGACTTATGAAATGTCACTCTTGCTATATGGATAGAGTATAGTATGACACTTAAAATGATGACTTGGGCATAGTGGCTTTGCCACTTGCTAGCTTTGTGACAATGGAGAAGTTGTCTGACTTCTCTGAACCTCAGTTCCTTCATATCTAAAAATGGCATAATAAGAAATCATTCTGGATTTGTCCAGGGCTGCAGTGAAGACTAACAGAGATATTAATGCCTGTACAGCGTTTGCTTATAACCTAGTAAGCCTTCAATAAATGTTAGCCCAACAAAAGAAAACAAACTGGGGAGGGGGAGAGTGAGGGCAGTTTACTTGATAGGCATTATTATTGAATTTTCTAAAAGATGAGTATAGGCCTGAGGTCATAGAACTGATAGACAGAAGGGACATGGTACCAATTTGGATCTGTCTGTTGCCACAGCTCATGTTGTTTCTGTTCTGTCTCTGTCTTTAGAGCAGGTGTCTGTGGGTCTGGAGCCCATGTGTGACCTGGCAGAGTTTATGCCCCACCCGGCCTTACAGCCATACCTGGTGCTAGTAGAGCTGTGTTACTCTCCTTGGTACATGGTGTCAGCCTGTTACAGTGTATCCTCCAGCTTCAATGGGCCTGGCCATGCTGGCCACTGGCAATGAGCTGCTGCCAGGACTGAAGAGCCCTCTGGGCACTGAGGGTCACAGTACAACACAACTCTCCTGCTTCCAGCCTCCAGAGGTCCTGATTTTGTTTTCCTTCTGTGATTCATACTGTTGGGAACACAGGGGCTTGGAAACTGCCCTTGCCTCAAGCAGGTGTACAAAGAAGAGCTTGATTTATTTTGTTTTTTAGCAGATTTATTGATAAATAATTTACCTGCCATATAAGTCACCCATTTAAAGTGTACAATTCAATGGCATTTAGTATATTCAGAGTTGTGCAACCATCATCACAAGCAATTTAAGAACAGTTTCATCACCCCATAGAGACACCTTGTACCCCTTAGCCATAATCATCTACCCCCACCCTCAGCCTCATACCTGCACCAGCCCTAGGCAACTGCAAATCTACTTTCTGTCTCTATAGATTTGCCTATTCTGAACATTTCATTTCATATAAGAAAATTATGCAGTATGCGCTTCTTTGTGACTGTTTCTTTCATTTAGCATAATGTTTTCAAGGTTCCTCCATGTTATAGCATGTGTTGGTTCTTCATTCCTTTTTATTGCCAAATAACATTCCATTGTATGACTATAGACATTCTTCTTTTTTTTTGTTGAAACAGGCCAGGCTGGAGTGCAATGGCGCAATGTCAGCTCACGGCAACCTCCGCATCATGGGTTCAATTGATTCTCCTGCCTCAGCCTCCTGAGTAGCTGGGATTACAGGCTTGCGCCACCACGCCTGGTTAATTTTTTGTATTTTTAGTGGAGACCAGTTTCACCGTGTTGGCCAGGCTGGTCTTGAAATCCTGACCTCAAGTGACTTGCCCGCCTCCGCTTCCCAAAGTGCTGGGATTACAGGCATGAGCCACTGCACCCTGCTGACTATACACATCTTATTTGGTGCATATTTGGGTTGTTTTCACCTCTTGGCTGTTACGAATAATGCTTTTGTGGGAACTTGTGTGCGTGTTTTTGTGTGGATATATGTTTTCATCTCTTGGATATATATAACTAGGAGTGGAATTGTTGAGTCATACTGTAACTCTATAACCTTTTGGGAAGCCTCCAGGCTATTTTTCAAGAAGTTGCATCCATTTTCCATTCTCCCAACCACCCCCCGGAGTGTGTGAGGGTTCTGGTTTCTTCACATTCTCACCAACACCTGTCTTTTTGATTTTAGCTCACCTTGTGGGTGTGAGGTCATGTCTTTGTCATTTTGCTTCGCATGTCCCTGATGGCTGATCATGCTGAACACCTTTCCATGTGCTTATTGGCTTTTAAAAAAAATATCTACTTGGACCTGCTATGGTTTGGATCTGTGCTCCCACCAAATCTCATATCGAATTGTAATCCCCAGTGTTGGAGATGGGGCCTGGTGGGAGGTACTTGAATCATGGGTCCAAATTCTCATGAATGGGTTAGCACCATTCCCTCAGTGCTGTTCTCCTGATAGTGAGTGAGTTATCGTGAGATCTTGTTTAAATGTGTGTAGCATCTCCTTGCTGTCTCTCTTCCTCCTGCTCTGGCCATATGAGTTCTTTGCTCCTCCTTTGCCTTCTGCCATCATTGAAAGCTCCGTGAGGCTTCCCCAGAAGCTGCTATGCTTCCTGTGTAGCCTGGAGAACCATGAGCCAATTAAACCTCTTTTCTTTAGAAATTATCCAGTCTCAGATATTTCTTTATAGCAATGTGAGAACAGACTAATACAAAATCCTTTGCTGATTTTTTTTTTTTTTTTTTTTTTTTTTGTGGAGACGAGGTCTCACTATGTTGCCCAGGTGGGTCTTGAATTCCTGGGCTCAAGTGATCCTCCCACCTTGGCCTCCCAAAGTACTGAGGTTACAGGCATGAGCCACCATGCTCTGCCAGGTTGCAAGGGTTCTTTACATATTCTCCATACAAGTCCCTTAGGCTGGTGTATTTTTAAGGATCTTTAGAAAGGTCATGCCATAACTTCCTTGTTCCTGTGTTTACTGGCTGAAGAATTGCATCAGAAACAAATCACTGGCTCTCATTCCACGAGGTGGAGCTGACACCCCTTGGAAGCACCAGCTGACATACATTCCTGGTGCTGGTGAAGACAGACAGGATCCTTTTGGCTCCCTTTCCCCTTTTCTCTCTCTTCAGCTTCACCGAAATCAGACAACCTCAAGTGCACAGAGTGGAGGGCACGCCAGGGTCCCCTGCAAGATTCTTTCAACCCCCACAGTCTCATCTGCCTCCAAGAGCTGGATATGTTTTCCTTTTCCTCCCCCACCCCCACGTCCTACTTTCTTTTGAAAACCACTATCCCAAGGAATACTTTGGAGAGTTATCCTGGCATGGCATGAAATGTCCTCTGGGTGGCAGCAAATCTGAGACAAAGGCCTGGGATTGGCAGCAGTGACCAGTGCCGAATCTCAGACAAAGAAAAGAACATTCTCTTCTCGCGGGCAGTTGCACGTGAAGCCGGGTTAGGTGGTCAGTTTGTTCTCCAGCTGAAGCCAAGAGTATCACGTAGTGAGACACGATCATGCTCTGGGGGAGGAAGGAAGGAATAGTGGCATCTTTTTGTCTCCAAGAAAGATTTTGGCAGCATCATTCAGTGTTTATTAAGTTCTAATGTTGAGCTAGGCATTGTACTAAGCATTTTATATTCCTTGTCTCATTAATCCTCACCATAATCTTATGGGTTAGGTACAGTGGATCCTTATTTTCCAAATGAGGAAAGCGAGCCCAAGTAGATTAACTTGCCAGCTATCACCCAGCTAGCAGGTGGCAGAACTGGGATTAAAACCCAGGCCATCTGACTTCAACACCTGCACGCTTAAATAACTCCTTGGTGCACAGAGAACCCAAGCTTTTGAATTCAAATCCTATGGATGTTCATTTTCACATTGCCGATTTCCATAGAAATTTGCATGAGATACAGCTGAACTGTGGAAGAAAGAGCCCCTAGCACGTGTTAGAAAACTGGCACTGAGATGTATTCCAGCACGCACAGGTTTTGAGCGACTTCGGTCAATTACATCATCCTTCTCTAAATTTCCTTATCGCACAATAGAGGTACAGATAGCATACCCACGTCATAGGGTTATTGTGAGGGTCAAATGAGATGATTGCTGTATGATTTGGAAACTCTAAAGTCTGAAAAGTCAGGGATTGTTATTCTTATTGCATTGTTCACTTAATTCAGGTCAAATCCTGTAATTAACAGCCATAAACTTAGAAAACAAGAGTTCTGAGTCTTAGCCAAGAAGCTTAGGGTTGGCTCACTGGTGAGCAATATTCAAGACAATAGACATGGGGTACCACCCAAGTGTTGGGTGCTTTGTACCTGGGTAATTCCAGAATCCTAGCCATCTCTCCCCACTCCCCAGCCACCAGCTTGAATCTTGGCTCTTTTGTCCTCTCCTACCCTCCCAATTTGTACTGACTGGGCTGGCTGAGCCTTTATCTTCTGCGTGACCCTTGGCGGGAGTGTATGGCTCTTTGTGGCAGAGATGGGATGTGTTCGCCAAATGTCCACACAGTAATTGGTTGAGTCAGTGAAATGTGAGCAAGAGTGACATGTGTTCCCTTTAGGCTGAGGCAGCAAAGAGCCAGTGCTCCTCTTCCACCTCTCCCTTCCTCTGTTGGAGGCCCCCTATCAGACGCAGGAGGGCCACTTGCCCCAAATTAGTCCATGACATGAGCAGGACATAAATCTTTGTTGTGATAAGCTACTGAAATTTGAGGGTTTATTTGTTCAGAGTGTAGCTTAGTGTTACTTTGATGAATGTATTCCTTGATATGAGTCTACAAAGAGGTGAGGAGGAAGACCTTATTCAAGGCAGTGCACCATGAATAAAGATATGACATGTTCAAGGGAGAAGGATAAAATTGGTGTAGACAGGACTGAGGTTTGTGTTCATAGGGACCTAGAAGATAGTGGCTAAGGTCACACACTTTGAGTTGTGGCTCTGCCATTGACTGGCTGTGTGCCTTGGACAAGTTCCTATCTCTGAGCCTTGGTTTCCTTCACTGTAAACTGTAGACAATAACAGCACCCAGACCATGGAATTATGAAGATTGAATGAGTACTTAGCTCAGGGTAAGTGCTGGATAATAATTAACCATGTTAAATATCAGTCATTGTTATAATAAGAGAGGGCTAGTAAACTGATTTCAGGACAAGAAAAAGGGCTTTCTATATTTATAGTAATCTGGAGCCTAGGGTGGTAAATATGAGAAGATGAGGAGATAGAGTGTTCTGAGGGCACTCAGAACCAATTCATCCACCTTTCATTGCATTCCTCTATCTGTCCATCCCTGCATCCATCCATCCATCCGCCCATCTCTCCATCCATCCATCCATCCATCCATCCATCCATCCATCCATCCATCAAACTAAACAATCAATAAATTGTTAATTTATTAATCTGTCAGGGAGTCTAACCAACAGGGAGACAGAGCCTGAAACACTAGGTTATGAGATAAATCTTTTATAGTCCTGTTGCCTCTTTAACAGGAGCTGGAAAAAAATAGAAAAGTCAGGAAGGGAGCCAACGCCAATGACGTCTCAATAGGAAGGGCAGCGACAGGAAACCAGCATCAAGGCTAAGTGCTTTTTCTTGGTGTGGGTTCTCTCTGTAGGAGGAGCTTGGTCAGGAGGGATGAGGGGATTCTCCATCCCAGGGCACCTTAGTCATGGAGTCTCTGGCTTTCACACTACCAGGCTTCTGGGCTGGTGGGAGGAGAGCAGGATGATGGAAAGTCAGGCTCTGCTCCGCTCAAGTGAAATCTTAGAGCCACAGTGAGTGGGAAATGTCACTATGTGCAGCCTCTCATGGCCTCTGCAGCAACACCCCTTGCAGACCCTTCGGTGTGTTTGGAGCTCCAGTGAACAGAGCTGTAAAGTCTGGGCAGAGTGAATGTGGTGGACTTTATGTGCTCAGTGTCCATTGCCCTGTCTCCTGATTGCTGAGCCCACTTTAAACCCATAGGTTCGGTGGGACTGATTCTATCTCTAGCTCCAGGAATGGGCAAGTGATGTATGTTTGATAAATTACAGTGTTGATTCTTCTAGGCCACAGTGATTGGCCCAGGGGTGGGCATGTGACCAAATTGGTCCCATGAGATTCTACTGGTAAGCCTTTTTTTCTTTTTTTCTCTGTAATAATTTTGGCATCTATTGGTGAACTTTTGTTTGAACTATTGGGGAACAGAATCTCTCTTTTTAAATAGTAGACTTATAGTTAGAAGGATATAACCTAGAGCTTTTGGAAGTTAGTAAGTATAGATAAAGCCTGCTTGAGAGTGAGGCTAACACAGCAAAACATAGTGTTGAGAGAAAGACAGAGGCCACATCCTAAAGCCATTGCATGTGAGACCCTGGGTCCCACCATACCTGAAGGCTGCTGACTTTTTCAGTTATTTGAGAGTCCTGACTGGTACACTGGCATGGTTTTCTAAAGAACATCTTTGGTTTTCTGAACACGATGAGATGGGGAATCTCGCCACTAGCATGCATATCCACCTTCCATCTTTCCTAGCTTCTACATTTTACAATGGACAAATTAGTCTGCACCAGTTTCAGAGCTGTGCTCCTGGGATAGATAAACAAACAGGACCTGGGCCTTATCATAGTCACAGTTTAGAAGGGGTGACAAACATAACTAGAACAGTTCAGCATAAGATGTACAGAGATAAAAACTAAGTGTCTTGGGAACTAAGAAGAGAAAGAAAGCCTGAATCTCAGAGGGAGAGGAGTGTCAATTAAAGCTATTTAAAGGAGATAATATTTATTTTTTCATTCAATAAGTATTTACTGAGTGCCATAAACTGTTCTAGGCACTGGAGATATAGGGGAGGCCACAGACAGATATGGTCCCTGACCTAAAGGAGCTGATAATCTATGGGAACAGGAGCGTCATATTTCTCAGAATAACCCTGGGGGCAAGGCAGGAACATGGTGCTATGAGAATAAATAACAAGGGAGCCAGACTTGACTTTGGGATCTATGGGAGGCTTCTCTGAAGATGAAATGCTTCAGTTGATAGTTGAAGGAGGAGCAGGAATTAACTAGGCCAAGTGGAATGGAATGAGTGTGGAGGTGGGGAAGCATCCTTAGCAGAGGAAACAGCACCTCCAAAGATTCTGTAGAGGGAAGGAGAAAAAAGTGCAAGGGAAGGAGCAAAAGGTGCAAAGAACTATTATAATAAGACCCATGTGTTTGGAGCACAGAGAGAGGAGAGGGTAAGAGATGAAGATGGAGAAACAGACAGGAGTCAGACTCTAAGGGCCTTAAAACCCATTGCCTTCCTATGGGTTTTTGTTCTGTCTTTGAACTGGATCTGGAAGGATAAGTGGGCAAATGGCACACCAAGAGGAAGAAATGGCATGTGCAAAGGCAAAGCTGTATGAGACTTAGAGATCATCCCATAGTTATGTGTGCCTGAAGTGCCAGGGAGCATCATGGGGCCAGACTGTAGAAGACCTTGTCTGCCCAGCTAAGGCTCATGACATTCTCTTGCTGGTTCTTGTCTTGACCTGCCCACCCCACACCCTGCCTGTTGATGACATATCTTTTTTCTAACACACCTCCATAACTCCTCCCCCTCTGAGTAGTATTTCAACTAACTCTTGATGCAAAATAAGCTATCCCTAAACTTAATGGCTTAAAACAACAATGATATATGCTTTCTCATTATTCTATGGGTCAGGAATTTGGGCAGGGTTCAGCTGGGTGGTTCTTCTGCTCTAGTCACTCACTCAGTTGCAAGCTGGGGCTGGGATGGAAAGCCTAAGAAAGCTTCATGCATGTATCTGTCACCTTGGTACTCTTCCACTTGGCTGTCCTATCTCTCTATGTGTCCCTGTCCATAGCTACCTTGGGCTTCCTTGCAGCATGGTGGACCCAAGGTAACTAGACTTTTACTTGGTGGCTAGCTTTCAAGAAAGAGGTAGCAGAGCTGCTAGTCCTCTTTGGTCTGGGTTCAGAATGGGCACAGTGTCATTTCTGTCATATTTCAGTCACTAGGGAAAATCACAAGGCCAATGCAAGTTGAAGGGGAGAAAAAAAAGACCTAACTTCTTGATGTGAGGAGTTGTGAGCAAGAGCAGGGAGGGAAGGAATCTATGGCACCATTTTTATATACTACTGACCACACCCAGAACCTTTCAAACTCCATCTCTACACCCACCAAGCAGGGTGACTACTGAGCCTACTCATTCCAGAACTCTGCTCTGAGATCTCTAGGTTAGTGAGATCTTTTTCCAGTTACCCGTCCTGCATGCTAATGTTGAGAAAACATGGATGAATCAGCGCCAGCTTTGCCATATGCTAGGTGGTGACTTTTGATGAGTTACTTAATTTAACTTTGCATAGGTTCAGCATGAATGAAATACCCTTTTGTGTGTGTGGGTGTATGTGTCAGAGACTTTTTTGGGTATAGCAATCGTTTTTGTGTATTTTCATACTCAGAGTAAAGCTTTGTTATTAATTTTACATAATCATCAAACAAGTAGAATGAATTATCTGGCTTTTTTTTTTTTTTTTTTTTTTGAGATGTGGCCTTGCTCTGTCACCCAGGCTGGAGTGCAGTGGCACTATCTGGGCTCACTGCAACCTCTGCCTCTTGGGTTCAAGCAATTATCCTGCCTCAGCCTCCCTAGAAGCTGGGACTACAGTTGTGCACCACCACACCCAGCTAACTTTTTGTATTTTTAGTAGAGACAGGGTTTCATCATGTTGGCCAGGCTGGTCTCAAACTCCTCACATCAAATGATCTATCCACCTTGGCCTCCCAAAGTGCTGGAATTACAGGCGTAAGCCACTGTGCCCGGCCTGATCTGGCTCTTAACCTGAGAAGTTAGGACTCATGATCCTTAGCTCCATGGCTTCCTCAACCCATATGTTTTAAAAATCACTCTGAGTATCATTTTTCTTAACTATAAATGGGATAATAACACCAACTTGGTATCACAGGCCTGTTGTGGGGATGAAATGAGAAGGTAGTCAGTACATTTCAGTGAATTTAAAAAAATCTTTAGAGACAGGGTCTAGTTCTGTTGCCCAGGCTGGAGTGCAGTGGCACAATCATAGATCACTGTAAACTCAAATTCCTGGGCTCAAGGTATCCTCCTGCCTCAGCCTTCTGACTAGCTAGGACTGCAGGCACATGCCACCACACCCGGCAATTTTTATTTTTATTTTTATAGAGACAAGATCTTGCTATGTTGCCCAGGCTAATTGCAATGATTAATAATGCTTTCCTTCCCCACAGGCCCATCCCCATCATCTCAGTGGACAGTGGTTTAGGTTGTCATTTGGTCTCCAGAATTTCCATTTCCATCAACAATCCTTTCCACTCATCAGCTCCTCACAGTTCTGCCCCCAGAACCTCGCTCGCACTAACATCTCCAGGTGGCCAAGAAATGACTTGAGCAAGAGGGATGGAGGCAGACAGAGGGTGTTATGGGATGAACTGTTCCCTATGCTCCCCAATTCACATATTGAGGTTCTAACTCCCAGTACCTCACACTGAGACTATATTTAGAGATAGAGTCTTTAAAGAGGTCATTGAATTAAAATGATATTATTAGGGTGGGCCCTGATCCAGTACTATTGGGGTCTTCCTAAGACGAGATTTGGGTATAGACCTGTACAGAGGGAAGAGGATGTGAAGACATGGAAAGACTGAGGCCTTCTACAAGCCAGAAAAAGGGGTCTGGGACAGATCTTTCCCTTATGGCCCTCAGAAAGAACCAATTTTGCTGACACCTTGATCTGGGACTTCTGGCCTCCAGAACTGTGAGAAAATAAATTTTTGTTGTTCAAGCCCTCTGTTCTGTGTTGCTTTGTTACGGCAGCACTAGCGAAGGAATACAGGGTGATAGCAAGAGGCACAGAAAGGCACCTGTGTCCCCCAGCAGTTCCCTGAGGCTGGGAGAGGGGCCCGTACTCTCCTGTCCTTGGACACAGGTGAGAGAGGGAGAGAAATAGGCCCTGGGAACAAAGAGCTCAGTCCTCCTGCTTCCTGCACCTGTCCTGGGATGTGGGCAGGTGAATGGTGACATCTCTCAAGCCAGGCTGGAGTCAAGACTTCCTGGGCTCTGATGTCCTGACCCTACCACCTCCTGGCTGTGTGAGTCTGGGAAAGTTACTTACCCTCTGTGTGTTTTACCTTTGTCATCACTACAATGGGAATCGTACGTGTACCTACCCTACTGAGTTGTGGAGATTACAGGACAGTGCCTGGCATACAGGTAAGACCAAAGAGGACTAGCAGCTTCACCACCTCTTTCTTGGAAGCCAGCCACCATGTAAAAGTCTACTTACGCTGGGCCCACCATGCTGTAAGGAAGCCCAAGGTGGCAATGGACAAGGAACATGGAGAGGGAGGGAGGCCAACTGGAAGAGCATCAAGGGCCGTGCTGTGTAAGGGCTAGTGAGTGTTGGGATTAATCCCATCCCAGAACCTCACTCTTAACATGGGAGGCACATTCCTGGCCTCCTGAGATTATGCTAAAGCTGGAATAGGACATGAGGTGTAAAGGAGTCTATAAATGTTAGTTCTTAAATTATTCACTTAGTTCAAGTCCTAGTTCTGCCACCCTTTTGAGCAGTCAGGTAACCTCTGGATTTTAGTTTGCCTTCTTGTATTTATTAAGGGCTCAGCCGACTCCTTGTGCCCCTGCCAGCCTCATGGAGTCCTTGTGAAATGCAAATGAGATAGTGATTTTGAAATTGCTTCATAGAACTGTAAAGCCCTGTAATAGAATGAATTTATACATACTCCCCAAAATACATTACTAAGAGCTAATATTTATAGTGTGCTTACCATTATTTGGCATTCTTCTAAGTGTCTTACACACATTTCTCATTTAGTGTTTACAACAACTCTGGGCTGGATCCTATTATTTCCCATTTTATAGATGAGAAAACTGAGGATGAGGAGGTTCAGTAACTTGCCCAGGGTTACCAGTAAGCAGGGGAGCTGGGATTGCATCCTTGAGTCGAATCAGGGTTCACACCCTCAATCACACGGCCAGTGCTGTCCCGTGGAACGTACTGTGATGATGGAGATGCTCTGTAGCTGCCCTGTCCAATACAGTAGCCTTGCTGAGCACTTGAAATTGCCTAGTGTGACAGAGAAATGGAATTTTAAATCTAATTTAATTTTAATTGATTGAAATTGAAATTTAAACTGCTCCGTGTGGCTTGTAGCTACTGTATCAGATAAGCACAGCTTTAGGTACCCTGCCTCCATATTTATGTGCAAAAGCTAAATTTCAGAGAGCATGCAGGTGAGAAAACAGAAAATTGTCCAGGTCCTCACAGCTACCAGCCACAAAGCTGGGACCCCAACTTTGCTCTTGGCATTGATTCCAGGCTTCAAGCCAGACCTGACTCTTCCTTGATGAACCAGTAAAGAATAGGCTATAACTCCCCATACCCGAGAAGCCACAAAAGTCAGGGGATTTTTCCCATGGCAAGGATCAGAATCTCTGGGTTCCCGAGGGGAAGTGGCCACAGTGGTTGAGGGTCCCTCCCTTGTTCTGCTGCTCTCCTCGCTCCCTCCATCGCCAGGCCCTGAGCTCTGCTTCCCCTGCAAGGCAGAGAGAGGATGGAAGGGAAGCTGAGGCCACGCATGCCTGCATTTCCTCTCTGAGCTGGAAGCTGAGCTGGCAGGCATTCAAGGTTTAATTAGCTGAAATAACTGCACATAATAATCTTTAAAATGATAGTGGTTAGAGCTCAGGCCTCACTGCTTCTGATTATTCAGCTGCCCTGCGTGAGTGTCCTGTTGCCAGCTCAGCCGTGCCAATGAAGCTGCCAGGCTGAGTGGGATGATTCTGGCGTGCCCTGTTGAAGCAGTCCTCCTGCCATTCATTTGTTGTGTGATGGGAGAGGTGAGGCTCAGTGTCTTCGGGGCTCAGCTCTGCATCTGTGTGGTGGAGATTGTACCCATCAAGCAGAAGGGTACAAGAGGAGTCAGCTAGAGACTTCACAAGCCATCAAATACTCCCAAATAACAACCAGCTGTGTGAATGTCACAGATAAGGGGACACTGGCTTTTGCTGCTCAGTGACCATGAGCATGACACGTCGTGTCTGTAAGCCTGTTTCCTTCTCTGGAAAATGGGAAGCGCTCACTTTTCAAGGTTGTCCTGGAGGATATATATATATATATATATACACACACACACACACACACACACACACATACATACACAACACTTAGTCTAAGGGCCTGGCATATAGTAAATGCTCAACAATTAGTACCTTCTTCTCTTTTGGTTTTCTCTGCTCTTTCTGCTGTATCTTTGTAAACTTTCCTACTGCAGAATGAGAGGGAAGGACTTTGTCAGCAGGTTGAAAGGGGCTGATGCCCCAGAAACAGTTCTTTCCCCAATGCCTGCCAACACTTTCTCTAAGGGACACAGATTTTAGCAAGTGTTGGGGCCTGTGGGGTAGAGGCAGTGGGTGGGACCCCTGTGAGGACAAGTTGTGTGTGTTCTTCCCTCCTGGAAACCCCTAGCAAGGGAGAGGCCTCCAAAGCTAACAGATTACTTTTTGTAGTAAAATTATTAGGTTGAACCATAGGAAATTACCTTTTTTTCCACCATTTTATTTATTTATTTTTTAACATTTATTTTACGTTCAGGGGAACGTGTGTAGGATGTGCAGGTTTGTGACATAGGCAAATTTGTGTCATGGGGTTGTTGTACAGATTATTTCATCACCCAGGTATTAAGCCTAGTGTCCATTAGTTATTTTTCCTAGTCCTCTCCCTCCTCTTACCCTCCATCCTCTGAAAGGTCACAGTGTGCATTGTTCCCCTCTATGTGTCTACGTGTTCTCATCATCTAGTTCCCACTTACAAGTGAGAGCATGCGATATTTGGTTTTCTGTTCCTGCATTAGTTTGCTAAGGATAATGGCTGCCAGCTCCATCCATGTTCCTGCAAAGAACATGATCTCATTCTTTTTTATGGCTGCATAGTATTCCATGATGTATATGTGCCACATTTTCTTTATCCAGTCTATCATTGATGGGCAGGTAGGTTGATTCCATGTCTTTGCTATTGTGAATAGTGCTACAATGAACATACACATGCATGTCTCTTTATAATAGAACCATTTATATTTCTTTGAGTATATACCCAGTAATTGGATTGCTGGGTCGAATTGTTGGTGGTGGAATTTGGGAGCAGGCCCAAGCAAGTGGCTCAAGGGCCCCAGTTACAGAATTTTCTGGGGTTTCAATACCCTCTAGAGGTTTCCCATTGGTTACTGGGTGCAAGCCCTATGTAAATGAAGAGGATGAAGTTAAATTACAAAGTCATTTACTGGGTGTATGCCCTATATAAATGAAGACAATATTTCTTGTCATAGCTCAGGTGTTTCCATTTGATTTAGTGCTAGGAAGTCCTTAGGTTCCCTGCCTCCAGGCCCTATTCTATTACCTCATTTCCCCTCTGAAAGATGTGATCCCCATAAATCTTTATGGGAGGTAGAGGGATTGATGGTCTTTCTTCTGTAACTGCTTCGTGTTGGCTTGGGGTGTAGTCCCTACCTATTGGGAATCACAGAACTCTCGCCCTACTCTGTCTAGTGGAAACAGGGTACATTCTTGATGGCGGGGGGTAACGTCTTCACTTGGAACTTGCTGGAAACCTTGTCGCATGACTGTCTGTAGCTTGATGGTCTCTAGGGAAGAGGATGTGAATTTGGTTAAAAGATTGAATGGGAATATTGGGGGTGGATACTGATGCAGTCAAGAATATTTGTTACAGAGATGAAACATTCTGCTTAATTACTACAAAGGAAGTAATTCCATCTGTTTGGAAGGGGGCAATATAAAAATGGCCACTATTATCCAGAGCAGGTGATCTCTCCTTCCATGTTTTAACAAGTGCCTTATCTCCTGGCCTGATTTTGGGTTGCTGGGATTGGGCAAGACTCAGCTGTTGTTTCATGTGCATATTCCTAAGTTAGGTTACAGTTTGTTCACAAGTTCTCAAATATAGAAGTACAGAGTCCTTCTCAGGCCATGGAATGCAGAGCTTTTAATCACAAAAGCTTTTAGGACTCAGGAAGGACAAGGCAGCCATTCTGGTTCTCCATGAGTCCATGCTTAACACTGAATTTACGTCCTCTTGAATACCAATTGTTTCTCCAGTTTAGGTGCATAGCATTGATAACTAATGGGTTATTATAGGTAATTTGACTTAGCCCATGAAGTTCATTCAAATTGTGTATCTAAACAATTTCAGTATCAGCTGATTTTGCATGCAAATCTGGCAATGTATTTTCTCGGTATTCATTTAATTTTGGGTTAGTAGTTTTATCCAAGGAAATTTGATTATGTCTGTGGTCTACAGTAACTTAACATAATAAGCATTATAACTGATAGTATATACTCAGACATAATTAGAATTTTAGAAATCCCATACAATTTTGTAACGTATATTAATATTCACTAAAATATAACTTGAAAAAGATTAAACTTTTTTTTAAAAATTTTGACAATGCTTCCCATGTAACTAAACATGTCAAATAATCCTGTTTACCTCTCTTTCAGATGCTTCAGGGGCCCTCTGTAGCATCCCAAAGTTAGATTTCAGAAATGACAATTTTAAAGCTGAAGTTTGATTTTGGAAAGTCTATTAAATATGTTAAAGGTTTACAAAATTTACACTCCTATTTCTTCTTATAATCTTTTACCATTCATTCAACCAGTTTGCAGAGAGATGGGGCAGAAGTCTGACTGGTAAGAAATTCTTACCTCATTGGTGGCATGTCAGGTTCTGGGTTCTCTTTCCCTGAGTGGCCCTAGCAACCCTGCTCAACTGTATGCAAACAAATGCATTGCCATGAATTTAGAATATTCACAAATAATTTACAAATTTTGGAGAAATCAGGCAGAGAGAGAAATATGACTCAAATGCTCTTTACAAATGTATGCTCAACACACTTAAAGTATCAGGAAGCCTAATATCCAAAAAGTTAGTTTAAGGTTTAAGAAAAAGCTACTATGCTCCATCAGTTCTTGGAGGCCAGACAAAGATAGCTTAGGAATTCCAGATAAATGAAACAAATGATTACTTGCTAGAAATGCATGGGAAACAAAGTAACTATTCACATAACCAAATAAAATCCTTCCGCTAGAAACTAAAAAAGCATCATGGCTAGCTGGGCACAGTAGCTCATGCCTGTAATCCCAGCACTTTGGGAGGCTGAGGTGGGCGGGTCACCTGAGGTCAGGAGTTCGAGATCAGCCTGGGCAACATAGTGAAACGCCGTCTCTACTAAAAGTACAAAAAATTAGCTGGGCGTGATGGCAGATGCCTGTAATCCCAGCTACTAGGGAGGCTGAGGCAGGAGAATCACTTGAACCTGGGAGGCAGAGGTTGTAGTGAGCCAAGATTGTGCTATTGCACTCCAGCCTGGGCAATAAGAGCAAAACTCTGTCTTAAAAAAAAAAAAAAAAAAAAAAGGGCATCATGGCTTTATATATCTCCATACATAAGCAAAGCCCAGAGGAGGATAAATAGCAAACAAAAGAAAATTAGCAGCAAAAACAAATAAACAGAAAACCAACCATAAATTTTTCCTACTCAATCTACCCTGGAAGTTACATTGTTACCCAGATCCCCTAAAAACCCACATAATGCATATTTTATTCCTGATACACAATTTAATATCCTTAAGTCCACTAATATCAACATACATCCTGTGCAATCAAGAAATTCACTCTAGGCACATGACCAGTAAGTACTCCAGTGCCAGCACTATCCATGAAAAACAGTAAACATAGTGTGAAGCAAGCAGGTATGTGAAATTTGACTCCATGCTAAATCCAGCTCCATGCTTAATTATATCAAAAAAAGAATTGCCAAACAGCCGATTTATTTCTTTACAATATTTCTTATTTTTCTTTAATCAAGACTAAGAGTTTAAACTATGAAAATGTTGATTAGTCAAATATCTCCAATTCTTTATGAGGTTTTAAGGAATATTTTATTATCTAAACTTTTCCCCCAAGTTTAGAAACATATTGCCTCATATCACAACCCCTTCTTAACTGGAAATAACCCAGATATTCCATGAGCATCAAAAATAATTTTAAGATTTTAATTTACACAAAAATTTACCTAAAATATCTTATTTACTGTACTCAATTCTTTCATTTTTAACAGTTCATCTAGATTACTTCTGTAAGCTGAGCTATTAGACAGTATTACTGTTTTGAATAGCCAGGGAACATCAGGTGCTCCCCTAAACCTAAATAAGAGCCTCAAAGTTAAATACATAGGTATTTTTGCCAATAACTCAGAAGATTTAGCTACCAACATTAAATTACTCTCATTTGTCAGAAAAAGGCATGCAAACCAAGAACATTTTGTCTTGGCTGGGTTATAGCTTTATAACCTTCTATGCCAAATCCTGACACCTCAATATATCTAGCAGAGACAAATATAAAATCCAGACAGAAATGTATGCTGACAATTCTTTTTTTTTTTTTTTAAAGATGAAATTTCACTCTTGTTGCCTAGGCTAGAGTGCAATGGCGCGATTTGGCTCACTGCAACCTCCACCTCCTGAGTTCAAGTGATTCTCCTGCCTCAGCCTCCCATGTAGTTGGGATTACAGGCATGTGCCACCACAGCTGGCTAATTTTGTATTTTTAGTAGAGATGGGGTTTCTCCATTTTGGTCAGGCTAGTCTTGAACTCCTGACCTCAGGTGATCTGCCTGCCTTGGCCTCCCAAAGTGCTGGGATTACAGGTATGAGCCACTGCACGTGGCCATGTGCTGACAATTCTGAAGGCATTTCTATTTTTATTTTACCAATAATTTCAAAACCATCTTGTTTAGTAAAGTTATACTTAAGTCATGTGCACTCAAAAATTGCTTAGACTTAATTTATAAGCGCTTTTTTACTTGTAAGCCAATTTAGTAGACACAATATACAACAATAAGTGTACATACAAATAAACACATCTAGACATATGTACACACACATAAATGAAGATCCAATAGCTTTTATTTTGGAACCCTAGCCATGAGATAGCAATACAAACTCATCAGTTATACTTTATTTGCCCCAGTAGGTAATCCAATGAAGGCTGTGAAGCAAAATTTTGGGTACAGCAGTTTCCATGGCCATTTGATTTTTAAAGGCCAAAGTCCCCAGACTCCAAAGAATACTGGGGTCAAATAGCACCACAGGAGAGCATCACGTACTAACCAGGCCTGACCCTGCTTAGAACAGCAGCACAAGAGCCTAGCTATTGCAACGCCAACCTACTTTCCCCATTCAACAGCAAACTACAGATTCCAAACAATATTGGGGGCAATACTGCGAGAGAAAATTCTAGGGGGGGCTCAGTACTAGGCCTCAGAACCTCTGCTAGGGGCATCCCCTTTGCAGAGTTTGAGGTCCAGGGGATCCCCTGGGGTGTCCCCTGTTTGGTGTCCAATCTTAGAGTTTCAGACATCTCTGACCTTAGGTGGGCACTGGTGCCGCTTTGCATATTTTCCCTCCAGAGGCGATGACCTACTGTGAACTTTCCTTTTGTCCCTGGATGAAGACCTTGACTTCCAGCATCCTTATAATTTGATACGGCCACATTTTCCCATGCTTCCTGTTCCATGAACTTTCATGTCCGTGAAGCCCACCCACTGGACGCGGGGTAGGTTTCTTTTGTCCTTAGTGAGATGAGTAGAGGAAGGGAAGAATTTAGCATAAGAAAAGGTTTAAGTCGCCTGAAACATATGTGAATTTGCCTGAATGAGCGGAGCCACGCGTAGGGATCAGGGACCACAACCAAAAAAGATAGAAAATAGTCCTTCCCTCTCCAATCAGGGCAACTATCCCCATTTACTCCTTGGTCTTCAGGCAACACCGGAGAGTGGCCCTGGCCAGTCACCCTCAATTGCCGAGGAGCTGCTAGGAAGTGACCACTGAAAGACTGAAAGAGAAAGAGAAAAAAAAGGGAAAAAGACACAGGCCTCTTACCTGAACCAAGTGGTGGCAGTTAGGCGCCTCCACACGGAAACTCCTCGGTTTCACCGGAGAGTGGCCACGGCCAGAAACCTGCAGTTGCCTCTGTGTTTAGGAACTGTCCACCAAGGGTCCCAAGTTGGAAAGAAAAAGAGAGAAAGAGAGAGAGAGAGAAAAAAAAAAAAAAAAGAGAGAGAGATTCCCCTGTATGGAGTAGAAAGGAAAAGGGAAAGGAGAAAAATAAATCCCAGACTTTGGGCTTACTTCCTGGCTGGCTGGCCAAAATATGTTACCGGTGGATGGTGTCCAGATTCTTGGCATTTTGAACAAAGAATTGGACAAAACCCACAAACAAAGCAAGGAAAGAATGAAGTAACAAAGGCTGAGATTTATTACAAATGAAAGCACACTCCACAGGGTGGGAGCGGGCCTGAGCAAGCGGCTCAAGGGTCCCAGTTACAAAATTTTCTGGGGTTTCAATACCCTGTAGAGGTTTCCCATTGGTTACTTGGTGTATACCTGATGTAAATAAAAAGGATGAAGTAGGCTGGGCACGGCAGTTCACGCCTGTAATCCCAGCACTTTGGGAGGCTGAGGCGGGTGGATCACAACGTCAAGAGATCGAGACCATCCTGGCCAATATGGTGAAACCCTGTCTCTACTAAAAATACAAAAATTAGCTGGGCATGGTGGCATGTACCTGTAGTAGTCCCAGCTACTCGGGAGGCTGAGGCAGGAGAATTGCTTGAACCTGGGAGGCGGAGGTTTCAATGAGCAGAGATCATGCCACTGCACTCTAACCTGACGAAAGAGCAAGACTTCATCTCAAAAACAAAACAAAACAAAACCAAAAGAGGATGAAGTGAAGTTACAAAGTCATGTGTACACCTTATGTAAATGAAAAGCATAAAGTTACAAAGTCATTTACTGGGTGTATGCCCTACGTAAATGAAGAGAATGTTTTCTGTCATAGCCGAATGGGTCTCTGATTTAGTTCTACGAAGCTCTTAGGTTTCCTGGCTCCAGGTCCTATGCTCCTGCCTCAGAGTGGCATGTGTCTCTTTAGGTCTTTGAGGAATCACCTCACTGTCTTCCACAATGGCCGAACTAATTTACACTCCCACCAACAGCATGAAAGAGTTCCTTTTCTCTGCAACCTTGCCAGCATCTGTTATTTTTGACTTTTTAATCATCACCATCCTGACTGGTGTGACATGGCATTTCATTGTGGTTTTGATTTGCATTTCTCTATTGAGGAGTGATGTTGAGCTTTTATTCATATGATTGTTGGGAAAGTGCCATTTTTCTAGGTCAAAGTTGGATGAATGTAGACAAGTCTTCTAATGTAAATATGTGTACTACACTTGGTTTTAATTAATTAGTTCAGTCTGCATTAGGGGATGTGCTGCTTCTATGGACCTATTTAACAACATGAGAAAAAGGTATACATATTTTAATAATGAGATTTCAATAGCCATTCAAAACACAATAGGAGAGAGACTATCAGGCAGGATGTAACTAATTGCCATGTAATCAATAAGAAAATGATTGGTGTAGGAGTTGAGAGGAAGGAGAGGGTGTGCCAGAGTAAGTGGGGTGATGGGTTAGTGGACGGAGGCGCGGTTTGAGTTGTGTGTAGAAGGAAGGTTAGCAGCTTAGACAGGCAGAGAGGGGTCAGAACAATGCTCTTGGCAGAGAGAAACAGCAAGACCAAGGTCTGGGGACTAAATCACCAGGTCAGGGAGACCACGTCTGTGTAAACATTTCTGCATCACACACACTTCCTGTCACAGAGCAGGCACCAGTACATATTGGATAAAAGAGTACATGAATGAATGAATGAACACATGAAAAGGGTGTGGAGGTGAGTGAGCAAATTGGTCATTTGTGGGGTAATGGGAGGCAAGGCTGAAATGACTGGCCATGGAGGGTTGTGAGTGCAGATGAAGGAGTTTGGATCTGACTCAGAGGGAATAGGAGTTCCCCTCTATGAATTCAAGAAATACATATTCTGTGTAAAGCCAGATTCTAGAGGTTAGAGAAGGGCCATCTAGGATTTCATAATTTGCTGATTTTAAGTTGATGTGATCCTGGAAAATGAGGCCATTCTGTATAAGTTGGGATAAGTTAGATTATGTTGCAATCACAAATAACTCTTGAATTCCAGTGGCTTAAAGCAACCAAATGTATCTCTTGCTCCCTCTACATCTCCACCCAGGTCAGCTGTAGCACTACCCCATGACATCTTGGCTGATCGGTAGCCTGTATGTGGGGCATTACTGGGTTTTGTTTTGTTTTGAGACAATATCTTGCTCTGTTGTCCAAGCTGGAGAGCAGTGGCACCATCATGGCACTGCAACCTTATCCTCCAGGCTCAAGTGATCCTCCCACCTCAGCCTCCCAACTAGCTGGGGCTACAGGTGCACACCACCATGCCTAGATAATTTTGTATTTTTTATAAAGACAGGGTCTCACTATATTGCCTAGGCTGGTCTTGAATTCCTGGGCTCAAGCAATCCTAGCTGTGGCCTCCCAAAGTGCTGGGATTACAGGCATGAGCCACCGCACCCGGCCTATTTTTTAACTTTTACTTTAGGCTCAGGGATACAGGTGCAGGTTTGTTATACAGATAAACTGCATGTCATGAGGGTTTGGTGTAAAGATAATTTCATCACCTGGGTAATAAGCATAGTACCTGACAGGTGTTTTTTTCTGATCCTCTCCCTCCTCCCACCCAGTGTCTGTCATTCTCCCCCTAGTGTCCATGTGTTCTCTCTGTTTAGCTCCCACTTACAAGTGAGAACATGTGGTATTTGGTTTTCTGTTCCTGTGGTAGTTTGCTTAGGAATAGTGACCTTCAGCTCCATCCATCTTGCTGCAAAGGACATGATCTCGTTCTTATTTATGGTTGCATAGTATTCCATGGTATAGATGTACCACATTTTCTTTTTCCAGCCTACTGTTGAGGGGCATTTGGGTTTATTCCATGTCTTTGCTATTGTGAGTAGCTCCAATGAATATACGCAGCTATGTGTTTTTATAGTAGAATGATTTATATTCCTTTGGGTACATACCCAATAATTCTGTTTTAAATTTTTTGAGAAGTCATCACACTGCTTTTCACAATGGCTGAAAAAATGCTCAGCATCACTAGTCATTAAAGAAATGCAAATCAAAACCACATTGAGATATCATCTCATACCAGTCAGAATTAAAAAGTAAAAAACTGGCAGATGCTGGGAAGATTGCTGAGAAAAGGGAATGCTTATACACTGTTGGTGGGAGTGTAAAGTGTACAATTCAATTTTTTTTTAAAGAATACTCAGAGGTGGCCGGACGTGGTAGCTCACACCTGTAATCCTAGCATTTCAGGAGGCCAAGGTGGGTGGATCACAAGGTCAGGAAATCGGGACCATCCTGGCTAACACGGTGAAACCCCGTCTCTATTAAAAACACAAAAAATTAGCTGGACGCAGTGGTGGGCGTCTGTAGTCCCAGCTACTAGGGAGACTGAGGCAGGAGAATGGCGTGAACCTGGGAGGTGGAGCTTGCAGTGAGCCGAGATTGCACCATTGCAGTCTGCCCTGGGCAAAAGAGTGAGACTCCATCAAAAAAAAAAAAAAAAAAAAAAAAAGAAAAAAGAAAAAAGAAAAAAAGGACTACTCAGAGGTATGTACTCATCACTATAATAAATTTTAGAGCATTTTTATCACCCTGCAAAAATAACCCCATGCCCATTAGCAGTAACTGCCCTTTTCACCTCCCCTTCTTCCTGCCCAGCCCTAGGCAACCACTAATATGCTTTTTAAAAATAGATTTGTCTATTTTGGACATTTCCTATAAATTGAATCATACAGCATGTGGTTCTTTGTGACTGGCTTATTTCACCTAGCACAATGTTTTCAAGGATCATCCATGTTGTAGCAGGTATTAGTACTTCATTCCTTGTTATTGTCAAATAATATTTCATTGTGTGGATATGTCACAT
Source organism: Macaca fascicularis (assembly GCF_037993035.2). Classification (NCBI taxonomy): domain Eukaryota; kingdom Metazoa; phylum Chordata; class Mammalia; order Primates; family Cercopithecidae; genus Macaca; species Macaca fascicularis. Next base: position 16,357,140 of record NC_088388.1, read on the forward strand.
TTCTGTTGATAGGCCTTTGAGTTGTTTCCCCCTTTTGGCTACTATGAATAATGCTTCTATGAACATATATGTATACATTTTTGTCTGAACACATGTTTTCATTTTTCTTGGTGTTGTAGTCTGTTGGGCTGCTATAACAAAAATACTATAGACTAGGTGGCTTATAAGCAGAAAATATTTATTTACCACAGTTCTGGTGGCTTGAAAGTCGAGGATCAAGGGCACTGACAGATTTGGTGTCTGCTGAGGGCTTGTTCCTCATAGATGGTGTCACTTGCTGTGTCCTTTCACAGTGGAAGGGGCAAGACAGCTCTCTGGGGCTTATTTTGTAACAGTACTAATCCCATTAACAGGAGCTCCTACCTCATGATCTAATCACCTCCCAAAGGCCCCACCTCCTAATACTATCATCTCGGGGGTTAGGATTTCAACATATGAATTTTGAGGGGACATAAACATCCAGATAATAGAAGCTGGGTATACACCTAGGAGTGGAATTGCTGGGTCATACGGTAACTCATTTGGGGGAACTGCCAGATAGTTTTCCATAGCAGCTGTACCATTTTACGTTTCCACTAGCAGTGTTATGAGGGTTCCTTTTTCTCCATCTTCACCAACACTTCTTATTGTCTGTAGTTCTGATTATAGTCATCCTACCGGGTATGAAATAGTATCTCACTGTGGCTTTGCTTTGCATTTTCCTGATAGCTAATGATGTTGAGCCTCTTTTCACATGCTTATTGGCCATTTGTATATCTTCTTTGGATAAAAGTCTTTTCAGATTCTTTGCCCATTTAAAAGTTGGCTTGTTAGTCTTTTTTTACTGTTTTTGCTGGATATAGGATTCTTAGTTGACCATTTTTTTTTTTTCCTTTTAGCACTTTGTATGTAATCCTACTGCATTCTGGTACCTAGTGTGTCTGATAGTTGACTGTTAATGTTATCAGGGTTGTCTTCTAGCTGACTGTTTCATGTGTCTATGTGAAGAGATCACCAACAGGCTTTGTGTGATCAACATGGCTGTTTATTTCAGCTGGGTGCCGGCGGGCTGAGTCTGAAAAAGGAGTCAGCAAAGGTGGTGGATTATCATGAGTTCTTACAGGTTTTGGGATAGGCGGTGGAGTTAAGAGCAATGTTTTGGGGGCAGGGGGTGGATCTCACAAAGTACATTCTCAAGGGTGGGGAGAATTACAAATAAACTTCTTAAGGGTAGGGGAGATTATAAAGCACATTGATCAGTTAGGGTGGAGCAGGAACAGATCACAACGGTGGAATGTCATCAGTTAAGCTATTTTCACTTCTGTGGATCTTCAGTTGCTTCAGGCCATCTGGATGTATACGTGCAGGTCACTGGGGATATGATGGCTTAGCTTGGGCTCAGAGGCCTGACGCTGACAAGTCATTTTTCTTTTGCTGCTTTCAAATTTTATCTTTATCTCTGGCTTTCAGCATTTTTACCATGATGTGTTTGGATGTGGATTGTTGTATATTTATCTTACTTGGAGTTAATTAAGCTTCTTGGATGGTATTTTTTCATTAAATTTAAAAACATTTTGCTGGGAGTGGTGGCTCATGTCTGTAATTCCAGTGACCCAGGAGGCTGAAACAGGAGGATAGCCTGAGGCCACACATTCAAGACCAGTCTGGGCAGGATAGTGAGACCTCATCTTGAAAAAAATTAAAAAAATTAGTTGGGCATGGTGGTGCACGTCTACTCGGGAGGCTGAGGGGGGAAAATCACTTGAACCCAGAAGTTCAAGGCTTTCTCAAAAATAAATAAATAAATAAATAAGAACTTTCCTACCATTTTTTTAGGATTTTTTCTGCTCATTTCTTTTTGTCATTTCTTTCTAGTAATCTCATTATGCATATTTTCGTGTGTTTAATGGTATCCCCCATTTCTGTGCTCTATTTTGTTCATTTTATCAATTTTTTTTCCATATCTTTGTCCTCTGTATTGCATAACCATTACTGACCCATCTTCAAGCTCATTGATTTTTTTGTTCTGTCAGGTAAAATCTATTTTTGAGTTCCTTCAGTGAGTTTTTCATATCAGCTGTATATTCTTAACTTCAGGATTTCCATTCGGTTCTTTTTAAAATAATCACCATCTCTTTATTTTTATTCTCATTTTGATAAGACATGGTCATCATACCTTCTTTTACTTCTTTAAATATGATTCCCTTTAGTTTCTTGAAAGCATGTATCATGGCTGCTTTGACAGCTTTAAAGTCTACATCTGTGCCATCTCACAGGCATTTTCTGTTGTCTACTACCCCTCCATGTATGGGGCACATTTTCCCATTTCTTTGCATGTCTTTGCATTTTTTTGTTGTTGAAACCCAGACATTTTAGGTGATATATTTTAGGAATGCTGGAGACTGAGTCTCTCTTCCCTCCATGGTTTGTTCTTGCTGTTCTTTGTGTGTTTATTTGTCTAGGGACTTGGCTGAACTATTTTAGTGAAGCCTATTTCCCCTTTAATATGAAGCCTCTAATGTCACGCCTCAGAGCGTGTAGCCATGGGCATGCATGCGGTCATCCTGGATGACTAGTCTCAGCAGGACTGTCTCGGTCTGTCTCTTTCTTGGATCTCTTTGTTAAACTGTCTGACTCTGCGAGTATAACATTGAGATTTTACCCTTCACTAATTTTCATCTGATTTCTCTATTGTTTTTAACAATGCACTGTAACATAAATTGCTTTGCAGTCTGATCAAATTAAATGTGGGACTTTTGCTGAGGCAGTTTTAAAGGCAAGACTTTGAGGTTTGTTCTGACTCTAGGAAGGCTCTTCTTAGTTGACTCTTACCATGATTATCTCCAGTAAATGATCTGGACTTTTGTTTATCTTGCTGCCCTAATGGAGCTACCAGCCTCCACTTATTGCTTACTACCAGAATCTCCACTGTTGTTGAGAGCACCCTTAGGCTTGAACTTCCCTGCACTCTGTTTCAAATAAAGTCAGTTCATCTTGGGAGAGCTTTGGAGCTCTTTGTTCTTATTAACTACGTCTCCTACTGGCCAAAATCTTTGAACCTCTTCTCTGGATCTGGGAACAGGGATAGTGACCCACTTCTCTTAGAGTGATACGTAGATACCAGAGCAGAGCACTGAGTGATAATGGTTAACTCGTTCTCTTCTCAGCTTGCCTCCTCCAGCATGGAACCTCTGCCCTAAAACTAAAGGTAATCAAGACCCCCATATTCTCAGTCTGCTGTGCCTGGGGTGAGTCTCTGCTCCATGAGTGAGGACTAACTGGAGAAAGTGAGCTCCTGATATTTTGCCCACAATTCCCAGGAATTTATCCTCTGCATTTTGGAGTTTGGGGAAATGAGAAATGCTAGTGGTCTGTCTTTCCCGGTGAAATATTACATCCCTTGTCTGGGAACTTAAGGAAGAAGGAGTCACATTTTTTTGACCACACCCATTCAGATTGAGGCCGCTGTTGTCTGTCTGGAGCAAGAATGTGGGATTGGGGGAAAAGAAAGAGAGAAAGAGAGAGAGTGAGCGAGAGAGTGAGCATACATGTCATCGCTCAAGTTCCACAGACTCTTGCTGTTGTATTGAACTTTAGTTTTCGAATAAATATTTCACGGGCTATATACCCTTAGGATATTTTCTAGAGACTTTAAAAGGTGGGGTCTTCCAGGGCTATCAGTTCTGAGATATTGACTTATGTCCTAAGGTCACCAGAGATTTCTGCATCTCAATGTCCATCAAGTATTCTTCTCTCATCTTATTTGATCTGTCAGCAGCATCTCAGCAGTGTTGGCTATTCCCTCCTTATCGACCAGTCCTCTTCTCTTGGATTCTGTGACTTGGTGCTATGACTTGGATGCTTGTCCCCTCCAACACTCATGTTGAAGTTTGATCTCCAGTGTTGGAGGTGGGGCCTAATGGATGTGTTTTTGTCATGAGGGAAGATTTCTCATGAATACATTAATGCCCTTTCTCAGAGGTGAGTGACTTCTCTGTCAATTAATTACCATAAGAGCTGGTTGCTAAAAAGAGCCTGGTATCCTACCCCTTTCTCTTTTGCTTCCTCTCTCTTTTTTTTTTTTGAGACGAAGTCTCGCTCTGTCGCCCAGGCTGGAGTGCAGTGGCCAGATCTCAGCTCACTGCAAGCTTCGCCTCCCAGGTTTACGCCATTCTCCTGCCTCAGCCTCCCGAGTAGCTGGGACTACAGGTGCCCATCACCTCGCCCGGCTAGTTTTTTTGTATTTTTTTTTTTTAGTAGAGACGGGGTTTCACCGTCTTAGCCAGGATGGTCTCGATCTCCTGACCTCGCCCGTCTCGGCCTCCCAAAGTGCTGGGATTACAGGCTTGAGCCACCGCGCCTGGCCTGCTTCGTCTCTTGCCAAGTGAACTCTGCACAGGCTGGCTCCCCTTCACCTTCTGCCATGAGTGGAAGCAGCCTGAGGCCCTCACCAGATGCAGATGCCAAATCTTAAACTTACCAGCCTTTAAATCATGAGTCAAATAACACCTTTTTTTTAAATAAAGTATCCAGCCTCAGGCATTCCTTTATAGCAGCGCAAAATGGATAAAGACATTTGGCACTCACGTGGATTGCCCTGATGTAGAAGGTTCTAGGCTCATTCTCCTCTACCAGCTACTAAAGGATGGTGTCCTCCAGGCTCTTGCATGGGCTCTGTCTTAGTTATTAACTGCTGAGAAGCACATCCTCCTCAAACTTAGTAGCTTGGAACAATAGGCACTTTTTATCTTGCAGTTTCTCTGGGTCAGGAGCCTGACTGTGGATTAGCTAGATATTTCTGACTTAGTCTCATATGGCTGCAGTCAAGGTGTTGCAAGGTATTGGCTGGGGCTCAGTCATCTGAAGAGTTGAGAGGGATTGTAGAATCTGATTCCAAGCTCTTTCACAAGTAGTTGGCAGAATTCCTTTCTTCACAAGATGTTGGACTAAGGGCCTCAATCCCTCACTGACTGTTGGGTGGAAGCCTCCCTCAGGCCCTTGCCATACAGATCTGTCCACAGGGCAGCTAACACCATGAAAGCTGACTTCTCTCAAAACAAGTGACTGACAGACGGGGCACTCAAGATGGAAGCCAGTGTTTTTGTTATCTAGTCTTGGATATGATATCCCACTACTTTTGCCATATTATATATTTTTGAAGTGAGTCACAAGGTTCAGCCCACATTCAAGTGGAGAGGATTGCAAATGGACAAAAATACCAGGAGGTGCAGATAATTGGAGTTACCTTAGAAGCTGCCTACCACAGGCATCCTCTTCTCACTCTCTTCCTTCTCCTTAGACCATCTCACACACACAGAGGTTTTAATTAGCAGCCACAGGTGAAAGGGAGACTATTCACAAACTTGTATTTTCAGTACAGACCTTCCCTCTGACATCTGGGCTCATAGCTAACCGATCAATTGCTATTTCACTTAGATTTCTCAAAATCTTCTCAAATGCAACATGCCCCAAACTGCACTCAAGCCTGTCTTGTTCCACTGTTCCCTAAGCGTGAGTTATGGTACAGGTTAAGATATGAGACAGAGAGACAGGGCTTTAAAGAGAGTCATTTTTTAAGGTCAGGAGGGGTGGCTCACGCCTGTAATCCCAGCACTTTGGGAGGCTGAGGCGGGTGAAACACGAGGTCAGGAGTTTGAGAGCAGCCTGACCAACATGAAGAAACCCTGTCTCTGCTAAAAATACAAAAAATTAGCTGGGCATGGTGACGCATGCCTGTAATCCCAGTTACTTGGGAGGCTGAGGCAGGAGAATCACTTGAACCTGGAAGGTGGAGGTTGCAGTGAGCCAAGATCACGCCATTGCACTCCAGCCTGGGCAACAAGAGCTAAACTCCGTCTCAAAAAAAAAAGTCATTTTTCTTTCTATTAATAAGCCAGAGGTAGACGGGTGGCTCAGCTCTACTGCACTCAGTGTCTTGTTGCCCTGTTGCTCTGCTTCCCTTTGGATGTTGTCTTCATCTGCACGGTCGAAGCTGGCTTGCCAGCCCACATCCATGTTCCACCATATGAGAAAGAAGAAAGAAAGGATATAAAGAGTAAGCAATTTCCTTTTTTAAAGAATGTGACCCAGAAGAAGCACACATCACTTTGTTCATATCACATTGATAAGGCTGCAGAAGTTGTAAGGGGAGCTGGAACGTGTAGTCTATAGCTGGGTAGTGTGTTTCCAACTAAAAATTGGATATTATGTTACTACCTTAGCCTAGTGTCCTAGTTTGTTTTGTGTTGCTATAACAGAATGGCATGGACTGCGTATTTTATATGAATGGAAATGTATTGGCTCATGGCTCTGGAGACTGGGAAGTCCAGTGTCAAAGTGGTAGCATCTGGCCAGGAACATCTTGCTGTGTCATCCCATGGCAGAAGGTGGAAGGGCAAGAGAACACAAGAGAGCAAGAGAAAGGAAGGGGGCTGAACTTACTCTTTTACTGGAAACCCACTCCCATGACGACTAAACCACTTTGAGGTCGTGGAATTAATCCATTTATGAGCATTGATCTATCCAACGGCATTAATCCATCCATTAATCCATTCATGAGCCCTAACGATCTAATCACTTCCTGAAGTTCCCACTTCTCAACACTGTGGCATTGGGGATTAAGTTTCCAACACATAAATTTTACGGGACACATTTAAACCATCCCACTGGGTTCCCTGGAAAGCGAGTCTGGAGCTGCAGGTTTACAAATAGGAGTAACTAACAAGGAGAGTGAAGTTGCAGGTTTACAGATAGGAGTAACTAACAAGGAGAGTGAAGAAAAAAAGAGAGACAACTAATATGAGGGTCCATATTAATTGACCAATCTATAGAAACAAGACACCAAGCACTTGTATCAACTGTTCCTGAGGACCAAACCTGTGGGAGAGAATGCAGGAAGACTATCTCCAGTAACTTCTCTCATTGGTTAAAACATTTTTCCATGGGCTGCCAACTCTCTTGCTTTTCTAAGTTTCCATGCAAAACATGGGCACCATGCCAGGTCCAGTGATATCAGCAGAAGCCCACGTGGGAGGTGAGAAGGGCACAGCAGGGGCCAGAGGGGAGGGAGCCACCAGACTGTGCCTGCTTTGGGTCCATCAGAGCCCTCCCAGAGCTGAAAAAAAAGGTAAGTGAGCTCGAGAAGATCGAAAGTTGGCATGTAAGAAGACTCTGGTGCAATCACTAAAGGAAAAAGGAGAAAGTAGATACTGGGGCTTGCTCACCAGTTCCGTCACACCATTTTCATTTAGTTCCAGCAAGCAAGTGAGGAAACCTGAGACATCCTGGCAGCTCCCTTTTCCTTACACCCATACCCAATCCAACATATTGCTCAAATCTTCTTACTTCTCTCCATTTTGTCTACCACACTCATAATCCAGGCTCCTATTATCTCTCCTGGGGATTCACGTCTCCTTATTGGACTCCTGTCCTCTTGCTCTCTTTCTCTTGTTCTCTTGTGTCCTCTTGCCCTCGTTTAATTAGACAAATCTCTTAAAATATGTGTGTATATTTTCCTTTCCTTCTTTCTCTTTCTGGAAATACATTTTCCTGTGTCTCAGGCAGCAGCCACTCTGGTAAGACACGGGAACTTCAGCACAGACAGGTTGTGGGGGACACAGTTAATGACCGAGCCAGAGCTGGGGCTTCAGGACTCTGTGACTCACTCAGAAAATGTTCACTGAGTCCTTCCTCTGTAGGGGGCCCTATGCTAAGCTCAATGGTAAATAAAAACCCCACCTAGGACTCTGCCCTTGAAAGACAGAGCCTTGTCAGGGAGAGAGGCGTTATAGCAACACAAAACAAACTAGGACACTAGGCTAAGGTGCTTGTCCTCTTGCCTATCCACTTTCGGCATACAGTCAGTGTGGCTTTTCTGTAACACCAACTGGATCATGTCACCATGCCCTGCCAATTAAAACCCTTCAACAGCTTTCCATTGCTTGGAGGATAAAGGCAAAACTCCTCAAGGTGTCCCACAAAGCCCAATGTGGTTTGGCTCCTTGACTTCTCTTACAACACAGTTCTCATTGTCCTCTGTTCTAGCCTCTCCCCACTTCTTTCAGCCTCTGTTCTCTCAAGCTCCCAGCTTCCGCAGGACCATTGTATACACTCTGCCCAGTGCTTGCTGTAATTATTTGTCATGGTTTTCACCTTTCTGCCTTCTTATCCTGTAGCTCTCAGCACTGTTACCATTTTCTTAGGCAAGTTTTTCCAAATTTTCCTGACTAGGTCAAACTCCTATTATATATGTATCCATTCCTGGATTCCCCAACAGGCTGGCTAAACATCTATTTCCAGCACTAGAGAAACAGGGTCACTCCTGATTTTTCATAACATGCTATTTGATTCCTTTTAACATAAAACACTTTCAAAGACGTCATTATGGGAAAAATAAGGCTTTTGGGGAATTTCTTTACACCTATCTTTAAATTGTTTGTTTTCATTTAAAATAGATTTTGGAGGGGGCCATGATATTTTCAGTCCTTTAACGTCTCTAAAAGTCAGACTCTAAAAATCCTGTCTGTGGACATAGCTCTCCTTGTAATACTTTGCACCGTTACAGCTTTACTTTTTTACATCATTCTTTAGTAGATGCCTCTCCCTGACAAGGCTCTATCTTTCGAGGGCAGAGTCCTGGGTGGGGTTTTGACTTACCATAGGGCCCCCTACAGAGGAAGGACTCAGTGGACATTTTTTGAGTGAGTCACAGAGCCCTGAAGCCCCAGCTCTGGCTCGGTCGTTAATTAGCTGTGTCCCCCACAACCTGTCTGTGCTGAAGTTCCCCCGTCTTACCAGAGTGACTGCTGCCTGAGACACAGGAAAATGTATTTCCAGAAAGAGAAAGAAGGAAAGGAAAATATACACACATATTTTAAGAGGTTTGTCTAATTGAATCTGTGTGTGACCTTCAGGGCCCCAAGGCTGACACTGGAATAACTGGAAGGGCTCATGGATAAAGAATATCTCCATAGACACCTTCTTACTTGGGCCAACTCAACTGTGTGGCCACGCTTTTTCCCATGCTAAAATTAGTGAGTGTATCGAAAGAGATTTCAGTGCAAAGTCCATTGAGATAAAAGATTCAGATAAGGGGCTCCGCAAAGAAACAGATGAAAGGGCACTTAAGAAATGCTCAATGAATGTGGTGGGTAGAGAAATGAGTGGAAGCTGGGATCGCTGTCCTGCGAGCAACCACAAGGTGGCGCTGGGTGCTCAGCAATGAGATTCCTGCCTCCAGGGACTTGACTCAACTTTTTTCTTATCAATGTTAGCTTATTAAAAAAACAAAACAAAACAAAAAAACAGTCTCTTTCTAGTCCATAATTTTCCTTAATAAAACAGGGTAACATTTTCCCTTTCGTATGTTGTCTTTACAGGGTGACATGCTTGAGGAAGAGTGATGAATAATACTGAGGATGATTCAACGTCTCTTGGTTTTACTTCTGCACCACCCAAAGAGAAAATAGTAAGACAAGAACATTTCTTTTTCTATATCAGTGTCATAATATGTATTATTACAGTGCGGTGTAACCACATGTCAGAAGATAATGCGTAGTTGAAAACACTGAACTAGGTGGAGGGGCTGAGGCCTTAATTCTCCGAGACTGGGACCTATGCTGGGTTCTAGGGCCTGTTCAACATCAGAATCATCAGCTGGGCAAGTTCCTTTTGCTAAGGGTTCTTCTAGCTCCTGAGCCATAAGGTTCTGGGGTAGACAATTCCAGATGCCACAGGGCCCTGGAAGAAGGAGAGAGGTTGGGCTTAGGTGGGCTCTCTGGGATCTCAGGCTGCTGGGTCTGCATCCCGGTGGCAGGGCTGGCAGCCAGCGCTGGGACTCCTGGTGCTCAGGGGGAGGTGAAAGCTGAGTAGCAGCTCATCTCCACCAGAGGTCAGCATCACCGAGCCGTCAGAGGCACAGCAGCCAAACAGCCAGGCTCAGGAGGCAGCTCCATGCTTGAGCTGGCCCACCCATGTCCAGTTCTTCTTTCCACCTTGCCAACCATCCTTAGGCCCCGAGCAGTCCTAAGAGTGGGAGATGCTGTAGCACTAGTGTTGTGCCTTTTTGGCAAGGGTAGATTGCCGCTGGACCCTGGGACTGGTGGGTCATTCATCAGCAGAGCCCCGCATCAGCAGAGCATCTGGGGCAGCCACCTCTCTGTGCTCACGCAAAGTTGTTGACTAACCCACTGGCTTCTGTCAAAACCTCGGGCAGGCAGGGCAGCGCGTTCCACACTTCAAGGAACTAAGATGGAAAATATCTTTAAAGAAGAGGCATAAGAAAAAAATATGACTTTACAAACTATTTAAGATTTGGAACTGTCTACCGTGGTAGTGAAGACTGCAGATGCTCTCTCTAATCAGCTCTCCTAGGTCTGAATCCCATCTCCAATACTGAGAAATGGAGAGACTTAGACTAGTTTCTTATTGTTTCGCCTCTCAGTTTCTACATCTGTAAACTGTGAATATTATCATTCCCGTTTGTCACTATTGATCCTCTCTACCTATTGGGTTATTGTGGGGATTAAATGAGATGACTGTAATAGGCAATGTTAACTGAGCATTCGCCCTGTGCCAGGCACGGACCTAAGTCTGGTATCTAAGCCTAGTATCTCATAATTCTGACAATGTTGTGTACGGTTACCCCTATTTTATAGTTGATGAAACTGAGGCTTCATATACTAGCAGAACTAGTGTTTGAAACTAGTCATTTTTGCTTCCAGGGTTTACTTTTTAAATCGTGGCCCTTCACTAGAATGGTGCCTGCTGGTGTGGAGTAAGCACTTAATAAATAAGAGCCATTATTATTATTGTTATTATTATTATTAATTTTGTTTTAAGTTCTGGGATACATGTATAGAACATGCAGGTTTGTTACATAAGCATACATGTGACATGGTGGTTTGCTGCACCTATCAACCCGTCGTCAAGGTTTTAAGCTCTGCATGCATTAGGTATTTGACCTAATGCTCTCCCACTCCTTGTCCCCCAACCCCCACCAGGCCCCAGTGTGTGATGTTCCCCTCCCTGTGTCCATGTGTCCTCATTGTTCAACTCCCACTTATGAGTGAGAACATGCTGTGTTTGGTTTTCTGTTCCTGAGTTAGTTTGCTGAGAATGATGGTTTCCAGCTTCATTCGTGTCCCTGCAAAGGACATGAACTCTTTCTTTTATATGGCTGCATAGTATTCCATGGTGCATATGTGCCACATTTTCTTTATCCAGTCTATCATTGAGGGGCATTTGGGTTGGTTACAAGTCTTTGCTATCGTAAATAGTTACTAGTGTTATTCATTACTATTGTTATTGCCGTTATTATGGAGTCATTCATGGCTTGATCTTTATGTCTACAGGTTGATGAGTAATTAGAAACATGCTGGTTTTACAAATTATCTTTTTATCATCATAGCTGTGAACCCCTGTGAATTTTTCTCCACTCAGTCTCACTGTCCTTCAGACAGGTGGAGAGAGCAGGATCCATCTACGAGATTTCTGTGCCGTCCCCCTTCACCGAAGCAACAGCAGGTCATATCTGAATGCAGAAGCAAGACCTTGTGCTGGGAAAACACAACCTGGCTGTAGAGCTCTCAGGCTTCTAGAGTCAAAGCCAAGGGTTCAAATCCTCTCTCTGTTACTCAGAAGCCAGATGGTCCTGAGCCAGTGAAGTAACTCTCCGAACCTCAGTTTACAAATCTACAAGATGGCGATCATAATGTAAAAGATGGCATTAAAACTTCCATTGGGAAAAAGCATTTGAGTGTGCTTACACAGTGCCTGGTAGTAAACTTTACCTATTAGGATGCAATACACTACCTATTACTATGGGAGTAATAGTAAGAGACTACTACCTGCGTTGGGTATCTAAGCCTAGTATCTCATAGTTCTGACAATGCTATATTCAGTTATCCCTGTTTTATAGCTGATGAAACTGAAGCTTCATATACTAGCAGAACCAGGATTTCAAACCAGGCCTTTTTGCTTCCAGAGTTTACTTTTTAAAATCATGGTCCTTCGCTAGAACAGTGCCTGCTGACACGGAGTAAACACTTAATAAATAAGAGTCATTCCTATTATTATTATTTTTTTTGTTTGTTTGTTTGTTGGTGACAAACTACCTGTGATTGGAAAATTGGAATTGGAGTCCTCTCCTTAATATGGGCCTTTGGTCTGAAAAACTGCACCTGTTTCCTAATGAACCTACCCATTCTAACCCGTCCTCAAAGATGCCTCCAGAGTGAGCATCCTAAGGCTTAGATATGATCCTTCAGCTCAGCACTATCCAATAGGGATATAACAGAAGTTATATATGTGATTTTAATTTTCCTAGTAGACACATTAAAAAAGTAAACGAGGCTGGGCACGGAGGCTCACTCCTGTAATCCCAGCACTTTGGGAGGCCGATGTGGGCAGATCACTTGAGGTCAGGATTTTTAGCCCAGCCTGGTCAATATGGCAAATATGTCTATGTCTCTACCAAAAATACAAAAATTTTCCAGGTATGATGGCACATATCTGTAATCCTAGCTACTCGGGAGGCTGAGGCAGGAGAATCTCTTGAACCCGGGGGGCGGAGGTTGCAATGAGCTGAAATCACACCACTGCACTCCAGCCTGGGTGACAGAGCAAGACTCTGTCTCAAAAAAAATTAAAAAATAAGTAAAGGAAACAAAAAAAGTAGACTTCATTTTAACAATGTACTTACTTTAATATATCCAAAAATGTTATCATTTTGACATGCAATCAATAGAAAAGATTACTCTTTTTTTTTTTTTTTTTTTTTGAGACGGAGTCTCACTCTGTGGCCCAGGCTGGAGTGCAGTGGCCGGATCTCAGCTCACTGCAAGCTCCGCCTCCCAGGTTCACGCCATTCTCCTGCCTCAGCCTCTCAAGTAGCTGGGACCACAGGCGCCCACCACCTCGCCCGGCTAGTTTTTTGTATTTTTTAGTAGAGACAGGGTTTCACTGTGTTAGCCAGGATGGTATCGATCTCCTGACCTCGTGATCCACCCGTTTCGGCCTCCCAAAGTGCTGGGATTACAGGCTTGAGCCATTGCGCCCGGCCCCGAAAAAATTACTAATGAGATATATTACATTCTGTTTTCATACTAAGTCTTTGACACCCAGTGTGTGTTCTACACCTGCAGTGCCCCTCCATCTGCCTCGCCACGTTTCTGGCCCTCCATAGCCACACGTGGTGAGTGGCTCGCCCACTGCACAGTGCAGGGTTAGCTCTTCAGCAGCCCCTTATCAGCAGCAAAACGGCATGTGCTGATTTTCCTAGCCTTATGTCACTTTAGTCCTAGGACATTTTAAATTTTTTCTTTCTTTTCTTTTCTTTTTTTTTTTTTGAGATGGAGTCTTGCTCTGTTGCACAGGTTGGCTTGAAGTGGCACAATCTCGGCTCACTGCAACCTCCGCCTCCCAGGTTTAAGCAATTCTCTGCCTCAGCCTCCCAAGTAGCTGGGATTACAGGCGCCCACCACCACACCGAGCTAATTTTTGTATTTTTAGTAGAGATGGGGTTTCACCATCTTGGCCAGGCTAGTCTTGAACTCCTGACCTTGTGATCTACCCGCCTTGGCCTCCCAAATGCTGGGATTACAGGCGTGAGCCACCACACCCGGCCTTAAATTCTTCCTTTTGCATCTTTGCATCTTGGCCTGCATCTTTCTGTCCACACGGCATTCTTTGCATGCTCTCTCCTTTACCTTGCTGAATCCTTATACCACTCCTGGGGCAGTAGATATTCTAGTGACTCCCATTTTACAGATGAGAAAACCGAGACTTGAAATGATCACACTCCTTGGTGCTCCATGGCAAAGTGACTTGTAAGTGGCTACCTGACTCCAGCATCTTTGTTCTGAACCACTCTTCTCTGCTGAAGGTTGAATGGGCAGGGATGCCAAGACTGGAATGGGAATGCGCTGCTGGGGGCAGAATTAAGTGTCTGGTCAACAGAGGTATTCAAGAGACACCTGGATGGTCGTCAGAGTGGGTGTGGCAGAGGAGATTTCTGCACTCAATTGGGGTCAGGGATACAGGTTGAAGATGCTCGTTGCTGGTCCAGGAATCTAGGATGTTTTCCGTTCCTGGGGGAGGTTTCTGGGGCATTGTGGTCTCCAGTGCCTGTTTAGGCCCCAGGGTGGAAAGCTTGATTTTTTCTTTAGCTGTGCAAGGCTGGCCTTCCCCAAGCTCCCTTTGCCTTCGTGTAGCCTCTGGGCTAGTTGCGTTGGTCTTCTCCCCTGGAGGGCCTGGCCCAGCATCCTCCCATTGTCAGTGCTGATATATATCTCATTAATGTAGACTCACTGTCAATATTTTTAGAAACACCGTGTTGCTCTCCTGAAGGCTGGCAGGGCTGGGTGTGAGCCAGCCTGGTCCTGTCAGCCTCTTCCTTACCTCCTTCCTGCCTCTGCTGTACTTCCTGTCCTCACAGCCTCCTGCCCAAGTCCCTCCTCTCAGCCAAACAAAGACTTCCTCTGCACCCAACCTTTGGGGGTGGGAGGAGAAGAGAGGGTGGCATAGGGACACCTGGACAAAACCCTTTTGCTCTCCCTCCCTCGCTTTCCCCATCGGTAAGGTCAAGGGTGTGGAGTAGATCGCAGCCACAACCTTTCAGCATCAAAGGCTGTCTCGCTTGCTTTCCTGTTCTCCCCACAGTGAATCCTTTTTAAGGAAGGAGTCTGTTGATCTAACCCACCTTGTTTATAAAATCGTAATGAATTCATCTGCTCAGTTTTTATTCATCAAAGGCACACTGAGCAGCATGGCGTAGCCAGAGTCCCCACACTGACTTGTTAAAGTCCAAGCTCGCGGTGGTGGAGGGTCGTCTTATGATAGGGTAAGAAGAATGTGCCGTTTCCACAAGATTTCATGAAATGCTGATGCTGGCCCAAGCTACTGCCTCTTTCCCCACTTCTATCATTGAGGGCCTCTGATGTCAGCGTGGGAATCAATGGGCTAATAAAATTTTAGGCATCTTTTCTGTTCTAAGTCATGGGAATCCAGTGCCCTATCCAGATTGTCCTAAGAAAGTTCTTTCTTTCTTTCTTTCTTTTTTTTTTTTTTGAGACACAGTTTCACTCTTGTTGCCTGGGCTAGAGTTCAATGGTGTGATCTTGGCTCACAGCAAACTCCTGGGTTCAAGCAATTCTCCCTCCTCAGCCTCCTGAGTAGCTGGGATTACAGGTGCCCGCCATCATGCCCAGCTAATTTTTTGTATTTTTAGTAGAGACGGGGTTTCACCATGTTGGCCAGACTGGTCTCAAACTCCTGACCTCAGGTGATCCACCTGCCTCGGTCTCCCAAAGTGCTGGGTTACAGGGGTGAGCCACTGAGACCGGCCCCTAAGGAAGTTCTGATTACTCCTGAGGTTATAGAAATGGGGGTCCTACAATCCCAGTGCATTTATTAGAGTTCACTATGTATGGGGTGCTGTGCCAAGTAATGGGGGGATGGGTGGGTAATGATCGGTAAAAGGGTGACAGGAGGTGGGTGGGAGATAAGGAAAGGCTTCTAGACTCCTGATTCTCACAGTCTAACAAATAGCCCACCACACGGGGCTTGGTGCTGTAGTGGGGAGAATGGATTCTCATGTGATCCTGCCATTCATCAGCAAGAGGGTCAGTTTGTCTCCCACTTTTGATCTTTTTGGCAAGAAACCCACTTTTCCAACCACATCTGGAAGCCATAGCCCTAATTCCCAGAATCACAGGAAGCTAGACCTGGCTGACCCAATGTCCTCATGTACAGATAGGGAAACTGAGGCTCAGAGAAGGGCAAAGGCCTTCCCCAGAGTACGAAACAAGCTAGTTATTGGGGTTCAGGTAAGATATCAGTGACTCCTAAGAGACCTCCCCGATTTACACTATCTGAAAATGCCAA